>NC_142436.1:102333333-102636363 GCF_059453495.1 Arachis ipaensis | reverse complement strand
TGTTAAACGCCAGAACTGGAATAAAAGCTGGAGTTAAACGCCCAAACTGGCACAAAAGCTGGCGTTTAACTCCAAGAAAAGTCTCTACATGTGAAAGCTTCAATGCTCAGCCCAAGCACACACCAAGTAGGCCCCGGAAGTGGATTTTTACACTAACTATCTTAGCTTACTCATTTTTTGTAACCCTAGGTCACTAGTTTGTTATAAAAACTACTTTTAGTGATTCATTTTGTACCTCATGACATTTTACATCAGAACTTGTATTTTCTACGGCATGAGTCTCTAAACTCCATGGTTGGGGGTAAGGAGCTCTGCTGTGTCTCGATGAATTAATGCAATTACTACTGTTTTCCATTCAATCACGCTTGTTTCTATTCTAAGATATTCACTGGCACTTCAACCTGATGAATGTGATGATCCGTGACACTCATCATCATTCTCACCTATGAACGCGTGCCTGACAACCACCTCTGTTCTATCTGCAATAGCTTGAGTGCATATCTCTTGGGTTTCTAATCTTAGATTAGAACCTTCGTGGTATAGGCTAGAATTATTGGCGGCCATTCTTGAGATCCGAAAAGTCTAAACCTTGTCTGTGGTATTCTGAGTAGGATCCGGGATGGGATGACTGTGACGAGATTCAAACTCGCGAGTGCTGGGTGTAGTGACAGACGCAAAAGGATCAATGGATCCTATTCCAACATGAGTGAGAACCAACATATGATTAGCCGTGCGGTGACAGCACATTTGGACCATTTTCACTGAGAGGATGGATGGTAGCCATTGACAACGGTGATCCACCAACATACAGCTTGTCATGGAAGGAGCCTTGCGTGCGTGAAGAAGAAGACATTAGGAAAGCAGAGATTCAGAAGACAGAGCATCTCCAAAACCTCAACCTGTTCTCCATTACTGCATAACAAGTATTATTTATTTTATGTTATTTACTCTTCATAAACCCAATCATTTTTATTACTAATTTCCTGACTAAGAGTTACAAAATAACCATAGCTTGCTTCAAGCCGACAATCTCTGTGGGATCGACCCTTACTCACGTAAGGTATTACTTGGACGACCCAGTGCACTTGCTGGTTAGTGGTACGAGTTGTGAAAAGTGTGATTTACAATTTCGTGCACCACATGTGTACGCGTCAGCCGCGCGTACGCGTCGCTTCTATTTCTTCAATCCACGCTTACGCGCACATGACGTGCACGCGTGGATTGCCATGTTTCACCCACCTTCTTTTCTTCTCTTCTTTCCATTTCTTTCCTTCCTCTCCTCGCTTTCCACCCCTCAATCATCACCCAACACTACCAAACACCATCCATAACCACTTCTTTTAGTTAGTTAGTTAATTGTTTAATTAGTACATTTTTATTTTATTTTCTATTTTTCTTTATAAGTGTTGGAGTATTAATATTGTTTATTGTTTCTTGCTGCTGATTATTGATGAGATGTTATTTTAACATCATTATTTTTAATTTTTATTGTTGGATTTAATTGTTGAGGTTATATTTTGTTATTTGGTTTTGAGTCTTCATGTTTAACATTTGTGAGCACCAAAAGAATGTTACTTTGCCTTTAAGCTTCTTAACTCTTTTGAATTGCATATTTTGGCCACCATGCATTCATCATCTATTGTTAGGCAATTGTATATTATCATTGCATTTTTTTAGGTGATGCTTGTTTATGGTTTACCCTTATTCACATCACTTATTTCATGCATTGAGATTGTAGAATTGTGAAATTGGATCAAAGCTTACCTAGTGACATATTTTTGAGCTTTGTAAAGCTTTGTGGACCATGCTTGCTATGTGATTGATTTCCACTTCTATCTTCTTTTTCCTAAGTTCCATAGCATTCATGTGTTTCACCTCTATGTCACTTAAGTGTTGCAACAACTTCACTATGTGTTATTGATTGTTGTGTGAGTTTCATATACTATTTTGTTCACTAAGCCTACCTACACATGAATCAATGTCCATGCATTATCCAATTTTACAATTGCTTGATTAATTGCTTGAATGCTTTCATGCCTCTTCACTACTTGTGTGGTTGACTTAACCTACAAGTCTTTTGAAGTATTTCAAGCACACAAGAATGAGTGAAATGTGTGTCTTCTTTTGTATAATTGTGACATGGTTTCTAAATACTAGGGTGTGAGTTCTAAACCGCATGCAAGTTAGGACCCACACACTTATTTTTCATTAAAGTCACACTAATTCACTCACTCAATTCTAGTGATTTACCCCATTCCAACAATCCATGCTTCCTTGCTTGTGCATTTACTTGTCTTATTATCTCCTGTTTTCTATGTTCAGGATGAGTCATCATAAGCAAAAACGAAAGCGGGAGAAGAACACGCAGCAACGGTTGACCTACCAGCTGAAGATAGCAACTAGGAAAGTTGCCGTACCCCCTTTTCTCATCTTTGGATGCACCGAGGACGGTGCAAACTTTTAAGTGTGGGGAGTTCGTCCGACCGCTCGGCATTTTTGGGTGACAAGTTTCTAATCCCAATACTTTTGCATTTCATTTTTAGGTCTTTTAGGATTTTTGGTTGCATTGCATATGTATATATTAAGCTTAGTCAAAATCATGATATTTTCCAAGGATTTTATCTATAGGGCACCCCAATTGGTTGAAAAAAATTTTTTAGAACTTTCTTGAATTGTACACTTTGTGGATCATGTTTTGAGCAAAGAACACAAGCATGTAAGTTTTGAGCCTAATTGTGTGGTTACATCATATAACCACTTATTTTCATTCTTGTGTGCATTATTCTCTTCCTATGAGTGTAATCTTTGATTTGTTTGATTCTTTATGTCCATTATTTTGTGTATACATGCATTTGTATGATTGAGGCCATTGTTCAAATAGCTCACTTACCCAAATAGCCTACCCTTTTATCTTCCATTGCTAGCCAATTTTGAGCCTATGCTTAACCCATTTGTTCTTAATTGTAGCACATTACAAGCCTAGGTGAAAAACAATAAATGTCCCTTGTTTGGATCTTTGATTAGCTTAGGCTAGTGAGAGTGTTCATCATTAGAATTTGGGAAAGTTGGGTACATTGGGTAGAGATAAAAACATGCTTTGTAGTTATGTGAAAATCTTGAGAATTGGGTACACACTCATATATTAATCACGTGTAAACCATATGTGGTGTGTGGAAAACGATCCAACACAAAACTCACCGTCAAGTGTACCGGGTCGCATCAAGTAATAATAACTCACGTGAGTGAGGTCGATCCCATAGGGATTGAAGGATTGAGCAATTTTAGTTTAGTGGTTGATTTAGTCAAGCGAACAAGAGTTGATTTGGGTGATTTGTAATTGACAGAAGCTAAATTGCATGAATTGTAAAAGGAGACGGGTAATTGACTGTAAATTTAAGGACAAAGAAAGTAAAAAAGCTAAATCTTAAAGTGCAAGTAATATAAATTGCAGAAACTTAGATTGCAAGAAATATAAATGACTGAAACTTAAAGTGCAAGAAATATAAATTGCTTGAATTATAAAAAGAATTAGGAAATGGGATTGCAGAAATTAAACAAAGAAAAGAAAATTGCAATAAACAGGAGAATAAAGGATGAATTAATTTGAGATTGATTTCAAACAGCAGAGTAAATTGGCTTGAAGAAGCATTCAGAAAATAAACAGAAAGAAAAATACAGGATCTCAGGGGTCAAGAGACTAGAAAACCAAGTCTAGATCTCACTACCTTCCTTGATCCAATTCAAAGATCAATTGCAAGAGAATTTAAGATCAGACAGTAGAAAAAGTAAATTCAAATTTCAATTTCTCAAATGGTGTAGTGAAACGAAAACAGAGAGAGATCTCAAGGTGAGATTGAGACAGAATTTCCTCAATTCTCAACACCCAAGACTCAAGCAAGATTTGCAGAAAAGGAAACAAGAAACCCAAAGAGGAAGTGAATTCAATTCTCCTCCAAGATCCAAAATCAAAGTTACAGAAAAATTCTAAAAGAGGTATGATGAGCGGATAATTTATACGCTTTTTGACATTGTTTTTAGTATGTTTTTAGTAGGATCTAGTTACTTTTAGGGATGTTTTCATTAGTTTTTATGTTAAATTCACATTTCTGGACTTTACTATGAGTTTGTGTATTTTTCTGTGATTTCAGGTATTTTCTGGCTGAAATTGTGGGACTTGAGCAAAAATCAGATTCAGAGGTTGAAGAAGGACTGCTGATGCTGTTGGATTCTGACCTCCCTGCACTCAAAGTGGATTTTCTGGAGCTACAGAACACGAAATGGCGCGCTTCCAATTGCGTTAGAACGTAGACATCCAGGGCTTTCCGGCAATGTATAATAGTTCATACTTTGGCCAAGAATAGACGACGTAAACTGGCGTTCAACGCCAGCTTTCTACCCAAATCTGGCGTCCAGCACCAGAAAAGGAGCCAAAACCAGAGTTGAACGCCCAAACTGGCACAAAAGCTGGCGTTCAACTCCAAGAAGGACCTCTACACGTACAACACTCAAGCCCAGCCCAAGCACACACCAAGTGGGCCCCGGAAGTGGATTTATACATCAATTACTTACTTCTGTAAACCCTAGTAGCTAGTTTATTATAAATAGGACCTTTTACTATTGTATTAGGTATCTTTTGAACCATCTTTGATCAGTTGTATGCTATCTTAGATCACGTTTGAGGGCTAGCCTCTCGGCCATGCCTGGACTTTCACTTATGTATTTTCAACGTTAGAGTTTCTACACTCCATAGATTAAGGTGTGGAGCTCTGCTGTTCCTCAAAGATTAATGCAAAGTACTACTGTTTTCTATTCAATTCATCTTATTTCACTTCTAAGATATCCATTCACACCCAAGAACATGATGAAGGTGATGATTATGTGTGACGCTCATCACCATTCTCTCCTATGAACACGTGCCTGACAAACACTTCCGTTTTACATGAAATAAGCTAGAATGAATATCTCTTAGATCTCTTAATCGGAATCTTCGTGGTGTAAGCTAGAATGATGGCGGCATTCAAGAGAATCCGGAAGGTCTAAACCTTGTCTGTGGTATTCCGAGTAGGATTCAATGAATGAATAACTGTGACGAGCTTCAAACTCGCGATTGCTAGGCGTTAGTGACAGACGCAAAAGGAGGGTGAATCCTATTCCAGCATGATCGAGAACCGACAGATGAATAGCCGTGCCGTGACAGGGTGCGTGAGCATATTATTCACTGAGAGGAGGGGATGTAGCCACTGACAACGGTGATGCCCTTGCATAAAGCCAGCCATGGAAAGGAGTAAGACTGATTGGATGAAGATAGCAGGAAAGCAGAGGTTCAGAGGAACGAAAGTATCTCCATTCGCTTATCTGAAATTCTCACCAATGAATTACATAAGTATTTCTATCCCTATTTTATTAGTTATAATTCGAAAACACCATTATCCATTGATATCTGCCTAACTGAGATTTGCAAGGTGACCATAGCTTGCTTCATACCAACAATCTCCGTGGGATTCGACCCTTACTCACGTAAGGTATTACTTGGACGACCCAGTGCACTTGCTGTTTAGTTGTGTTGAAGTTGTGAACCATGGTATTGGCACCATGTTCTTGGCGCCATTGCCAGGGAAAGAAAGAGCCATGAATTTTACATAATTAAAGTGTAATCACGATTACGCGTACCAAGTTGCTCACATTGCCAGGGATTGTTCGAGCCTGGATATCACAATTTCATGCACCAAGTTTTTGGCGCCGTTGCCGGGGATTGTTCGAGTATGGACAACTGACGGTTCATCCTGTTGCTCGGATTAGGAAATTTTCTTTTTGTTTTCTTTTCAAAAATTTTTCAAAAAAAAAATCTTTCAAAAATTTCTCATCTGTTTTCGAAAAATATAAAAATGTTTTCAAAAATTTGATTCAAAATTTTTAAGAATGAATTCTAGTGTTTCATGAAGCATGTAAAGCCTGGCTGGCTGTAAAGCCATGTCTAATTCCTTTGGGAATGGGTATGTCAGGCGTGTCATGTCTGAATTACATGCTGAAGCTTGGCTGGCCATTGGCCATGTCTAGTGTTTTGGACCGGAGCTTTCATTGAAAGCTTGGCTGGCTCATGAGCCATGTCTAATTCCTGGACTGAAGCTTTAGACTAAGAATGCAAGATTCCTGGAATTCATGTTAAAAATTTTGGAATCCTTATTTTTCCTTTTTCAATTAATTTTCGAAAAATACCAAAAAAAATCTAAAAAAAATTAGAAAATCATAAAAAGCAAAAATATTTTTCTGTTTCTTGTTTGAGTCTTGAGTCATATCATAAGTTTGATATCAACTGCATGTGCATCTTGCATTTTTTCGAAAATTTCCATGCATTCATAGTGTTCATCATGATCTTCAAGTTGTTCTTGGTAAGTCTTCTTATTTGATCTTGATGATTTCATGTTTTGTGTCTTTTCATGTTTATCATATGCATTCTTGAATTCTTAGTGTCTAAGCATTAAAGAATTCTAAGTTTGGTGTCTTGCATGTTTTCTTTGCATTAAAAATTTTTCAAAATTGTGTCTATGATGTTCATCTTGACATTCATAGTATTCTTGGTGTTCATCTTGACATTCATAGCATTCTTGCATGCATCACATGTTTTGATCTAAAAATTTCATGCATTGCATCTTTTTAGTGTTTTTCTCTCTCATAAAAAAAATTCAAAAATAAAAAAAATATCGTTCCCTTTTTCTCTCATCAAATTCTTAACTGAATTCTTGCAGATATGTGATACTGTTAAGACTAATGGAATAGATCCTGAAGTCTACAGGCTCATGCTTTTCCCTTTTGCTGTAAGAGACAGAGCTAGATTATGGTTGGATTCTCAACCCAAAGACAGCCTGAACTCTTGGGATAAGCTGGTCACAGCTTTCTTAGCCAAGTACTTTCCTCCTCAAAAGCTGAGCAAGCTTAGAGCTGATGTTCAAACCTTCAGACAAAAAGAAGGTGAATCCCTCTATGAAGCTTGGGAAAGATACAAACAGTTGATCAAAAAGTGTCCTTCTGACATGCTTTCAGAATGGACCATCCTGGATATATTCTATGATGGTTTATCTGAGCTATCAAAGATGTCGTTGGATACTTCTGCAGGTGGATCTATTCACCTAAAGAAAACGCCTGCAGAAGCTCAAGAACTCATTGACATGGTTGCTAATAACCAGTTCATGTACACTTCTGAAAGGAATTTTGTAAGTAATGGGACGCCTATGAAGAAGGGAGTTCTTGAAGTTGATACTCTGAATGCCATATTGGCTCAGAATAAAATATTGACTCAGCAAGTCAATATGATTTCTCATAGTCTGAATGGAATGCAAGCTGCATCCAACAGTACTCAAGAGGCTTCTTATGAAGAAGAAGCTTATGATCCTGAGAACCCTGCAATAGCAGAGGTAAATTACTTAGGTGAACCTTATGGAAACACCTATAACTCATCATGGAGAAATCATCCAAATTTCTCATGGAAGGATCAAAAGCCTCAACAAGGAATGGTGGAAGAAACAGGTTTAACAATAATAAAACTTTTTCCATCATCCACTCAGCAATAGACAGAGAACTCTGAACAAAATACTTCTAATTTAGCAAACTTAGTCTCTGATCTGTCCAAGGCTACTGTAAGTTTCATGAATGAAACAAGATCTTCCATTAGAAATTTGGAAGCACAAGTGAGCCAGCTGAGTAAAAAGATTACTGAAATCCCTCCTAGTACTCTCCCAAGCAATACAGAAGAGAATCCAAAAGGAGAGTGCAAGGCCATTGACATAAGCACCATGGCCGAACCTGTGAGGAGAGGAGAGGACGTGAATCCCAAGGAGGAAGACCTCCTGGGATGTCCAGTGGTCAATAAGGAGCTTCCCTCTGAGGAACCAAAGGACTCTGAGGCTCATCTAGAGACCATAGAGATTCCATTGAACCTCCTTATGCCCTTCATGAGCTCTGATGAGTATTCCTCTTCTGAAGAAAATGAGGATGTTATTGAAGAGCAAACTGCCAAGTTTCTTGGTGCAATCATGAAGCTGAATGCCAAATTATTTGGCATTGATACTTGGGAAGTTGAACCTCCCTTGTTCATCAATGAACTAAGTGATCTGGATCAATTGACATTGCCTCAGAAGAGACAGGATCCTGGAAAGTTCATAATACCCTGTACCATAGGCACCATGATCTTTAAGGCCCTGTGTGACCTTGGTTCAGGAATAAACCTCATGCCCCTCTCTGTAATAGAGAAACTGGGAATCTATGGGGTGCAAGCTGCTAAAATCTCATTAGAGATGGCAGACAGTTCAAGAAAACAGGCTTATGGACAAGTAGAGGACGTGTTAGTAAAGGTTGAAGGCCTTTACATCCCTGCTGATTTCATAGTCCTGGATACTGGAAAGGAAGAGGATGAATCCATTATCCTAGGAAGACCTTTCCTGGCCACAGCAAGAGCTGTGATTGATGTTGACAGAGGTGAACTAGTCCTTCAATGGAATGAGAACTCCCTTGTGTTTAAAACTCAAGGATCTCCCTCTGCAACCATGGAGAGGAAGCAGAAAAAGCTTCTCTCAAAGCAGAGTCAACCAGAGCCCCCACAGTCAAACTCTAAGTTTGGTGTTGGGAGGCCACAATCAAACTCTAAGTTTGGTGTTGAACTCCCATATCCAAACTCTAAGTTTGGTGTTGGAGAGTCTCAACAAAGCTCTGCACATCTGTGAGGCTCCATGAGAGCCCACTGTCAAGCTATTGACATTAAAGAAGCGCTTGTTGGGAGGCAACCCAATTTTTATTTATCTAACTATATTTTCCTTAGTTATATGTCTTTGTAGGTTCATGATCATGTGGAGTCACAAAATAAATATAAAAATTGAAAACAGAATCAAAAACAGCAGAAGAAAAATCACACCCTGGAGGAGCATCTGTCTGGCGTTCAGCGCCAGAACAGAGCATGGTGCTGGCGCTGAACGCCCAAAATAGGCAACTTCTGGGCGCTGAACGCCAGAACAGGCATGGTTCTGGCGTTCAACGCCAGAAATGGCACACAAATGGGCATTGAACGCCCAAAATGGCCACCAACCTGGCGCTGAACACCCAGAGTTGTGTGCTAAGGCATTTTTACATGCCTAATGAGTGCAGGGATGTAAATCCTTGAACACCTCAGGATCTGTGGACCCTACAGGATCCACTCAGGATCTGTGGACCCCACAGGATCCACTCAAGATCTGTGAACCCCACAGGATCCCCACCTACCTCCACTCACTTCTTCTTACCACTCTCTTTCACACAACCCCATAAACACTCTTCCCCAAAAACCCTTCACCAATCACCTCAATCTCTCTTCTCCATCACCTCTTCACAACTCACATCCATCTACTCTTCCCCATAAACCTACCTCATAAACCCCACCTACCTTCAAAATTCAAAACCAATTTCCCACCCAAACCCACCCATATGGCCGAAACCTCCCCCCCTCCCTTCCCTATATAAAGACCTCCATTCTTCATCAAATTCACACAACACATCCCTCTACACTCCTCTTGCCGAAACCACCTCTCCCTCTCCCTCTCCATATTTCTTCTTCTTCTTCATCTATTCTTTTGTTTATTGCTCAAGGGCGAGCAATATTCTAAGTTTGGTGTGGTAAAAGCATAGCTTTTTTGTTTTTCCATTACCATTGATGGCACCTAAGACCGGAAAATCCTCTAGAAAGGGGAAAGGGAAGACAAAAGCTTCCACATCCGAGTCATGGGAGATGGAAAGATTCATCTCCAAAGCCCATCAAGACCACTTCTATGATGTTTTGGCCAAGAAGAAAGTGATCCCTGAGGTCCCTTTTAAACTCAAAAGAAATGAGTATCCGGAGATCCGACATGAAATTCAAAGAAGAGGTTGGGAAGTTCTAACAAATCCCATCCAACAAGTCGGCATCCTAATGGTTCAAGAGTTCTATGCCAATGCATGGATCACCAAGAACCATGATCAAAGTAAGAACCCGGATCCAAAGAACTATGTTACAATGGTTCGGGGGAAATACTTAGATTTTAGTCCGGAAAATGTGAGGTTGGCGTTCAACTTGCCAAACATGGAAGAGAACGCACGCCCCTACACAAGGAGAGTCAACTTTGATCAAAGGTTGGACCAAGTCCTTATGGACATATGTGTAGAAGGAGCTCAATGGAAGGTTGACTCCAAAGGCAAGCCGGTTCAACTAAGAAGATTGGACCTCAAGCCTGTAGCTAGAGGATGGTTGGAGTTCATTCAATGCTCAATCATTCCAACTAGCAACCGGTCTGAAGTTACTATAGACCGGGCCATCATGATCCATAGCATCATGATTGGAGAAGAGGTGGAAGTTCATGAGATTATACCTCAAGAACTCTACAAGGTGGCTGACAAGTCCTCCACCATGGCAAGGTTAGCCTTTCCTCACCTCATTTGCCACCTATGCAATTCGGCTGGGATTGACATAGAAGGAGATATCCTCATTAAAGAGGACAAGCCCATCACTAAGAAAAAGATGGAGCAAGCAAGAGAGCCCAGTCATGGAGCTCAAGAGGCGCAAGAAGCTCATTTCCATGAGATCCCAGGGATGCCTCAAATGCACTTTCCTCCATAAAATTATTGGGAGCAAATCAACACCTCCCTAGGAGAATTGAGTTCCAATATGGGACAACTAAGGGTGGAACATTAAGAGCACTCCATCATGCTTTATGAAATAAGAGAAGATCAAAAAGCAATGAGGGAGGAGTAACAAAGACAAGGAAGAGACATAGAAGAGCTCAAGGACATCATTGGTTCCTCAAGAAGGAAACGCCACCATCACTAAGGTGGATTCATTCCTTGTTCTTACTTTCTCTGTTTTTCGTTTTCTATGTTATGTGCTTATCTGTGTTTGTGTCTTCACTACATGATCATTAGTAGTTAGTAACTATGTCTTAAAGTTATGAATGTCCTATGAATCCATCACCTCTCTTAAATGAAAAATGTTTTAATTCAAAAAAACAAGAAGTACATGAGTTTCGAATTTATCCTTGAACTTAGTTTAATTATATTGATGTGGTGACAATGCTTCTTGTTTTCTGAATGTATGCTTGAACAGTGCATAAGTCTTTTGAAGTTGTTGTTTAAGAATGTTAAATATGTTGGCTCTTGAAAGAATGATGACTAGGGGACATGTTATTTGATAATCTGAAAAAT
This sequence comes from Arachis ipaensis, assembly GCF_059453495.1. Taxonomy (NCBI): domain Eukaryota; kingdom Viridiplantae; phylum Streptophyta; class Magnoliopsida; order Fabales; family Fabaceae; genus Arachis; species Arachis ipaensis. Next base: position 102,625,167 of record NC_142436.1, on the reverse strand, counting down.
CATAAAAATGATTCTTGAAGCAAGAAAAAGCAGCAAAGAGCAAACCTTGCAGAAAAAAAAAAGGCAAAAAAATTAATAGAAAGAAAAGCAAGCAGAAAAAGCCAAAAGCTCTTAAAACCAAGAGGCAAGAGCAAAAAGCCAATAACCCTTAAAACCAAAAGGCAAGGGCAATAAAAAGGATCCCAAGGCTTTGAGCATCAGTGGATAGGAGGGCCTAAAAGGAATAAAATCCTGGTCTAAGCAGCTAAACCAAGCTGTCCCTAACCATGTGCTTGTGGCGTAAAGGTGTCAAGTGAAAATTTGAGACTGAGCGGTTAAAGTCAAGGTCCAAAGCAAAAAAAGAGTGTGCTTAAGAACCCTGGACACCTCTAATTGGGGACTTTAGCAAAGCTGAGTCACAATTTGAAAAGGTTCACCCAATTATGTGTCTATGGCATTTATGTATCCGGTGGTAATATCGGAAAACAAAGTGCTTAGGGCCACGGCCAAGACTCATAAAGAAGCTGTGTTCAAAGAATCATCATACTGAACTAGGAGAGTCAATAACTCTATTCGAAATCTGGAGTCCCTATAGATGCCAATCATTCTGAACTTCAATGGATAAAGTGAGATGCCAAAACTATTCAAGAGGCAAAAAGCTATAAGTCCCGCTCATCTGATTGGAGCTATGTTTCATTGATAGTTTGGAATTTATAGTATATTATCTTCTTTTTATCCTATTTGATTTTCCGTTGCTTGGGGACAAGCAACAATTTAAGTTTGGTGTTGTGATGAGCGGATAATTTATACGCTTTTTGACATTGTTTTTAGTATGTTTTTAGTAGGATCTAGTTACTTTTAGGGATGTTTTCATTAGTTTTTATGTTAAATTCACATTTCTGGACTTTACTATGAGTTTGTGTGTTTTTCTGTGATTTCAGGTATTTTCTGGCTGAAATTAAGGGACTTGAGCAAAAATCAGATTCAGAGGTTGAAGAAGGACTGCTGATGCTGTTGGATTCTGACCTCCCTGCACTCAAAGTGGATTTTCTGGAGCTACAGAACTCGAAATGGTGCGCTTCCAATTGCGTTGGAAAGTAGACATCCAGGGCTTTCCAGCAATATATAATAGTTCTTTACGTTGGCCAAGAATAGACGACGTAAACCGGCGTTCAACGCCAGCTTTCTACCCAAATCTGGCGTCCAGCGCCAGAAAAGGAGCCAAAACCAGAGTTGAACGCCCAAACTGGCACAAAAGCTGGCGTTCAACTCCAAGAAGGACCTCTACACGTACAACACTCAAGCCCAGCCCAAGCACACACCAAGTAGGCCCCGGAAGTGGATTTATACATCAATTACTTACTTCTGTAAACCCTAGTAGCTAGTTTATTATAAATAGGACCTTTTACTATTGTATTAGGTATCTTTTGAACCATCTTTGATCAGTTGTATGCTATCTTAGATCACGTTTGAGGGCTAGCCTCTCGGCCATGCCTGGACTCTCACTTATGTATTTTCAACGGTAGAGTTTCTACACTCCATAGATTAAGGTGTGGAGCTTTGCTGTTCCTCAAAGATTAATGCAAAGTACTACTGTTTTCTATTCAATTCATCTTATTTCGCTTCTAAGATATCCATTCACACCCAAGAACTTGATGAAGGTGATGATTATGTGTGACGCTCATCACCATTCTCTCCTATGAACACGTGCCTGACAAACACTTCCGTTTTACATGAAATAAGCTAGAATGAATATCTCTTAGATCTCTTAATCGGAATCTTCGTGGTGTAAGCTAGAATGATGGCGGCATTCAAGAGAATCCGGAAGGTCTAAACCTTGTCTGTGGTATTCTGAGTAGGATTCAATGAATGAATGACTGTGATGAGCTTCAAACTCGCGATTGCTGGGCGTTAGTGACAGACGCAAAAGGAGGGTGAATCCTATTCCAGCATGATCGAGAACCGACAGATGAATAGCCGTGCCGTGACAGGGTGCGTGAGCATATTATTCACTGAGAGGAGGGGATGTAGCCACTCACAACGGTGATGCCCTTGCATAAAGCCAGCCATGGAAAGGAGTAAGACTGATTGGATGAAGATAGCAGGAAAGCAGAGGTTCAGAGGAACGAAAGCATCTCCATTCGCTTATCTGAAATTCTCACCAATGAATTACATAAGTATTTCTATCCCTATTTTATTAGTTATAATTCGAAAACACCATTATCCATTGATATCTGCCTAACTGAGATTTGCAAGGTGACCATAGCTTGCTTCATACCAACAATCTCCGTGGGATTCGACCCTTACTCACGTAAGGTATTACTTGGACGACCCAGTGCACTTGCTGGTTAGTTGTATCGAAGTTGTGAACCATGGTATTGGCACCATGTTCTTAGCGCCATTGCCAGGGAAAGAAAGAGCCATGAATTTTACATAATTAAAGTGTAATCACGAATACGCGTACCAAGTTGCTCACGTTGCCAGGGATTGTTCGAGCCTGGATATCACAATTTCATGCACCAAGGTACAAAATGTTGAAAGTAAAAGTTTCCTTCCTTTCTAAATCAAACTAACTTCTATTTATACACTTCCTTCTATTGATCATTAAGCCTTGATTTTAGGCCTTGGCCTTGATGTAATTGGATTGATGATAGCCTCAGTTGATTGCTCTTGGACTTAAGAAGAAATCCGTTTGCAATTTGGACTTTAGAGCATTTACGTTTGAGTTAAAGTTTGAGGCCAACTTTAACTCAAACGTTTGGGTGTTAAAAATTATGCAGAATGGTGCTCTTTCTGTCACTCACGTTTGAGTTCACGTTTGAGGTTAAACGTGAGCTCAAACGTGCTCCCTCCAAGGCCATTTTGCAGCCAACGTTTGACCTCAAGTTTGAGGCAAACGTTGGCACAAACGTTAACCCCCCTGATTGTGTAATTGTACCAACGTTTTACCTCAAGTTTGAGGAAAACGTTGGCGCAAACGTTGAGTACCCCCTGGTGTATTTGTGAGCCATCGTTTGACCTCAAGTTTGAGGCAAACGTTGGCGCGAAATTTGGCTTCTCCAGGGTATATTTTTGAACCAATGTTTGACCTCAAGTTTGAGGCAAACGTTGGTGCAAACTTTGGCATCTCCTGGGTTCTTCTTAAGCCAACGTTTGACCTCAAGTTTGAGGTAAATGTTGGCACAAACTTGAGCTCTTTCCAGGGTGGTTTTGCTACCTTCTGCCATCCCCTTTCTTCAACCTTTATCCAAGCCTTTTGGTTACCTGTCATCAATCAACAAACGCATCAAAGCTATGCTAAAATCATGAGACTTCTTCTCATCCTTGACATATAAGCAATTATAGCACAAAATCTCATGAAAATGCATCAATTTACTCATGGTTGATTGAATCCAAATATACATGAATTTCTACCCAAATGGCTTACTTATAACTCAAGAAAATGCATAAAACTTATTAAAAACAAAGGAAAAAGACTAGTAAAACTAGGCTAAGATGCCTTGGCATCAAAACACCAAACTTAAATCTTGCTTGTCCCCAAGCAAGCATCAAACATAAGAGAGAATGACATGAAACAGAGAAGTGTGCATATCCTTATTGAGCATATAGTTGAATTTAGTCCATAGGGTTTGTATGCAGACAATGGTGGTTCATTTATTGCTTGTTGTTACATAAGAGATATTTTCTCAAAGGTTTACTAAGTTTGCTGTTATAAGGCTTTACTTTGACTTGTTCCCTTGCTAACTTTTCCTTCTTTGTTTTGCTCAGAGAGCTTATTATTCTTTGAAGGCTTGGTGGCAAATATTGCAGCAGCCTTTGGCATAATTTTTGCTCAACATTCCTTCACCACAGACACATGGCTCACCCTTTTCTTCCTAGGATCATTGATGCTCAACATCTCTTTGGATAACTAAGTGTTTTGTAGCAAGGTTGCTCTTTATTGTAGACTTTCAGTTGGCAATCCCAAATCAGTTGATCTAAGTGGCTATGTTTTGAAATACTCCTCAGAACTTACTTGTCCAAGCATATCCTAATACAAAAACACCATAGGCATGTGTCCTAGGGTCCAAGCTATTAGTGCCTAGCCTTATTGTTTATTTTCTTTGCCACTCTTGGCTTTTTCTCTTTCTTTTTCTTTCTGTTTTATTTTATTCCCAAGGGATTTTTAATGATACAAGCATTTATAGCGGCAAACTAGTTTCACCTCCAAAGAACATATCATTATGCAGCATTTATTTCATGAGCCATGCATTAAATCAACAAATACCACCACTAACGTTCATTTTAACTTATGTAACATTGGATATTTACTTCCTAATTCAAACATTTCTCTTTTATTCAAGCATATGGGAAACAAAACAAAATTCAAGGTAATGAAGGATGACACTTATTATGCAGATCAACATTCTTGACAAACAATTTCACTTGCAACCAAAAGAACACTTCAGCATGTCATATAAGAATTCCCAAAATTAAAACATCTCTCAACAACAAGGATCAAGTGTAAATACAACCTGTTGGGTTGCAGCTTTTCATTCTTCCTTCTGTTGTGTCTCTTTTGGGTCCTACTGTAGATTGTTTCCAAATGTTGGCCATTTTCCTGTATGAGTCTCAAAAGTTGCTTGCTTCTCAAGCCCTTAAGGCAGCTAGTTAGTATGCAAAACTTATTTATGGGCTTTTGAACTTACTTTGGTGTGTGAACACCAAACTTAGTCCCTTGCCACTGCTTTTCTGATGTAACAAGTTAACTAATATGTGAAATCCTTTTGTCTTTGCTAAAGGTAATAAAAACTAGAAAAACTAAAAAGTAAAAAATTGGTTAATTGGTTTATCTGATTGCTCGGAGCTAGCAGCCATGTATGCAGAAGGTGAGAATGTGCTTTTAAACGAGATTTTGGTGGAACACCAAACTTAGAATTCTTCATTCTCCCTTAATTTATTTTGGTGTGCAACACCAAACTTAGCTCCTTGCAATATAGATAAGTCTAATTAACCCTTTTATTGAAATAGCTATGAAAAGTAAACTACCTCAGGTTGGGTTGCCTCCCAACAAGCGCTTCTTTATTGTCACTAGCTTGACATTGGCCACCATTAGGGTGGTTGACGACTATAGTGTCTCAGCTTGTCCCCCCTCACTGTGAGCTTTCTTTTTGTTCCTTGATGCTCAATTTCAGCATGCTCAAGTGAGAGTATTTTGCAAACTATGTAGTAGTCTTTGGCTTGTTGGCTTGTTCCTGATTATTGATAAATCAACTGTACTCCATCACCCTTGGAGAACCCCTCAGTTGGGATCTTCTTGTTCTTCCACCCCTTCTGAGTCTTTTTCTTGCTTTTCTTTCTTCTTTTTGTTGATCATTCTTTTTTGACAGAGGACTTTGTTTTGGGATTTTCCTTCTTAGTGGTCAACACTTCAATTTTTTCTTGAGTTCCTTCATCACTATGCATCATCTCATTCTCTTTTCTTCTTGCTGTGTTGTCTGTTTCTTGCATTGGAAGGTGATTACTGGTTGTCTTGTTGATTCCTTCCTTCCATTGCAAGTCTTCCTTGTCAGTTTCCATACAATTCTTCTTTTCATCAATGAGCTGTGTTTTTGGAAATACATTCAGAGTGATGCTTTCATCATGCATTCGGAGGGTTAGCTCTCCTTGCTCTACATCTATAATGGCCCTAGCTGTGGCCAAGAATGGTCTTCCAAGTATGATGGAATCACCTTCATCCTCATCTGAGTCTAAGACCACAAAGTCTGCAGAGAATATGAATTTGTCCACCTTAACTAGAAGGTTTTCAATCACACCCCTGGGACATATCACTGACTTATCCACCAGTTTCAGAGATATTTGTATTGGCTTTACTTCCTCTATACAAAGCTTTTTCACCAAAGAAGAGGGTATTAGGTTGATACTTGCCCCTAAATCACACATTGCCTTCTTGATGATCAATCTTCCAATGGTACAGGGCAGAAAGAAACTTCCAGGGTCTTCAAGTTTGGGTGGAAGTCCTTTTTGAATTAATGTCCTGCATTCTTCAGTGAGCATTATAGTTTCGTCCTGATGCCAACTCCTCTTCTTGTTAATAAGCTCTTTCAGAAATTTGGCATATAGAGGCATCTGCTCTAGTGCCTCAGCCAAGGAAATATTTATCTCCAACTTCTTGAAAGTCTCAAGGAACTTATGAAAGTGTTGATCCTTTGCTTCTTTGTTGAACCTTTGGGGATATGGAAGTGGAGGTGTAAATCTTTTCTCTGCTTGCTGCTGTCCTTGGGTTTGTTCCTCCTTTTCTCCCCTGGAATTATGTGGCTGGTTGTCCTTCTCTTTGAGCTTCTCTGGGACATTTTTGCTTGTTGTCATGTCCTTGTTGCTAGCTTCCTCTGTCTTTGTTGGCTCTTTGTTGTTGTCCATAGCTTTCTTGGTTGCTTCTTTGTTGTCCACCAATATTTTTTCACTATTTAGCTGTATACCTTTGCACTCCTCTTTTGGATTAGGAATGGTGTCGCTTGGTAGTGAGCTTGATGGTCTCTCAATAGCAATTTGCTTGGAAAGCTGTCCAATCTGCCTCTCCATATTCTTCATGGAAGCTTCCTGGTTCTTTGTTGTCATCTCTTGGTGCTTCATCATTTTCTCCATTAAGAGCTCCAAATTGGTGATCCTCTGAGAGACTTGTGAGATTGGTTGGTTGTGGGGTGTTGAGGTTTGATGGTAAGTATTTTGGTTGGTGGCTTGGTTATTGGATGGATGATGGTTAGAGTTGGGGAAAGTGTTTTGTGGTTTTTTGTATGTATTTTGGTTGTTATTCTGCTGGTTGCTGTGCTTTGAGTTTTTCCAACTGTTTTGGGTTGAATTTCTTTGCCATGGCTGTTGAGTCTGAGTGTGATTGTCTCCCCATTTGAGGTTGGGTTGGTTCTTCCAGGATGGGTTATAAGTGTCACCATAAACCTCATTGTGTCCAGAGCCTTGATTATGCATGTAATTCACTTGTTCTTGCTGTTGCTCTTCACAAGTTTTTTCTCCTTGCCCCCATGTGGTTGATGGCTGACTTGTATTTACTGCTGCAACTTGGAGGCTATCAATCCTCTTGGCCATTTGCTCAAATTGTTGCTGAATCTACTGCTGCATCATTTTGTTTTGAGCTAGGATTGAGTCCACTCCTTCCAACTCCATCACTCCTTTCCTCTGTGATGGTTGGCGTTGCCTTTGGTGAGCAAAGAAATATTGGTTATTAGCCACCATATCAATGAGATTTTGGGCCTCCTCTGCAGTTTTCATGAGTTGCAAAGAGCCTCCAGCTGAATGATCCAGGGCCTCCTGAGACTTCAATGTCAAGCCTTCATAAAAATTCTACAATATGTCCCATTCATTGAACATTTCAGGCGGGCACTTCCTGATTAGAGCCTTGTATCTCTCCCATGCCTCATAGACGGGTTCAGTATCCATCTGTATGAATGTTTGTACTTCAGTCTTCAATCTAATAATTCTCTAAGGCGGGTAAAATTTGGCAAGGAACTTGCTCACTAGATCTTCCCAATTATTGATGCTATCTCTTGGGAATGACTCCAACCATTGAGTAGCTTTGTCTCTGAGGGAAAATGGAAATAACAACAGCTTGTAAATGTCAGGATGTACACCATTGGTTTTGACGGTATCACAAATCCTCAGAAAGGTGGATAAGTGTTGGTTTAGGTCTTCAAGTGGTCCTCCTCCATAGGAGCAGTTGTTTTGAACCAAGGTGATAAGCTGTGGCTTCAGTTCAAAGTTGTTTGCATTAGCATTTGGGGTAAGAATGCTACTCCCACAATGTGTAGGATTTGCAAATGTGTAGGAAGCCAAAACTCTTCTCTGTGGTGGATTGTTGTTGTTATTAGCTGCTCCTCCTGGTGGATTTGTTGGGTTTGTTGAGTGTTCCTCCATATCTTGGAACTCTTCTTCTGAATCTTCTTCTCCAACAATGCCTTTCCCTCTTTCTGCTTTTCTTAATCTCCTGAGGGTTCTTTCGTCTTGTTCACAAAAAGTGGGTATAGCTCCCCTTGTTCCTGACATACAACTAAAACAAAGAAAATTACACAAAACCAGAAAAACAGTAACACTTCAATCCATTGCTAGAGTAAAGTTTTGGTTAGCTTAAGCAAAAATTCAAACAGTTAGTAGGTTAGTCAAAAATAAAGAAAAATTGATTAATCTAAATCACCACCTCACTTAATCATTGTCAACCTAATCAATCCCCGGCAACGGTGCCAAAAACTTGGTGTGTGGATGATGAGCGGATAATTTATACGCTTTTTGGCATTGTTTTTAGTATGTTTTTAGTAGGATCTAGTTACTTTTCGGGATGTTTTCATTAGTTTTTATGTTAAATTTACATTTCTGGACTTTACTATGAGTTTGTGTATTTTTCTGTGATTTCAGGTATTTTCTGGCTGAAATTGAGGGACTTGAGCAAAAATCAGATTCAGAGGTAGAAGAAGGACTGCTGATGCTGTTGGATTCTGACCTCCCTGCACTCAAAGTGGATTTTCGGGAGCTACAGAACTCAAATTGGTGCGGTTCTAATTGCGTTGGAAAGTAGACATCCAGGGCTTTCCAGCAATATATAATAGTCCATACTTTGGCCGAGTTTAGACGACGTAAAAGGGCGTTGAATGCCAGTTCTACGCTGCTGTCTAGAGTTAAACGCCAGAAACACGTCACAAACCAGAGTTGAACGCCAGAAATACGTTACAACCTGGCGTTCAACTCCAGAAAGAGCCTCTGCACGTGTAACATTCAAGCTCAGCCCAAGCACAGACCAAGTGGGCCCCGGAAGTGGATTTATGCATCAATTACTTACTTCAGTAAACCCTAGTAGCTAGTTTAGTATATATAGGACCTTTTACTATTGTATTTTCATCTTTTGATCATTTTTAGATCTCTAGACCTCCATGGGAGGCTGGCCACTCGGCCATGCTTACCCTCTATTCACTTATGTATTTTTCAACGGTAGAGTTTCTGCACTCCATAGATTAAGGTGTGGAGCTCTGCTGTTCCTCAAAGATTAATGCAAAGTACTACTGTTTTTCTATTCAACTCAACTTATTCCGCTTCTAAGATATTCATTCGCACTTCAACATGAATGTGATGAACGTGACAATCATCATCATTCCCTATGAACGCGTGCCTGACAACCACTTCCGTTCTACCTTCGATTGAATGATTATCTCTTGGATCTCTTAATCAGAATCTTCGTGGAATAAGCTAGATGGATGGCGGCATTCATGAGAATCTGGAAAGTCTAAACCTTGTTTGTGGTATTCCGAGTAGGACTCTGGGATTGAATGACTGTGACGAACTTCAAACTCGCGAGTGCTGGGCGTAGTGACAGACGCAAAAGGAGGGTGAATCCTATTCCAGTATGATCGAGAACCTCAGATGATTAGCCGTGCTGTGACAGAGCATTTGGACCATTTTCACAAGAGGATGGGATGCAGCCATTGACAACGGTGATGCCTCCAGACAATTAGCCATGCAGTGACAGCGCATCGGACCATTTTCCAGAGAGGATCAAAAGTAGCCATTGCCAATGGTGATGTCCTTACATAAAGCCAGCCATAAAAAGGAGTAAGACTGATTGGATGAAGACAGCAGGAAAGCAGAGGTTCAGAGGAACGAAAGCATCTCTATGCGTTTATCTGAAATTCTCACCACTGATTTATATAAGTATTTCTATCCTTATTTTATTATTTATTTTCGAAAACTCCATGACTATTTTATATCCGCCTGACAGAGATTTACAAGATGACCATAGCTTGCTTCATACCGACAATCTCCGTGGAATCGACCCTTACTCACGTAAGGTTTATTACTTGGACGACCCAGTGCACTTGCTGGTTAGTTGTATCGAAGTTGTGAATGAAAAACAATTTATTAAGACGTGCGTACAAAGTTTTTGGCGCCGTTGCCTGAGATCACAATTTCGTGCATCAAGTTTTTGGCGCCGTTGTCGGGGATTGTTCGAGTTTGGACAACTGACGGTTCATCTTGTTGCTCAGATTAGGTAATTTTCTTTTTGTTTTATTTTCAAAAAATTTTTCAAAAATCTTTCAAAAATTTTCCCTTTGTTTTCGAAAAAATTTTCCAAAAAAATAAAATATCTTTTTCTTCAGAATTTTTAAGAATGAATTCTAGAGTTTCATGAAAAATGTTGGAGCCTGGCTGGCTGTAAAGCCATGTTTAATTCCTCTAGATAGAGGCTTCCAACCATCAGCATAGAGGCAAGTTAATTGGAATGTCAGATGTGGCATGTCTGAGTTACATACTAAAGCTTGGTTGGCTATTAAGCCATGCCTAACCCTCAGATTGGAGCTTTAGAATAAGAGTGCAAGATTCCTGGAATTCATATTAAAAATTTTGGAATCCTTATTTTTCTTTTTCAAATAATTTTCGAAAAATCCAAAAAAATTTTAGAAAATCATAAAAATAAAAAATATTTCATTTTTCTTGTTTGAGTCTTGAGTCAATTTTTAAGTTTGGTGTCAATTGAATGTTTTAAAGTTTGCATAAAATTTTCGAAAAATTCATGCATTCATAGTGTTCTTCACGATCTTCAAGTTGTTCTTGGTAAGTCTTCTTGTTTGATCTTGATGTTTTCTTGTTTTGTGTTATATGGTGTTTTTCATATGCATTCTTGAATTCTTAGTGCCTAAGCATTAAAGATTTCTAAGTATGGTGTCTTGCATGTTTTCTTTGCATCAAAAATTTTTCAAAAATATGTTCTTGATGTTCATCATGACATTCATAGTGTTCTTGGTGTTCATCTTGACATTCATAGCATTCTTGCATACATTCATTGTTTTGATCCAAAATTTTCATGCATTGCATCACTTTCATGTTTTTATCTTTCATCATAAAAAAATTCAAAAATCAAAAAAATATCTTTCCTTTTTTCACTCAGAAATTTTGAAAATTAGATTTGACTTTATCAAAAATTTTTAAAATCTAGTTGTTTTTATGAGTCAAATCAAATTTTAAATTTAAAAGTTTTATCTTTTTCAAAATCTTTTCAAAAATCAAATCTTTCTCATTTTTCTTATTTATTTTCGAAAATTATAAAAATCTTTTTCAAAAATTCTTTTTTTATTTTATCTCATAATTTTCGAAAATATTATCAACAATTAATGTTTTGATTCAAAAATTTCAAGTTTGTTACTTGCTTGTTAAGAAAGATTCAAACTTTAAGTTCTAGAATCATATCTTGTGATTTCTTGTGAATCAAGTCATTAATTGTGATTTTAAAAATCAAATCTTTTTCAAAACTAATTTCAATCATATCTTTTCAAAAATATCTATTTATCTTATCTTTTTCAAAATTATATCTTTTTCAAAAAAAAATTTTTGATTTTAAAATATCCTCTCTAACCTCCTATCCTCTTATCTTTTCAAAATTGATTTTCAAAATTTGTTTCAACTAACTAACTAACTTTTTGTTTGTTTCTTATCTTTTTCAAAACTACCTAACTAACTCCCTCTCCCTCTAATTTTCGAAAATATCTTCCCTCTTTTTCAAAATTTCTTTTTAATTAACTAATTATTTTAATTTTTTATTTTAATTTTCGAAAAATTACTAACCTTTTTCAAAAACTATTTTCAAAAATCACTAACTCTTTTTCAAAAATAATTTTCGAAAATTCTCCTTCTCTCTCATCTCCTTTTATTTTATTCATCTACTAACACCTCTCTTCATCCCACATCTCTGCTCTCCTTACCCTTGTGTTTCTTTCTTTACATTACATTCTTTTCTTCTTCTACTCACACAGGGGAACCTCTATACCTGTGGTCAAAAGGATCCCTATTATTATTTTTCTGTTCCCTCTTTTTCATATGAGCAGGAGCAAAGACAAGAATATTCTTGTTGAAGCAGATCCAGAACCTGAAAGGACTCTGAAGAGGAAACTAAAAGAAGCTAAATTACAACAATCCAGCAAGCACCTTTCAGAAATTTTTGAACAAGAAGAGGAGATGGCAACCGAAAATAATAATAATGCAAGGAGGATGCTTGGTGACTTTACTGCACCTAATTCCAATTTACATGGAAGAAGCATCTCCATCCCTACCATTGGAGCAAACAATTTTGAGCTTAAGCCTCAATTAGTTTCTCTGATGCAGCAGAACTGCAAGTTCCATGGACTTCCATCTGAAGATCCTTTTCAGTTCTTAACTGAATTCTTGCAGATCTGTGATACTGTTAAGACTAATGGAGTAGATTCTTAAGTCTACAGGCTCATGCTTTTCCCTTTTACTGTAAGAGACAGAGCTAGAGTGTGGTTGGACTCTCAACCCAAAGATAGCCTAAACTCTTGGGATAAGCTGGTCACGACTTTCTTAGCCAAGTTCTTTCCTCCTCAAAAGCTTAGTAAGCTTAGAGTGGATGCTCAAACCTTCAGACAGAAAGAAGGTGAATCCCTCTATGAAGCTTGGGAGAGATACAAGCAACTGACCAAAAAGTGTCCTTCTGACATGCTTTCAGAATGGACCATCCTGGATATATTCTATGATGGTCTGTCTGAATTAGCTAAAATGTCATTGGATACTTCTGCAGGTGGATCCATTCACCTAAAGAAAACGCCTGGAGAAGCTCAAGAACTCATTGACATGGTTGCTAATAACCAGTTCATGTACACTTTTGAAAGGAATCCTGTGAATAATGGGACGCCTATGAAGAAGGGAGTTCTTGAAATTGATACTCTGAATGCTATATTAGCTCAGAATAAAATATTGACTCAGCAAGTCAATATGATTTCTCAGAGTCTGAATGGAATGCAAGCTGCATCCAATAGTACTCAAGAGGCATCTTCTGAAGAAGAAGCTTATGATCCTGAGAACCCTGCAATAGCAGAGGTAAATTATATGGGTGAACCTTATGGAAACACCTATAACCCATCATGGAGAAATCATCCAAATTTCTCATGGAAGGATCAACAAAAGCCTCAACAAGGCTTTAACAATGGTGGAAGAAACAGGTTTAGCAATAGCAAGCCTTTTCCATCATCCACTCAGCAACAGACAGAGAACTCTGAACAAAACACTTCTAATTTAGCAAACTTAGTCCCTGATCTATCTAAGGCCACTGTGAGTTTCATGAATGAAACAAGGTCTTCCATTAGAAATTTGGAAGCACAAGTGGGCCAGCTGAGTAAAAGGATCACTGAAATCCCTCCTAGTACTCTCCCAAGTAATATAGAAGAAAATCCAAAAGGAGAGTGCAAGGCCATTGACATAACCACCATGGCCAAACCTGTAAGGGAGGTTGAGGACGTGAATCCCAATGAGGAAGACCTCCTGGGACGTCCAGTGATCAATAAGGAGCTTCCCTCTGAGGAACCAAAGGAATCTGAGACTCATCTAGAGACCATAGAGATTCTATTGAACCTCCTTATGCCATTCATGAGCTTTGATGAGTATTCTTCTTCTGAAGAGAATGAGAATGTTACTGAAGAGCAAGTTGCCAAGTACCTTGGTGCAATCATGAAGCTGAATGCTAACTTGTTTGGTAATGAGACTTGGGGAGATGAACCTCCCCTGTTCACCAATGAACTAAATGCATTGGATCAATCGAGAATGCCTCAGAAGAAACAGGATCCTGGAAAGTTCCTAATACCTTGTACCATAGGCACCATGACCTTTGAGAAGGCTCTATGTGACCTTGGGTTAGGGATAAACCTCATGCCCCTCTCTGTAATAGAGAAACTGGAAATCTATGGGGTGCAAGCTGCCAGAATCTCATTAGAGATGGCAGACAATTCCAGAAAACAGGCTTATAGACAAGTAGAAGACGTACTAGTAAAGGTTGAAGGCCTTTACATCCCTACTGATTTCATAGTCCTAGATACTGGGAAGAATGATGATGAATCCATCATCCTTGGAAGACCCTTCCTAGCCACAGCAAGAGTAGTGATTGATGTTAACAGAGGTGAACTATTCCTTCAATTGAATGAGGACTTCCTTGTGTTTAAAACTCAAGGTCATCCTTCTGTAAACATGGAAAAGAGGCACAACAAGCTTCTCTCAAAACAGAGTCAACCAGAGCCCCCACAGTCAAACTCTAAGTTTGGTGTTGGGAGGCCATAACCAAACTCTAAGTTTGGTGTTGAACTCCCATATCCAAACTCTAAGTTTGGTGTTGGGGAGTCTCAACAATGCTCTGAACATTTGTGAGGCTCCATGAGAGCCCACTGTCAAGCTATTGACATTAAAGAAGCGCTTGTTGGGAGGCAACCCAATTTTTATTTAATTATATTTTTATTAGTTATATGTCTTTATAGGTTCATGATCATGTGGAGTCACAAAAACAACTGAAAAAATTGAAGAAAAATAAAAAACAGCAGAAGAAAAATCACACCCTGGAGGAAGACCTTACTGGCGTTTAAACGCCAGTAAGAAGCATCTGGCTGGCGTTCAACGCCAGAACAGAGCATGGTTCTGGCGCTGAACGCCCAAAATGGGCAGCATCTGGGCGTTTGAACGCCAGAATGGCACCCTGGAGAAGAGCTGGTGCTGAACGCCCAGAACAAGCATGGTTCTGGCGTTCAACGCCAGAAATGGGCAACAAATGGGTGCTCAACGCCCAGAACAAGCACCAATCTGGCGCTGAACGCCCAGAGTTGTGTGTAAGAGCATTTTGCATGCCCAATTTGGTGCAAGGTTGTAAATCCTTGAACACCTCAGGATCTGTGGACCCCACAGGATCACCTCAGGATCTGTGGACCCCACAGGATCACCTCAGGATCTGTGGATCCCACAGGATCCCCACCTACCTCCACTCACTTCTTCTCACCCCTCTTTCACACAATCCCATAAACACTCTTCCCCAAAACTCTTCACCAATCACCTCAATCTCTCTTCTCTATCACCACTTCACCATTCACATCCATCCACTCTTCCCCATAAACCTACCTCATAAACCCCACCTACCTTCAAAATTCAAAATCAAATTCCCACCCAAAACCCACCCTTATGGCCGAACCTTACCCCCCTCCCTTCCCTATATAAAGCCCTCCATTCTTCTTCAAATTCACACAACACAACCCTCTCTTCCCCTTCTTGTCCGAAACAACTCTCTCTCTCCCTCTTCTCCATTTCTTCTTCTTCATCTATTCTTTCTTCTCTTGCTCGAGGGCGAGCAATATTCTAAGTTTGGTATGGTAAAAGCATAAGCTTTTTGTTTTTCCATTACCATTGATGGCACCCAAGACCGGAGAATCCTCTAGAAAAGGGAAAGGGAAGATAAAAGCTTTCACCTCCGAGTCATGGGAGATGGAAAGATTCATCTCCAAAGCTCATCAAGACCACTTCTATGATGTTGTGGCCAAGAAGAAGGTGATCCCCGAGGTCCCTTTCAAGCTCAAGAGAAATGAGTATCCGGAGATCCGACATGAAATCCAAAGAAGAGGTTGGGAAGTTCTAACAAACCCCATCCAACAAGTCGACATCCTAATGGTTCAAGAGTTCTATGCCAATGCATGGATCACTAAGAACCATGATCAAAGTAAGAACCCGAATCCAAAGAATTATATTACAATGGTTCGGGGGAAATACTTAGATTTTAGTCTGGAAAATGTGAGGTTGGCGTTCAACTTGCCTATGATGCAAGGAGATGCACGCCCCTACACTAGAAGGGTCAACTTTAATCAAAGGTTGGACCAAGTCCTCATGGACATATGTGTGGAAGGAGCTCAATGGAAGATTGAATCCAAAGGTAAGCCGGTTCAACTAAGAAGACTGGACCTCAAGCCTATAACTAGAGGATGGTTAGAGTTCGTCCAATGCTCCATCATCCCCACTAGCAACCGATCTGAAGTTACTGTGGATCGGGCCATCATAATCCATAGCATCATGATTGGAGAGGAAGTAGAAGTTCATGAAGTCATCTCCCTTGAACTCTACAAAATAGCCGAAAAGCCCTCTCCTGGGGCAAGGCTAGCTTTTCATCATCTTATTTGCCATCTATGTTACTCAGCTGGAGCTTCCATAGAAGGAGACATTCCCATTGAGGAAGAGAAGCCTATCACTAAGAAAAGGATGGAGCACGCAAGAGAGCCCATTCATGGATCCCAAGAGACGCATGAAGCTCATCACCATGAGATCCCGGAGATGCCTCAAATGCATTTTTCTCCACAAAACTATTGGGAGCAACTCAACACCTCCCTAGGAGAATTGAGTTTTAACATGGGACAATTAAGGGTGGAACATCAAGAGCACTCTATCATCCTTCATGAAATTAGAAAAGATCAAAAAGCAATGAGGGAGGAGCAACAAAGACAAGGAAGAGACATAGAAGAGCTCAAGGACATCATTGGTTCCTCAAGAAGGAAACGCCACCATCACTAAGGTGGACTCATTCCTTGTTCTTACTTTCTCTGTTTTTCGTTTTCTATGTTAAGTGCTTATCTATGTTTGTGTCTTCATTATATGATCATTAGTATTTAGTAACTTTGTCTTAAAGTTATGAATGTCCTATGAATCCATCACCTCTCTTAAATGAAAACTGTTTTAATTCAAAACAACAAGAAGTACATGAGTTTCGAATTTATCCTTGAACTTAGTTTAATTATATTGATGTGGTGACAATACTTTTTGTTTTCTGAATGAATGCTTGAACAGTGCATATGTCTTTTGAAGTTGTTGTTTAAGAATGTTAAATATGTTGGCTCTTGAAAGAATGATGACAAGGAGACATGTTATGTGATAATCTGAAAAATCATAAAAATGATTCTTGAAGCAAGAAAAGCAGCAAAGAACAAAGCTTGCAGAAAAAAAAATAGCGAAAAAAAAAGAGAGAAAAAGCAAGCAGAAAAAGCAAGCAGAAAAAGCAAGCAGAAAAAGCCAAAGCTCTTAAAACCGAAAGGCAAGAGCAAAAAGCCAATAACCCTTAAAACCAAAAGGCAAGGGTAAATAAAAAGGATCCCAAGGCTTTGAGCATCAGTGGATAGGAGGGCCTAAATGAATAAAATCCTGGCCTAAGCGGCTAAACCAAGCTGTCCCTAACCATGTGCTTGTGGCGTGAAGGTGTCAAGTGAAAACTTGAGACTGAGCGGTTAAAGTCAAAGTCCAAAGCAAAAGAAGAGTGTGCTTAAAAACCCTGGACACCTCTAATTGGGGACTTTAGCAAAGCTGAGTCACAATCTGAAAAGGTTCACCCAATTATGTGTCTGTGGCATTTATGTATCCAGTGGTAATACTGGAAAACAAAGTGCTTAGGGCCACGGCCAAGACTCATAAAGTAGTTGTGTTCAAGAATCAACATACTGAACTAGGAGAATCAATAACACTATCTGAAATCTAAGTTCCTATAGATGCCAATCACTCTGAACCTCAATGGATAAAGTGAGATGCCAAAACTATTCAAGAGGCAAAAAGCTACAAGTCCCGCTCATCTGATTGGAGCTATGTTTCATTGATAGTTTGGAATTTATAGTATATTCTCTTCTTTTTATCCTATTTGATTTTCAGTTGCTTGGGGACAAGCAACAATTTAAGTTTGGTGTTGTGATGAGCGGATAATTTATACGCTTTTTGGCATTGTTTTTAGTATGTTTTTAGTAGGATCTAGTTACTTTTAGGGATGTTTTTATTATTTTTTATGTTAAATTCACATTTCTGGACTTTACTATGAGTTTGTGTGTTTTTCTGTGATTTCAGGTATTTTCTGGCTGAAATTGAGGGACTTGAGCAAAAATCAGATTCAGAGGTAGAAGAAGGACTGCTGATGCTGTTGGATTCTGACCTCCCTACACTCAAAGTGAATTTTCTGGAGCTACAGAACTCAAAATGGCGCGCTTCCAATTGCGTTGGAAAGTAGACATCTAGGAATTTTCAGCCATATATAATAGTCCATACTTTGGCCGAGTTTAGACGATGTAAAAGGGCGTTGAACGCCAGTTCTACGCTGCTGTCTGGAGTTAAATGCCAGAAACACGTCACAAACCAGAGTTGAACGCCAGAAATATGTTACAACCTGGTGTTCAACTCCAGAAAGAGCCTCTGCACGTGTAACATTCAAGCTCAGCCCAAGCACACACCAAGTGGGCCCCGGAAGTGGATTTATGCATCAATTACTTACTTCTATAAACCCTAGTAGCTAGTTTAGTATATATAGGACTTTTTACTATTGTATTTTCATCTTTTTATCATTTTTAGATCTCTAGACCTCCATGGGAGGCTGGCCACTTGGCCATGCTTACCCTCTATTCACTTATGTATTTTTCAACGGTAGAGTTTCTACACTCCATAGATTAAGGTGTGGAGCTCTGCTGTTCCTCAAAGATTAATGCAAAGTACTACTGTTTTTCTATTCAACTCAACTTATTCCGCTTCTAAGATATTCATTCGCACTTCAACATGAATGTGATGAACGTGACAATCATCATCATTCCCTATGAACGCGTGCCTGACAACCACTTCCGTTCTACCTTCGATTGAATGATTATCTCTTGGATCTCTTAATTAGAATCTTCGTGGTATAAGCTAGATGGATGGCGGCATTCATGAGAATCCGGAAAGTCTAAACCTTGTCTGTGGTATTTCGAGTAGGACTCTGGGATTGAATGACTGTGATGAACTTTAAACTCGCGAGTGCTGGGCGTAGTGACAGACGCAAAAGGAGGGTGAATCCTATTCCAGTATGATCGAGAACCTCAGATGATTAGCCGTGCTGTGACAAAGCATTGGGACCATTTTCACAAGAGGATGGGATGCAGCCATTGACAACGGTGATGCCTCCAGACGATTAGCCATGCAGTGACAGCGCATCGGACCATTTTCCAGAGAGGATCAAAAGTAGCCATTGCCAACGGTGATGTCCTTACATAAAGCCAGCCATAGAAAGGAGTAAGACTGATTGGATGAAGACAGCAGGAAAGCAGAGGTTCAGAGCAACGAAAGCATCTCTATGCGTTTATCTGAAATTCTCACCACTGATTTACATAAGTATTTCTGTGCACCAAGTTTTTGGCGCCGTTGCTGGGGATTGTTCGAGTTTGAACAACTGACGATTCGTCTTGTTACTTAGATTAGGAAAAATTTATCTTTTTGGTTTAGAGTCACTAAAATTGAGTCTTCTATTATTATTTTTTTGTTAAAATTTTAAAATTCTTGTTTTCTTTTTCTAGATTTTTTTTGAAAATTTTTAATAAATAGATAAAAACCAATAAACTAATAATTGAGTCTTCTGTTTGAGTTTAGTTTCATGTTTTAAGTTTGGTATCAATTGCATATTCTTATTTTCCTTCAATTTTTCGAATTGTATGTTCCTTTCATTCTTCATATTTTCGAGTTTTATGTTCCTTGTTCTTTCTTGATCTTTAAGTTGTTCTTGTTTATTTTGCTTGTTTGATCTTCAGTTTTTCTTGTTTTGTGTCTTTCCTTGTTTTTCTTGTGCACTTTCGAATTATTAGTGGTCAAAGTATAAAAAAAATATTTAAGTTTGATGTCCTTTGTGTTTTTATTTTCCTAAAGATTTTCAAAATTTGTTCTTGGTGTTCATTTTGATCTTCAAAGTGTTCTTGGTGTTCATCTTGATATTCAAAGTTTTCTTGTTTGTTTTCTTTGTTTTGATATAAAAATTCCAAGTTTGGTGTCCTTTTATTGTTTTTCTCTTTCCTCATTAAATTCAAAAAAATATATTTTCCTTTATTTACTCATCATTTTCGAATTCCTTAGGTTGACTTAATCAAAATTTTTAAAATTTGGTAGTTTCTTGTTAGTCAAGTTAAAATTTCAATTTAAAAAATTTATCTTTTTAAATATTTTTCAAAAAAAATTCTTTTCCAATTTTCTTTTTTATATTTTTCAAAAATCTTTTATAAAATTTTTCAAAATTTTTTTCTTTTTTTTTAATTTTCAAATTACTTGTCCTATTTTATTATTTTGATTGAAAAATTTTAAGTTTGGTGTCTTCTTGTTAAGAAAGTTTCAACCTTTAAAATTTTAAAATCATATCTTTTTCAAATCTTTTCTTTTATTTATTTATTTTCTTACAAGTATCTTTAATTTTAAGACATATCTCTTTCAAAACTTCCTAACCACTTTCTCTCTCTTCTTTTTTCGAAAATCCTCACTCATAATTTTTTAAATCTTTTTAATTAATTAATTAATTTAGTTTTCTAATTTTTTTTATTTCTTTTAATTTTCGAAACTTATACCATTTTTTCCATTTACTTTATTTTAATTTCTTTAATTTCAAATTAGCATTAAATAAATAAAATAAAAACAAAAATATTTTAATTTTTCCGTTATTCTAGTTTTATTTTTCAAAACATAATCCTTCTTCCACATCCATTTTTTTTGGTCTATCTCATCTTTCAATACTAGTGCTCTATATCCTGACATAGAGACATACATCTTTTCATTTCCTTGTTAACTGTGTATATAGAAATAAGAGAGGTTCATTATGGACTCAAGTGGAAATGAACAGTCCAGAAGGAGTCTGGGGTCATATGCTAACCCCACTAATGCTTCCTATGGGAGTAGTATTTGTATACCCCCTATCAGAGCCAACAGTTTTGAGCTAAACCCTCAGCTCATTATCATGGTGCAGCAAAATTATCAGTATTCTAGTATTCCACAAGAAGAACCTACTGAGTTTCTAGCACAGTTCTTACAAATTGCTGACACAGTACGTGATAAGGAAGTAGATCAGGATGTCTACAGATTATTACTATTTCTATTTGCTGTAAGAGATCAAGCTAAGAGGTGGTTAAATAACCAACCCACAGCAAGCATAAGAACATGGAAACAGTTATGAGACAAATTTCTGAATCAATATTTCCATCCTAAAAGGATGACACAGCTAAGGCTGGACATCCAAGGCTTTAAACAAGAGGATAATGAATCTCTTTATAATGCATGGGAGAGGTACAGAGAGATACTAAAGAAAAGGCCCCTCTGAAATGTTCTCAGAGTGGGTGCAGTTAGACATCCTTTACTATGGGCTTACAGAAAAGGCCCAGATATCTCTAGACCACTCAGTTGGTGGATCTATACAAATGAGAAAGACAATTGAAGAGGCTCAAGAGCTCATTGATACAGTTGCCAGAAATCAGCACCTGTACTCAAGTAGTGAGACCTCCATAAAAGAAGAGGCTGAGGCAGCATCAACTGAACTTAGTCCTCCAGAACAAATTATTAAACTCAATCACCAACTATTTTCTATAATGAAACAGTTAGCAGAATTTAAAGAGATGCTACAAGAAACCAAAGATGCTA
The DNA here is from genome assembly GCF_059453495.1 of Arachis ipaensis. NCBI lineage: Eukaryota > Viridiplantae > Streptophyta > Magnoliopsida > Fabales > Fabaceae > Arachis > Arachis ipaensis. The sequence goes on along the minus strand of NC_142436.1, from coordinate 102,603,960 downwards.
ACCAGAATATGGAAAAATAATTAAATCAGACAAGACAGTAGTTATCTAAACTGATAACAGAAGAATGCCAAGCTATTCATTTAAGGAGTGGAAAGACATTGAATGTCTTAACTCAAAGCAGCAGGAAGCCAAGAAAGGAACATCTGACAGAGGATGACTAAACCACTGCCCAAAATCCTTCAGAGGACAATAAGAGCCTAAAGAGGAATCATTCTGGCGTTTAAATGCCAGAAAAGGGTCAGAAGTTGGCATTAAATGCCCAATAGATGGCCAATGCTAGCGTTCAAATGCTAGAAAAGGGTGACAATCTGGCGTTAAATGCCCAAAAAGCACCCAATTCTGGCGTTCAAATGCCAATGAGGGATCAGTGATTTCAGGGCATTTTGGCTAGTTTCACTAACCTTTTCTTTACTGTTTTTAAGGTAGTTTCTTGCATTTTCTTAGAAAATAAGCTAGCTTTGGGTAGATATTCACTTACATCTTGATTCAAGCATACATTGTGCACTTTACATGATTTCATGAGAATTTTTCATGAATTACATGACAAATTGGATGATGCATTACTCATGAATTGGAGTAGAACTTTGATGCACTTTGTTGCTTGATTTCAGGACAAAGGAAGCAAAGAAGAACCACGTTAGCAGTCACGTTAGTCCCACAAACATGACCTCTAACGGGGAATGGGTGCTAACTTGCAAAGTTAATGAGAAAGGTAATCGCCAATAACGCCCTCGAAGCCATCATAAGCCCACGTTAAGAGTTAGTTAATGTGAACTTTAACGTGGAAGAAGACAACAAGGCCAACGTTAGTGACACTCTCCTTTGTAACTAACGTTGGACCAAGCTCATAATTTGCCACGTTAGTTGCCACGTTAACTTAGTTAACGTGGACTCTAACGTTAAAAAGCAAAAGAGAAGCCAACGTTAGTGACATTCACCTTTGTCACTAACGTTGGCCAAGCCTCCATATGCCACGTTAACTCCCACATTAACTTAGTTAACGTGGAAGCTAACGTGAAGAGAGCAATTGAAAGCCAACGTTAGTGACACTTACCTTTGTCACTAACGTTGGGGTGAACCACCAAGAGCCACCATGAGCAACGTTAACTCCCACGTTAACTTAGTTAAAGTGGGAGCTAACGTGGATAAAGAGATGATGAGCCAACGTTAGTGACACTCACCTTTGTCACTAACGTTGGAGATGGCTAGCATGACTACGTTAGAAGCCACGTTAACTTAGTTAACGTGGACTCTAACGTGGGAAAGAGGGGCACATTGGAACGTTAGTGACAAAGGTAAGTGTCACTAACGTTCTCGAAGGATTGGCATTACTACGTTAGAAGCAACTTTAACCTAGTTAACGTGGACTCTAACATAGGGACAAGGGAGGACTCTCCATGTTATTGGGAAAGGTAAGTCCTAATAACGTGTGCGAAGGACCAAGAGGCAAAGTTAGTGGTCACGTTAGTGCCACTAACGTTGAAGTCAACGTGATCATATTTGGGTTAGGAATGTTAGTGAAAAAGGTGATTGTCACTAACGTTCTCGAACCCACACTTTCACTTAACGTTGACAGTACTAACGTCCTAAGCCAAAGTCTCTGCCTACTTCACCTTTTCTCTCTGCAAGCAAAGCTAAGCCCAAGGAAAAGGATAACTGCTTCAAACTCAAGATCCAGAGGCCCATACCCAAGACTTGAAGAGCCAACTAGAAGATCAGAAGAGTAGTATATATAGGAGTAGTTTTGAATTAGTTTAGGGAGTTGAAAACTTTAGGGAGCCTTTGGCATAGAACTACTCTCTGTATTTTACTTTCTCTGCACTTCTAGTTTTACTTTCATCATGTATTCTCCATCTTGGTTTTCATTTTCCAGAGCTATGAACAACTAAACCCCTTTCATTGGGTTAGGGAGCTCTGTTGTAATTTGATGGATCAATATTAGTTTTCATTCTCCTTCTTCTATCTTTTCTCTTGATTTTACTAGAAAGCTTTTGATCTTCATCCAATTAGGTAGTTATCTTGGAAAAGAAGCTATTCATACTTGGATCTCTTCTGAACCTTGAAAGAGGAATGAAGAGATCATGCTAGAAATACTTTCTCATGCTGGACCAAATTGGGTTTGGATGGATATGTGACTATAATCCTACCAACACTTGATTTGGGAAATGCATGTGCTATAATCAGTGACCATACTTCATCTATTCTCATGAGCAATTGACCAAGGAATTGGCTATTGATCAAGATTTGAGAGATTAAATTACCAAGAAATTGGAATTCGATCACTTAAGATTGCCAAGGAGATCAATGAATGCATTGATTGAGGAAGAGATGAAAATGAACTTGATCCGGAGAATGCAACATCTCCTGAGCCCAATGAACTCCCCATTTTTGATCTTACCCACTCTCTTTAATTTCTGCCATTTGCTTTTATGAGCAATTACCCCATTCCCATTTAAGATTCTGCAATTTACTTTCCGCCATTTACATTCAGCCCTTTATTTCTAGCATTTACACTTTCTGCTATTTACTTTCCTGCCATTTAATTTTCTGCAAATCTCAAATCAAATTCTGGTTTGCTCAACTAGAACATTCCTCTAATTAAAGTTGCTTGATCAATCAATCTCTGTGGGATTCGACCTCACTCTATTATGAGTTTTTACTTGACGACAAATTCGGTACACTTGCCGAAGGAAATTTGTTGAGAGACAAGTTTCGTGTGCATCAATCAGACACACGCAAGGGCTGATAACAACCCCCTTAAGCAGGCTTCTCCAACTACTTCTGTAGGAAATAAACTTGCAGCAACTAAGGTTGAAGAATATAAAGCCAAGATGCCTTATCCTCAGAAACTCTGCCAAGCAGAACAGGATAAAGAATTTGCCCGCTTTGCAGACTATCTCAGGACTCTTGAAATAAAGATTCCGTTTGTAGAGGCACTTAAGCAAATACCCTCTTATGCTAAGTTCATGAAAGAGATCTTAAGTCATAAGAAGGATTGGAGAGAAACTAAAAAAGTTTTTCTCATTGAAGAATGCAGTGTAATCATTTTAAAAAGCTTACCAGAGAAGCTTAAAGATCCTGGAAGCTTTATGATACCATGCACACTATAGGATGCTTGTACCAAGATAGCTTTATGTAATCTTGGGGCAAGTATCAACCTGATACCTGCATCCACTATCAAAAAGCTTGGTTTGGCTGAAGAAGTTAAACCAACCCGGATATGCCTCCAACTTGCTGATGGCTCCATTAAAATTCCATCAGGCGTAATTGAGGACATGATTGTCAAGGTTGGGCCATTCGCCTTTCCCACTGACTTTGTAGTGCTAGAAATGGAGGAGCACAAGAGTGCAACTCTCATTCTAGGAAGACCTTTCCTAGCAACTGGATGAACCCTCATTGATGTCAAAAAAGGGGAGATAACCCTAAGAGTCAATGAGGATGAGTTTAAGTTGAATGTTGTCAAAGCTATGTAGCATCCAGACACATCAAAAGACTGCATGAGTGCTAATATCATTGACTCTCTGGTGGAAGAGGTCAATATGACTGAGAGTCTCGAATTAGAGCTAGAGGACATTTTTAAAGATGTTCAGCTTGATCTGGAGGAACCAGAGAAAACAAAAGAACCTCTGAAAACTCCTCAGGAAGAGGAGAAGCCACCTAAACTTGAGCTCAAACCACTACCACCCTCCCTGAAATATGCATTTTTGGGAGAAGATGACACTTTTCCGGTAATCATAAACTCTGCTTTAGAACCACAGGAAGAGAAAGCATTAATTTAGGTGCTAATGACACACAAGACAACTCTTGGGTGGTCCATAAGTGATCTTAAAGGCATTAGCCCAGCCAGATGCATGCACAAGATCATATTGGAGGATAATGCTAAACTAGTGGTTCAACCACAGAGGCAGCTAAATCCAGCCATGAAGGAGGTGGTGCAGAAATAGGACACTAAGTTACTAGAGGCTGGGATTATTTATCCTATTTTTGATAGCCCCTGGGTGAGCCCTGTCTAAGTTGTCCCCAAGAAGGGAGGCATGACAGTGGTTCATAATGAAAAAAATGAACTGGTTCCTACAAGAACAGTTATAGGGTGGCGTATGTGTATTAACTACAGAAGGCTCAATACAGCCACCAAGAAGGATCATTTTCCTCTATCATTCATAGACCAGATGCTAGAGAGACTAACAGGCCATGAATACTACTGCTTTTTTTATGGCTATTCAGGTTACAACCAAATTACAGTGGATCCTCAAGACCAAGAGAAAACAGCATTCACATGTCCATCCGGAGTATTTGCCTACAGAAGGATGCCATTTGGTATGTGCAATGCACCTGCAACCTTTCAGAGGTGCATGCTCTGTATCTTCTCTGATATGGTAGAGAAATTTCTGGAAGTCTTCATGGATGACTTCTCAGTATTTGGAGACTCATTCAGCTCCTGTCTTGACCATCTAGCACTTGTTCTGAAAAGGTGCCAAGAGACTAACCTGGTTTTAAACTGGGAGAAATATCACATTATGGTGACTGAAGGAATTGTCCTTGGGCACAAAATTTCGAACAAGGGAATATAGGTGGATAAAGCTAAGGTAGAGGTAATTAAAAAATTACCACCAGCTACCAATGTTAAGGCAATCAGAAGCTTTCTGGGGCATGCAGGATTCTATAGGATGTTTATAAAGGATTTTTCAAAAATTGCAAAACCTCTGAGTAATCTGCTAGCTACTGATACACCATTTATCTTTGACACAGAGTGTCTGCAGGCGTTTGAAACTTGATGCCAAGGCATCTTAGGCTAGTTTCACTAGCATTTTTCTGTTAGTTTTAGTTGTTTTATGCATTTTCTTGAGCTTAAAGTAACCAAGAATGGTTAAATGAATAACAAAGCAATGAACCATCCAAACAGTATGATTTTGATGCAAATTCCATGAGTTTTTAGTTATATTACTTGAATGCTATGAATGGAAGATTTCTCATGAAATTTTGCAAGACTTTGATGCAGTTGTTTGGATGATTTCAGGGAAGAAGAGGCTAGGCAAGGAAGCAACAAAATCAATAAAGGAAGCTTGAATATCACATGTGGAGTTTAAGTTCCAGTTTAAACTTAAACTGGAACTCAAACTACCAAGCCATATAATGCTGGGAACTATCAGTGGCGTTTAAGCTCCAGTTTAAGCTTAAACTAGAGCTTAAACGCCAAAATCATGAAAGCTGAGGAAAAGCTGAAAGTGGCGTTTAACCTCCAGTTTAACCTTAAACTGGAAGTTAAACGCCAGAAATGAGAAATGCACCAGGGAGCCATTTCCACGTTTAAGCTCCAGTTTAAGCTTAAACTGGAGCTTAAACGTGTTCGACCATTCTCCTCCAGGGTTGCTTTCTTCATTTCCACGTTTAAGCTTCAGTTTAACCTTAAACTGAAGCTTAAACGTGTTCGACAATCCACACTCCAGACTTGCCTTCTTCCATTTCCACGTTTAAGCTTCAGTTTAACCTTAAACTGAAGCTTAAACGTGTTCGACAACTCCACACTCCAGACTTGCCTTCTTCCATTTCCACGTTTAAGCTTTAGTTTAACCTTAAACTGAAGCTTAAATGTGCTTGAATTATACCACCTCCAGGAGTGTCCAACGTTTAAGTTGCAGTTTAAGCTTAAACTGCAACTTAAACGCCACTAATTGAAAAGGTTTCTGGGCCAAAGATATTGCAGTTTAAGTTAGCATTTGAGCACAAACATTAACTTAAACGTACTCTGGTATGAAACCCAATTGAATATCATGGTTTATGGGATTGGGCCTGAAGAATTGATGAGTCTGGAATTTCAAATTGTTGAGTCATGTGTCATTACTTGATTATCACTAAGTTGGCTCAATGAATGTTACAGAATTGGATCAGCAGCCTCATCAGGATTATGGATCATAAACCCAAAGCAAAAGGAAACCAGGGAAAGGCCTCAAAGCCCAAGAAACACAACAGAAGCTCAATTTAGAAAGTGTATAAATAGGATAGAATTTATGTTGGTTGGCACTCGGGGGGGAATTTTGGGGGATTACTTTTTCTAGTTTTCATACTTTTTGTAATTGAATTCAGAGCTATGACTCACTAAACCCCCTTTCATTGGGTTAGGGAGCTCTATTGTAATTCAATGAATCAATAATAGTTTTTATCTTCTTCTTCAATCTTTTCTCTTGAATTTTGTTAGAAAGCTTCTCGATCTAATTCCATTGGTTAGTTGTCTTGGGAAAGAAACAATCCATAATTGGAATCCTTCGGAACCTTGGGAAAGGAATGGAGGATTCATGCTAGAGAAGCTTTCTCACAGTGAATTGGATTGGGGTTTGGATGGATATTGTGACATGTAATCCTACCAAATTGTGGTTCATGAAACTGTGTGGTATAATCAGTGATCGAGCATCATCTCTTCTTATGAACATTTAAACCAAGGGATTGGGAATTTGTTTGTTTTTAGAGAGAATTGGTGAGCCAAGGGATTGGGATCCAATCATATAAGATTGCCAAGCAAAATTCAATGAATGCATTGGTTGAGGAAGGGATAAAAAAAAAATGTTTGATTCGGAGATCTCAATATCTCCTGAAACCCAATGAATTCCCCATTTCTGATCTATCACTTCTCTTTACATTCTGCAATTAAATTCATGCAATCACCCCGATCCCTTTTTAATTTCAGCAATTTAGCTTCTCGCTCTTTAATTCATGCAATTTTACATTCCGCAATTCTCATCTAAATCTTGATTCCGCTCAACTAGAACACACTTCTAATCCGAATTGCTCACTCAACCAATCCTTGTGGGATTCGACCTCACTCTATTGTGAGTTTTTACTTGACGATAACCGGTGCACTTGCCGGAAGGAATTTTTGCCGATCGTGCAATTTCTTAAAATCGTAGCATCAAGTTTATGGCGCCGTTGCCGGGGATTGGTTTTCGATTGACAATTCTCAAATTGGAAGTTAACTAGATTGAGCATTTTTCTTGCTTTGTTAATTCAGTTCAAGTTACTTGTTGAATTTTAATTTCTGCACTCTGTTACATGCTTTCTTTCTTTATGCCTTTAAATTCAAGCAACTAACTCACTGACTCACTAACTATTTGAATTAATTCCTCAACTGCTCTAACCATACTCTTCCATTAACCAAGAGTATTTCACTTGTTTGTTGCCTGTGCTGTGTTTTTGTATGACAGGTAGGAGAGGAGAGACATCAACTCCTCATTATACCGAACCAGAGAGGACCCTTCATAAACTTAGAAGGGAAGCAAGAGGGAAGAGAGTACTGGGAGAAGAAGAATCTGAAGGAGAATCTGAGGACAATTTTGAGGAAGCTCTAGATCTCAACATGGATAGAGAAGTTCACAACCATGAGAGAGCTGATGGAAACAATGCCATTCCCGAGAGGAGGGTTCTTGGTTCATACATAAACCCAACCTCTGGGAATTATGGTAGCAGCATTCAGAAACCACCCATTCAGGCCAACAATTTTGAACTCAAACCACAGCTAATATCACTTGTGGAGGATCATTGTTCATTTGGTGGGAGTGCTAATGAAGATCCAAACCAACATCTCACAAAATTCCTGAGAATTTGCGACACTGTGAAGTCCAATGGAGTCCAGGAAGATACCTATAAACTGCTCTTGTTCCCATTTTCACTTAGGGACAAGGCAGCTAAGTGGCTGGAATCATTCCCAAGGGGGAGCCTAACAACTTGGGATGAGGTGGAAAGCAAGTTTCTGGCACGTTTCTACCCCCCACAAAAGGTCAATAGCCTTCGATCTGAGGTTCAGACTTTTAGACAACAAGATGGTGAAACTCTCTACGAGGCATGGGAGAGGTTCAAGGATTTGACAAGGAAATGCCCACCAGACATGTTCCATGACTGGGTGCAATTGCATATTTTCTATGATGGACTTTCTTATGAATCAAGGAAGGCTGTAGACCATTCATCAGGAGGTTCATTGAACAGGAAAAAGACTGTGGAAGAAGCCATTGAAGTGATTGAGACAGTGGCTGAGAATGAGTACTACTATGCTTCAGAGAGACACAACACTAAGGGAGTCATGGAGCTGAACCATGTTGATACAATTTTAGCCCAAAACAAGGTGTTTGCCAAGCAACTAGCAGAGCTCACCAGGAAATTAGAAACAAAGCAAGTGGCTGCAATACACACACAAGATCAAGAGGAAGTAAGCACTGAAGGAGGTGATTGGGAAGAGGCCAATTATGTAGGAAATCAACAAAGGCAACCATATGATCCACATTCCAACACTTACAACCCAGGCTGGAAAAACCACCCAAACTTTGGGTGGGGAAACCAGCAAAACCAATATAACAAGTCCACATACCAAAACTCCAACCAAAGATTATACCAAGCCACACAAAACACTTACTCCCAACCATCATATCATGGCCAAAATAATCAACCTACCCAACCTAATCCGAACCAACAATTTCAAGATCAATTAAACAGGATAGAAGGAATGCTGGCAAACATGGGTTAGGACATAAGTGAGTTGAAAAGCTTTAGGGATGATGTGATATCTACCTTAAGGAACCATGGTGAAAAACTCAAGAGGATGGAGTCTCAAGTAGGAGAGCTATCTCAACAGGCCCCCAAGTCAACTGCAGTGTTCCCTAGTGACACAGAAAAGAATCCTAAAGGGGAACAAAAGGGAGTGAGATGGGAAGAATGCAAGGCCATCACCATATTGAAGGAAGTCTCAGAAGAAGAAGGAATCAGACCCTCAGAACAGGAGCCAGAAATCTTGAAGGAAGGTGCGGAAGAAGCTAAGCAGGAAAGTGAAACTGAGCAAGCCAAGGAACTGCAAAAAGGCATGCTGGAAACATACCAACCAAAAGCACCATTTCCTCAGAGGTTAGGAGGAGGTGAAAAAGGGAAAACCTATTCAAGGTTTTTAGAGACATTTAAGTCTCTCCATATCAATATTCCCTTTCTTGAGATTCTCCAGCAGATGCCTACACATATCAAGTATTTAAAGGAATTGCTGAGCAAGAAAAGAGTTTTGAAGGGAGGACAAACTGTAATAATGAACAAAGAATGCAGTGCCCTCATCAAGAAGGACATAGTCTCTAAGAAAACAGACCCAGGAAGTTTTCATATCCCCTGCATCATAGGGGAAACAAAAATTGACAGAGGATTCTGTGATCTAGGAGCTAGCATAAATGTGATGCCTCTGACTCTTATGAAGAGGCTACAACTGAATGAGGTGAGATCCACTGATGTAATCATACAACTGGCTGACAAAACTCAGAAGCAAGCTGAAGGGGTAGTTGAGAATGTGCTGGTGAAAGTGGGAAATTATTTCTTCCCCACAGACTTTGTCATTTTGGACATGGAGGAAAGCTACCTACACCCTATCATTCTGGGAAGGCCATTTCTAGCCACTGCTAGAGCGCTCATAGATGTAGAACAAGGAGAGCTAATTTTGAGAATACATGATGAACAGCTCATTTTCAATGTTTTCAAACCTGCATCTGAGCCTGAACCAGAACCTGAAAAGCCTAAGGATGATAGTAGCCATCTGTGTTTGGAGGAAAGCAATCCAGCAGCTGAAACTCTGAAACAGTCCTTGGAAGGCAAACAAGAATTGCAAGAGTTAAAGCCACAAGAATCAATAGAAACAGATCAGAAGGATCCTCCTGGCATAAGGGTCAATGAAGAAATCCTCAAGAGAAAGGGAAGAATTGTAAAGAAATTGCCAAGAGGGTGGAGAAACAAGAAAATTCCCACTGAAGGTTTCTCTTCGGGAGATAAAGTGATATCAAGTCATTATCTGCCAATCCCACCTGGCCTCAAAACCATTCCTTCCCAGCTCCCTCAAGTGTTCACAATCAGGAAAGTTCTTTCTATGGAACATTTGGAAATCATGAAGGAATCAAATGGGGACGTTTTCATAGTGAGAGGAGAGGACATCAAGCACTACAATCCACCCTAACAAGGGGCAACCGTCAAGCTAGTGACGTTAAAGAAGCGCTTGTTAGGAGGCAACCCAACCTGAGGTAATACTCCCTTGCTGTTTCTTTTATTTGTTTCAATAAAAAGGTGAAGTAGTTTCTGTGCATTGCAAAGAATTAAGTTTGGTGTTTCACACCAAACAATGAATTCGTGGATCAATAATTCAAAGGGGAATGTGTGACTCTAAGTTTGGTGTTCCACCACACAGATCAACTGAACACAACAACCTTTGAATTATATGAAAGGAACAACCATTCTAAGCAATCACAGGAATGCTTAAAATCCTTAGCAGCAACTTCATTCCAAGGAGAATTCAAGGACTCAAAGAGCAGAGGAGTAAGTAGGAGACTAAGTTTGGTGTTCACACACCAACTTAAGACTCAGACACTTGCCCATACATAGTTGAGCTAACCACTCAAGTGCTTGAGAAGCAAGCAACTTCATCACTCTTTGCAGGAAAGAAAACAAGGATCTGAGAAAGAACATGAAGCAACAACTAGGAGAAGAAGGAGAAATCAAATTATTTCCTGGCAACAAAGAGAAAACAAGAAATTTCACAAGGTGGTGGTGCTCCTTGACCATTCTTTAAAAGGCAAACAAAAGCATGCTTGTTCTGGTTTAAACTGTAATTGTTGAATCTTTCTGGAATGTGAAGTTTTTAGTATGAGTGTCTGTTTACTGCTTTGAATAAAACGAATGCCTAGATGTTTGGATATAACTTCACCTTCTTAAACAAATGCTTGCCATGCTTGTTCTGTTTCCAAAAATAAAAGAAAAGTTTGAACAAAAGTAGCTTGGCTCAATTAGTGACAAATCAAGTAGAATTAAGTGGTGGTATGCATGCTTGATTGTTTAGTCAGATCACTGGAAATTGAGTGTAGAATTATCATTTTTGTGTAGAAGTTTGAATACTGTCTATGGATCTGAGACAAATGCCTGTGGTGTTTATGTATTAAGGATATGCTTGGATGAATAGGTTCTGAGGAGTGTTTCAACACTTGGTAACTTGGGTTAACTAACCCGGGATTATCAACCAAAAGTCCATTATCAAGAGCAACCTAAATACAAAACATTTAGTCACACAAAGAGGTGCTGGGCACCAATGTCTCAAGAAGAAATGTGAACTAAAATGCCTGTAGTGGATATGTGTAGTGCACTGATAAGAAAAAGAAAATGCCAAAGGCTTGTGCAACACATGACACTAAGCAAACAAGGAGCAAAGGAGCTCTAAGAAAAAGAAAAGAAAAACAAAGAAGAGAAAAGTGCCAAGGACATAAGAATAACAAGAGGCCATAGCAGTGTTTGATGGATGCAATGAAAAAGTGATAATCTTACCTGATAAGAATGAAAAAGTGATGCTGCAACTTTCTGCATAAAACCCTTTTGATGAACTTCAAATGCTTGCTAATATAGCCAATGTAATTGCTTTCTGTTTCATACTTTCCTCTCAAATAACTCAGGACTTGCTTAGGGACAAGTAAGCATTAAGTTTGGTGTTGTGATGCCAAGGCATCTTAGGCTAGTTTCACTAGCATTTTTCTGTTAGTTTTAGTTGTTTTATGCATTTTCTTGAGCTTAAAGTAACCAAGAATGGTTAAATGAATAACAAAGCAATGAACCATCCAAACAGTATGATTTTGATGCAAATTCCATGAGTTTTTAGTTATATTACTTGAATGCTATGAATGGAAGATTTCTCATGAAATTTTGCAAGACTTTGATGCAGTTGTTTGGATGATTTCAGGGAAGAAGAGGCTAGGCAAGGAAGCAACAAAATCAATAAAGGAAGCTTGAATATCACATGTGGAGTTTAAGTTCCAGTTTAAGCTTAAACTGGAACTCAAACTACCAAGCCATATAATGCTGGGAACTATCAGTGGCGTTTAAGCTCCAGTTTAAGCTTAAACTAGAGCTTAAACGCCAAAATCATGAAAGCTGAGGAAAAGCTGAAAGTGGCGTTTAACCTCCAGTTTAACCTTAAACTGGAAGTTAAACGCCAGAAATGAGAAATGCACCAGGGAGCCATTTCCACGTTTAAGCTCCAGTTTAAGCTTAAACTGGAGCTTAAACGTGTTCGACCATTCTCCTCCAGTGTTGCTTTCTTCATTTCCACGTTTAAGCTTCAGTTTAACCTTAAACTGAAGCTTAAACGTGTTCGACAATCCACACTCCAGACTTGCCTTCTTCCATTTCCACGTTTAAGCTTCAGTTTAACCTTAAACTGAAGCTTAAACGTGTTCGACAACTCCACACTCCAGACTTGCCTTCTTCCATTTCCACGTATAAGCTTCAGTTTAACCTTAAACTGAAGCTTAAACGTGCTTGAATTATACCACCTCCAGGAGTGTCCAACGTTTAAGTTGCAGTTTAAGCTTAAACTGCAACTTAAACGCCACTAATTGAAAAGGTTTCTGGGCCAAAGATATTGCAGTTTAAGTTAGCATTTGAGCACAAACATTAACTTAAACGTACTCTGGTATGAAACCCAATTGAATATCATGGTTTATAGGATTGGGCCTGAAGAATTGATGAGTCTGGAATTTCAAATTGTTGAGTCATGTGTCATTACTTGATTATCACTAAGTTGGCTCAATGAATGTTACAGAATTGGATCAGCAGCCTCATCAGGATTATGGATCATAAACCCAAAGCAAAAGGAAATCAGGGAAAGGCCTCAAAGCCCAAGAAACACAACAGAAGCTCAATTTAGAAAGTGTATAAATAGGATAGAATTTAAGTTGGTTGGCACTCGGGGGGGAATTTTGGGGGATCACTTTTTCTAGTTTTCATACTTTTTGTAATTGAATTCAGAGCTATGACTCACTAAACCCCCTTTCATTGGGTTAGGGAGCTCTATTGTAATTCAATGAATCAATAATAGTTTTTATCTTCTTCTTCAATCTTTTCTCTTGAATTTTGTTAGAAAGCTTCTCGATCTAATTCCATTGGTTAGTTGTCTTGGGAAAGAAACTATCCATAATTGGAATCCTTCGGAACCTTGGGAAAGGAATGGAGGATTCATGCTAGAGAAGCTTTCTCACAGTGAATTGGATTGGGGTTTGGATGGATATTGTGACATGTAATCCTACCAAATTGTGGTTCATGAAACTGTGTGGTATAATCAGTGATCGAGCATCATCTCTTCTTATGAACATTTAAACCAAGGGATTGGGAATTTGTTTGTTTTTAGAGAGAATTGGTGAGCCAAGGGATTGGGATCCAATCATATAAGATTGCCAAGCAAAATTCAATGAATGCATTGGTTGAGGAAGGGATAAAAAAAAATGTTTGATTCGGAGATCTCAATATCTCCTGAAACCCAATGAATTCCCCATTTCTGATCTATCACTTCTCTTTACATTCTGCAATTAAATTCATGCAATCACCCCGATCCCTTTTTAATTTCAGCAATTTAGCTTCTCGCTCTTTAATTCATGCAATTTTACATTCCGCAATTCTCATCTAAATCTTGATTCCGCTCAACTAGAACACACTTCTAATCCGAATTGCTCACTCAACCAATCCTTGTGGGATTCAACCTCACTCTATTGTGAGTTTTTACTTGACGATAACCGGTGCACTTGCCGGAAGGAATTTTTGCCGATCGTGCAATTTCTTAAAATCGTAGCATCAAAACTCTAAAAGCTAAGCTGGTCATAGTACCAGTCATTTCTGCACCAGACTGGACATTACCATTTGAACTAATGTGTAATGCCAGTGACCATGCCATTGGTGCAGTATTGGGACAGAGGCATGACAAGCTTCTGCATGTCATTTATTATGCTAGCCGTGTTTTAAATGACGCGCAGAAGAATTACACAACCACAGAAAAGGAGTTGCTTGCAGTGGTTTATGCCATTGACAAGTTCATATCTTATTTTGTATGATCAAAAGTGATTGTGTACACTGACCATGCTACTCTAAAATATCTCCTCACAAAGCGGAATTCAAAACCCAAACTCATAAGATGGGTGTTACTTCTGTAAGTGTTTGATATAGAAATAAGAGATAGAAAAGGGACAGAGAACCAAGTAGCTGATCACCTGTCCCGGATAGAACCAGTAGTAGGAGCGTCCCTCCCTCCTACTGAGATCTTTGAAACCTTTCCGGATGAGCAACTCTTTGCCATTCAGAAAATACCGTGGTTTGGAGACATTGCAAACTATAAAGCTGTGAGATTCATACCCAAAGAGTATAGTAAGCAGCAAACAAAAAAAATGGTTTCTGATGTAAAGTACTACTTGTGGGATGAACCATATCTCTTTAAGAGATGTGTAGACGGAATAATCCGTACATGTGTGCCTAGAGAAGAGGCACAGAAGATCCTATGGCATTGCCATGGATCACAATATGGAGGACATTTCGGAGGTGAGCGAACAGCCACAAAGGTTCTCCGATGTGGTTTCTACTGGCATACTCTCTATAGAGACTCCCGAGAGTTTGTACATAACTATGACAGCTCCCAAAGAGCTGGTAATCTGCCTCATGGTTATGCCATGCCTCAGCAAGGGATCTTAGAGATTGAGTTGTTTGATGTATGGGGTATTGACTTCATGGGGCCTTTCCCACCATCATATTCAAACACTTATATTCTGGTGGCAGTAGACTATATATCTAAATGGGTACAGGCAATTGCAACACCCACTAATGATACTAAGACAGTGATGAAGTTCCTCCAGAAGCACATCTTCAGCAGGTTCGGTGTCCCTAGGGTACTTATCAGTGATGGAGGAACTCATTTCTGCAATAAATAGCTTGACTCTGATCCGATATGGAATTAACCACAAAGTGGCAACTCCATATCATCCACAGACAAATGTCCAGGCTGAAGTCTCAAATAGAGAACTAAAACAAATCTTGGAACGGACTGTAAGTACCCGTAGAAGGGATTGGGCAAGAAGTCTGGATGACGCTCTATGGGCATACAGAACTACATTCAAGAATCCTATAGGGACCTCTCCATACCAGCTTGTGTATGGAAAAACCTGTCATCTGCCAATGGAACTGGAACACAAGGCCTACTTGGCAACGAGGTTCCTAAACATTGATGCTAAGGTAGCTGGAGAGAAAAGATTACTCCAGTTGAATGAGCTGGAAGAGTTCAGACTCAATGCTTTTGAGAATGCTAAAATTTATAAGGAGAAAGTAAAAAGGTGGCATGACAGAAAGCTATCATCTAGAGTCTTTGAGCCAGGACAGAAGGTTCTGTAGTTTAACTCTAGGCTCAGATTGTTCCCTGGGAAATTGAAATCCCGGAGGAAGGGACCATATGTGGTTATAAGCGTGTCACCATATGGATATGTAGAGCTTCAGGATATTGACTCTAACAAAAACTTCATTGTTAATAGACAAAGAGTCAAGCATTATCTTGAAGGCAATGTTGAGCAAGAATGCTCAAAACTGGGACTAAATTAAAGCTCAGTAAAGTCCAGCTAAAGACAGTAAAGAAGCGCTTGTTGGGAGGCAACCCAGCCATTAGCAAAAATTAGATGTTTATAACAATTATATAACTTTATTTAATTTTATTATTTATGTTTGTTAATACATTTCAGGAAAAAATATAGAAAAATGAAGGTTCAGAATATAAAGCAGAGGAATCACAGAGAAAAAGAACTCACTGGCGTTAAAACGCCAGTAAAGAGGCATTTTGGGCGTTAAACGCCAGAATGGCTATCATTCTGGGTCTTTAACGCCAGTAAAGGTATCATTCTGAGTGTTAAACACCAAAATAGGCAGCATTCTGGGCGTTTAACGCCAGAAACAGCAGCATCCTGGGCGTTCAGAAAAAAACCCAGTAACAAAGGATTTCTGGTGTTACCCTGGCTGGCCGTTAAACGCTCAAAATGGCTACCAGATGGGTGTTAAACGCCAGAATGGCTATCATTCTGGGTGTTTAACGCCAGAACAGCAATGGGGAGGTAATTTCATTTTCAATTCAATTTTTTTCAAATTTTCATGTTTTAATTCATAATTTTCTGCATAAAAATGTTACAAATATTCATCTTTCAATTTTTATTTCCAAAAATTAATAATCCTATAAATTCTTTTTCTTTTTCAATTCTTTTTCAAAACATTTTTAAAACTCATTTATCTTTCCAATTTCTTTCTAAATCTTTTTAATTCATCCATATTATCTTTTATTTCTTAGATGCATCAACAAAAATTCAGATTTAACTTCCTCATATCTTTTTCATCTCTTTTAAAATTTTAAAATCTTATCTTTTTTATATCATGTTTATCTTTTATCAATCCGATCTTTCTATCTTATCTTTTTCTAAAAAGTCGAAACCCATGCCCTCCCTCCTTTTTAAATATACATTCGACCAACCTCCTTGACCCATTATTCAAATCCTTCTCTCCCTCTATTCCTCTTCTTTCTTTTCTTTTGCTTGAGAACAAGCAAACCTCTAAGTTTGGCGTGATTTTACATGATCACAGAGCTAAAACAGACTGAGATCACGGCCCCTAAAGAAAAACAACCCACTTCAAGAGGAAAGAAAGAAACCAATCCAAAACATCCTTGGATGCATGAGAATTTCTGCACCAAAGAACATGCAGACCATTACTTCAAAATTGTGTGCAGAAGATCAGTGATCCTGGAAGTTAAGTTCAATTTAAAAGAAGACGAATACCCAGAGATCCAAGAGCAGATTCGAAACAGGGGCTCGGAAGTCCTGGCTAATCCTGAGATACATGTTAGAAGAAACATGATCCAGGAATTCTATGCAAATCTGTGGATGGTGGATAAGCAAAGATTAGAGGGAACTGCTTTCCATTCCTTTCAGACTATGGTTAGAGGGAAGATTATCTACTTCCACTTTGACAAAGTGAGAGAAGTTCTCAAGCTTCCTCAACTACAAGATGATCTAGAGTCCTTTAATAGGAGAATGGCCAAAGATAAAAGGCTAGATCAAGTTCTAGAGGACAAATGCCTCCCTGGAACCAAGTGGATTACTAATACAAAAGGTGTCCCAAACCAGCTAAAGAGAGGAGATCTCAAACCAGTTGCTAGAGGTTGGCTGGATTTTATTGAGAATTCTATACTCCCAACCAGCAACCGCTCTGAAGTCACTGTCAAGAGGGCAGTAATGATTCACTGTATTATGCTGGGGAAAGAGGTAGAGATTCATGAGCTGATCCCTGGTGAAATTTACATATTTGCAAACAAGGAATCCACTGATGCCAAATTGGCTTACCCAAGGTTGATTAGTCTGTTATGTAAAGATGCGGGGTAAAGATGGGTGTGGATGAATATATCCCAGTTGAACGCCCAATCACCAAAAAGGTGATGGATGGACCTCAAGTTCAAAACAACCCCAGCAAGAGGAGGGCGCATGATCAGGCTAACTCAGGCTGTCCCTAACCATGTACATCTGGCATAAAGGTGTCAAGTGAAAAGCTTGAGACTGAGCGGTTAAAGTTGTAATCCAAAGCAAAAAGAGTGTGCTTAAGAACTATGGGCACCTCTAACTGGGGACTCCAGCAAAGCTGAGTCACAATCTGAAAAGGTTCACCCAGTTATGTGTCTGTGGCATTTTTGTATCCAGTGGTAATACTGGAAAACAAAATGCTTAAGGTCACGGCCAAGACTCATAAAGTATCTGTGTTCAAAAATCAACAAAACTAAAACTAGGAGAGTCAATAACACTATCTGAATTCTGAATTCCTAAAGAATCCAATCATTCTGAGCTTTAAAGGATAATTAAGATGCCAAGACTGTTCAGAAGCAAAAAGCTATAAGCCCCGCATATTTAATTTGAATTGTGAGCTTTATTGAAGACTTTTAGATGTTATTGCATCATTATCTTCTTTTTATCCTATTTTATTTATCAAGTTGCTTGGGGACAAGCAACAGTTTAAGTTTGGTGTGGTGATGAGCGGATATTTTATACGCTTTTTGGCATTATTTTTAGGTAGTTTTTAGCATATTTTAGTCACTTTTTATTATATTTTTATTAGTTTTTATGCAAAAATCACATTTCTGGACTTTACTATGAGTTTGTGTATTTTTCTATAATTTCAGGTATTTTCTGTAAACCTAAGTTACTAGTTTAGTATAAAAACTACTTTTTGGGATTCATTTTGTAACGTGTGACATTTTACATCTCATATTGTATCTTCTACGGCATGAGTCTCTAAATCCCATAGATGGGGGTGAGGAGCTCTGCTGTGTCTCAATAGATTAATGCAATTACTATTATTTTTTATTCAATTACGCTTGCTTCTGTTCTAAGATACTCACTCGTACTTCAATATAAAGAATATGATGATCCGTGACACTCATCATCATTCTCAATGTTATGAACGCGTGCATGACAACCACTCACATTCTATCTGAGCTTAATGTAGTCATTGGGCGACAGCTTGAGTGTGTATCTCTTGGGTCTTTGATCCACAGATTCGACTTGCCCTTCCTGACAACAGAGCATTCGAATCCGTGAGATTAGAACCTTCGTGGTAGAGGCTAGAACCAATTGGCAGCATTCCTAAGATCCAGAAAGTCTAAACCTTGTCTGTGGTATTCCGAGTAGGATCTGGAATGGGATGACCGTGATGAGCTTCAAACTCACAAATGTTGGGCGCAGTGACAGTTGCAAAAAGATTGAGAGATCCTATTCCAACACAAGTGAGAACCGACAGATGATTAGCCGTGCGGTAGCTGTGCCTGGTATTTTTCATCCGAGATGAGAAATCTGATAGTTGATTAGTGATAGATGAAAATTGTCGTGTCGGTATAGAATTTCACACAAAATGAATGAATTCTCGTTGCAAGTATAGTTCTATACCAACAAATAATCCTCCCATAAAAAATATTGGTTGTCACAAGTACAAACCCTAATGAGAATTAACCGAAGTATTGAGACTCTGGGTCGTCTCACAAGGAATTGCAATGAAGTGGTCAATTATTGGCTATGAAGTACAAGGGGGGTTTGGTTGATAAAAGTGGCGATAAAGTAAATGACAAGGAAAGTAAATCAAGCAAATAACTAAAGAAAGCAAGTAATAAAGAGAGACATTCATGGCAAGAATTGAGATCATAGGCTTTCTATCCTAGTCATACAATGATTAATTCACCCTATTTAGTCAACTCCAACAAATGAAAGAAGGTATCATGTCATCTTCACACAGGGAGAATGTCATACAAGACTAATTAATCATATCACAATAATAAACAAGAATTTATCTTATTTCGTCATCTCCAACATTGGAAGAAAGTATAAGTTATCTTCCATGAGAGAAAGTCAAGCAAGACTAGTTAATCTCAATCCAAATGTCCTAATCAACTTACTAATTGAATTAGCAAAAGATTAGAGTTAATGGAAATGATATTAACTAACAATTCTAGATCACCAACATGAGTCAGGTTTTCATGACTCAAGATTGCCTAATTACTCTTTCGAAGCCAAGAATGCTCAAAATCTACTCTAAAGACCAACCAAGCATTTTGTCAAACACTTGGAAGGCATAAAAGGAAAGCATAGTAAAAATGCAAGAATAATAAAACTACCAACTACCAATTGCAAGAAAAGTAAATCAACAACTCAAATCATCAATAAAAGAATATCAAACGTTAAATTTCATTAAATATAAACAAATTCAACATGAGCATTCATAAATATAAAAGAGACATAAAAGTAAAATTAACAAGAGAACTAAGAAGAATAGAGTAGTAGAAACAAGAAATTGTAAAAGAAATAAGATGAGAACAATAATCAAAATCTTGATCTAAGATGGATTAACCTAACCTAATTTTAGAGAGAAGAGGGAGCTTCTCTCTCTAGAAACTAACCTACATGATGCTAATGATACAAACAATTGCTCCCCCTTGCCCAA
This sequence comes from Arachis ipaensis, assembly GCF_059453495.1. Lineage (NCBI taxonomy): Eukaryota > Viridiplantae > Streptophyta > Magnoliopsida > Fabales > Fabaceae > Arachis > Arachis ipaensis. The sequence goes on along the minus strand of NC_142436.1, from coordinate 102,584,142 downwards.
GCTTGAATTCTGCATGAAATAGCATTAGAAATGAGTTGGGTTGGGCCCAAAGTGCTTCAGAAATCTCCCCCAGCGATTTCGTCTTTAGTGGGCCACGAGCAGCAGCGGCGCGCACGCATACATGGCGCCTGCACGCCCCTAAATGCGAAGCACCATACAGCAAATTTTATATCAATTCGAAGCCCCGGATGTTAGCTTTCCAATGCAACTGAAACCGCCTCATTTGAACCTCTATAGCTCAAGTTATGGTCAATTGAGTGCAAAGAGGTCAGACTTGACAGCTTTGCGGTTCCTTCATTTCTTCATGAGTTCTCCCACTTTGCATGCTTTTCTCCTCACCTCTTCCATCCAATACTTGCCTTATGAACCTGAAATCACTCAACAAGCATATCAAGGCATCGAATGGAATTAAAGTAAATTGAATTTATGATGCACGGAAAACTTGTCTCATAACAAATTTCCTTTGGCAAGTGTACCGAATTTGTCGTCAAGTAAAAACTCACAATAGAGTGAGGTCGAATCCCACAGGGATTGATTGATCAAGCAACTTTAACTAGAGGAATGTTCTAGTTGAGCGAATCCAGAATTTGAGTTGAGAATTGCAGAAAATTAAATGGTGGGAAAGTAAATAACAAAAAAAGTAAATGCTGAAAATAAAGAGCTGAATGTAAATGACGGAAAGTAAATTGAAGAATTGTAAATGGGAATGGGGAATTGCTCATAAGAGTAAATAACAGAAATTAAAGAGAATGGGTAAGATCAGAAATGGGGAGTTCATTGGGCTCAGGAGATGTTGCATTCTCCGGATCAATTTCATTTTCATCTCTTCCTCAATCAATGCACTCATTGATCTCCTTGGCAATCTTAAGTGATTGAATTACAATTCCTTGTAATTCAATCTCTCAAATCTTGATCAATAGCCAATTCTTTGGTTAATTGCTCATGAGAAGAGATGAAGTATGGTCACTGATTATACCACATGCATTTTCCAAATCAAGTGTTGAGAGGATTATAGTCACATATCCATCCAAACCCAATTTGGTCCAGCATGAGAAAGCATTTCTAGCATGATCTCTTCATTCCTCTTTCAAGGTTTAGAAGAGATCCAAGTTTGAATAGCTTCTTTTCCAAGATAACTACCCAATTGGATGAAGATCGAAAGCTTTCAAGTAAAATCAAGAGAAAAGATAGAAGAAGAATAATGAAAACTAGTATTGATCCATCAAATTACAACAGAGCTCCCTAACCCAATGAAAGGGGTTTAGTTGTTCATAGCTCTGGAAAATGAAAACAAAGATGGAGAATACATCATGAAACTAGAAGTGCAGAGAAAGTAAATACAGAGAGTAATTCTATACCCAGAGGCTCCCTATAATTTCCAACTGCCCTTTTAATTCAAAGTTTCTCCTATATATACTACTCTTCTGTTCTTCTAGTTGGCTCTTCAAGTCTTGGGTATGGGCCTTTGGATCTTGAGTTTGAATCAGTTCTCTTCTTCATTGGGCTTGGCTTTACTTGCAGAGAGAAAGTTTGAAGTGGGCAGAGACTTTAGCTCAGGACGTTAGCGGTGTTAACGTTTAGTGAAAATATGGGTTCGAGAACGTTAGTGACAATCACTTTTTCACTAACGTTCCTCACCCAAGTAAGAGCCACGTTAACCTCAACGTTAGTGGCACAAACGTTGCCACTAACGTTGCCTCTATGTCCTTCGCGCACGTTATTGGGACTCAACTTTCCCAATAACGTTGAGAAGCCTCCCCCTTCCCTACGTTAGAGTCCACGTTAATTTAGTTAACGTGGCTCTTGTAACGTAGGTTTGCCAACCTTCGAGAACGTTAGTGACACTTAACATTGTCACTAACGTTCCAATGTGCCCCTTAGCTCCCACGTTAGAGTCCACGTTAACTAGGTTAACGTGGCTTCTAACGTGGCTGTGGTAGCCATCTCCAATGTTAGTGACAATGTTGAATGTCACTAACGTTGGCTCATCATTCTTCTCCTCACATTAACTTCCACGTTAACTAAGTTAACGTGGGAGTTAACGTGGCTCATGGTGGCAAGTGTGGGCTCCTTCCAACGTTAGTGACAATGTTGGGTGTCACTAACGTTGGCGATCACCTTCCTTCTTCACGTTAGCTTCCATGTTAACTAGGTTAACGTGGGAGTTAACGTGGCTTATTGGGGCTTGTGTGGGTTCCTTCCAACGTTAGTGACAATGTTTGGTGTCACTAACGTTGTTGACCACTTTGTTTCCTCACGTTAGCTTCCACGTTAACTAGGTTAACGTGGAAGTTAACGTGGCTTAATGTGACTTGTCCAACGTTAGTGATAATGTTGAATGTCACTAACGTTGGCTTTCCCCCTTTCTTCTTAACGTTAGAGGCCATGTTAACTAAGTTAACGTGGCCACTTATGAGCTTGGTCCAACGTTAGTGATAATGTTAAGTGTCACTAACGTTGGCTCCATTTCTTTTCTTCCACGTTAGAGTTCACGTTAACTTAGTTAACGTGACTCTTAACGTGGGCAATGATGGCTTCGAGAGCGTTATTGGCAATTACTTTTCTCATTAACTTTGCAAGTTACTCCCATTCCACGTTAGTGTTAACGTTAGTGTAACTAACGTAGCCACTAATGTGGTTCTTCTTTGCTTCCTTTGTCCTGAAATCAAGCAATCAAGTGCATCAAAGTTCTAGTCCAAGTCATGGGAAATGCAACATCCAATTTGTCCTTAAATTTATGCAAAATCCTCATGAAATCATGTAAAGTTCACAATGTATACTTGAATCAAGATGTAAGTGAATATCTACCCAAAACTATCTTATTTCCTAAGGAAATGCATGGAACTACCCTAAAAACAGTAAAGAAAAGGTCAGTGAAACTGGCCAAAATGCCCTGGCATCACAACACCAAACTTAAAGCTTGCTTGTCCCTAAGCAAGTACTGGAACAAGAGAATGATGAATGGAATGCCAAGAGAAATGAGTCATTCTTGTGGAAGTCATGTCCCTGGTTTTATGGTGGTTTCATGCATAGCAACTTAGGTTCATTCCTGGCTTTCAGACCTTTATCATGTCCTAGAATACTCCCTGTGATTGCATCCCATGAGACTCTTGTTCATTGATCCTTTTGTTGTTATTTCAGGGCTTATTTTTGTTCTTAAGCTAAGTGCTCTGTAAGGGGGCAACTCTTTAAAATAAGCTTTTAGCCAACACTCCCGAACCAGTTGGTTCAAGGTGCTAGGTGTTGAAGCACCCCTAAGGACTTACTTGCTCAAGTCTCTCCCCCATACATACACACCACAGGCACATAGTTTATTTATTTTCTTTTCTTGAGACCTTGGTGTCCAGTACTTCTTTGGGTTACTAACTGCTCTGTAGTGAGGGTTACTCTTGATAGTGGACTTTCAGCTGATAATCCCGAGTTAGTTAACCCAAGTTACCAAGTGATAAGGCACCCGTAAGAGCTTATTCATCCAAGTAGATCCCTTACACAAGAGCACCACAGACACATGCCTCAAGATTAAAACCATTGGTGCCTAGCTTATTGCTTACTCTTTTTCTTTTATTTTTTAACCTTTATTGTTCTTTCCCTTTTTCTTATTAGGATCTTCTTATTTAGCTAGTCTCATGGGGTGTATTTCAAGCATAATATTCATGACAGATAGTTGTCCTTCCACCTTATGGTTGAACCAACTTAGCTAACTTATGACTATACCATAAACTCATGAACTTACTCCATAGTATGAACTCCTCTCTGGTCTTTAAAAACACTCATTCTCTTTTCATTTGATTCAATGGGACAAACATACAAGTAAGCAAAGTAAGGGTGCAGTGACATAAAGACTAGCAAACATAGACCCTTTTCAACTCAAAAACTTAAAAGACAGAATTTAAAAAGGTTTAAACTAACATGGAAGCAAGTTCTATTTCATACGAGATCTTCCTTATTTAAAGCATAGAGAAAGATGGACCAAAGAAGGAACTCCACCACCTTTTACTTTTGTGGATGCCCATGCTTTCCTCCTTGTTTGTCTTCTTTGTGTCCTCTTGCATTCCCTCGCATCCGTGCCAATCTTGCTTGCTTCCAATCCTCAAGTGCCTTCCTCACTGATTCATGACTCTCTTCCACCCTTTGTCTTTCTTCTCGTGCTAATTCATCCCTCATTTCTTCATACCTTGTGATTCCTGGATGCAATATAGGAAGCTATCCTACCAGGTAACCGAGCCTGGCTTGAGTATTTATATGATGCCCAGTCTCACTCAGGTAAACTCCTTCTGTGAATGCCCTTTGCTCGTCCAATAGTTCTGCCTATTCTATTTGTCTTCGATGCATCTCATGTATATGTGCACCTTGATGTGCTTGGATGTTGATTAGCCTCTGGATGGATTCTTGTTGCTCATTTTGCCTTTGTTTCATCCTGTGGAATGTTTCACTCCATTGTTGTCCTTGACTCAGTTGCTGATCCATCATTTGCTTTTGCCACTCCCCTTGTTGAGTCATCCATCTTGAGAGTGACTCCTCTTGCTGCCCCATCATCTGTAGTTGAAGTTCTCTCTGCGCTCCTTGGCTTTCCAAATATTGTCGAGATAGCCCATCAATGGCCTCCTGCAATTGGTGCATATCTAAGGTGGCTGGTGCTTGCCCTTCTACGACTTGTCCTTCTATTACTTGAGGGGCTGGCCTCTTCCTTTGCTTTTGTTGAGGCAGGGGGGATGCGGTAGCATGCATACGTTGAACGGTTATTGGAATTCCTTCTTTTATCCACACGGGGTCCTCATCTTCAAACACCACCCCAGCTTTCTTGCACAGTCGGTAGATAGTGCTGGGGTAACCTAACGTTCCCCTTGAGTCACTTTTCTCTGCCATTTTTCTAATGCCTTCTTCTATGAGTTCATGAACTTTGATCTCTCATCCTTTGAGTATACAGTGCACCAGTATGGCTCTCTTGAGATTCACCTCCAAATTATTCGCTGCTGGGAGGATGGACCTCCTTACAAATTCAAACCACCCTTTTGCTTCCGGGTTGAGGTCTGCTCTCTTGATGAACCTTGGTCTCCTATCTGCATATCTTTCCTAGTCAGCTCCTGGTACACAAATGTCTTGCACAATCTGGTCATGATTAGGGTTGTTGTCCATTCTTGAATGATAACTCTCTTCTTCAAACAGTATGGACCGCAGCTTTAATGCCCTCATGACACTCATGGGACCAAAATCCACAATCTTTCCTCTCACAAAGCTTGTATATGACTCATCTGCCTTATCATATCGGACCGCATTTGCATAAAACTCTCTTATATGATTTGCATTCACCTTAATGACCGGATCAGTGAGGAACTCCCATCTTCTCTTTTCTACCTTCTGTGTGATTTCGGGACACTCAGTTTTCCTAACTTGAAATCCCAGCTCATATATGATCTCCTTATCCACCATCCACCCGTATTGCAATGCATGGTGCAAGCTTCTAAATCTTTTTTCATCATACGGGTGTTGCTCCTTAGGTTCCTTTCCCTTCCTTCTTTTGGAGCTCGTAGATGCCATGAATGAGGGTTAATGTGTGAAATTGGCAAGGGTGTAGAGACTTTTGGTTGTTTAGGTTTGAGTGCAATGAAGGGAGTGAAAGGGAATCCAAAATGGAGAGGTGTGAAGAGTGGGGTACAGAACAAGGATCACTTATATAGAGAGGTTGTGAGTGAATGGAGGGTGTGGATTGATAGAGTGGTTGTTTGATGGACGGTTGGGGTTGTGCATGGAGAAAGGACAAGGATCATCACTTTATGATGGAGATTGCTCGGTCTTCAAGGGTCCCATTCTTTTCAATGTTGCATGGCAACATTTTCCAATGCCTTCTCTTTTTAGAACAAGTGTGTAGTTTCTCCTCATGAAGTGGCCGAACTCTTCTCATTTAATTATCCAATCAATCCACTTCAATGCTCCTTTCCTTTTCCTAAAAAAAAGATAAAAGAAGAAAAGTAAGAATTAATATCATAAAAAAAATCCATTTAAATTTTACGGCTAGAAATAATAAAGATAAGAAAGGATTTCGTTTATTCATGAACTCCAACTAACTAACTAACTGTGTATCCTTATATGCACATTGGTGGCACCATGGGGTGACACCAAACTTAGTTTGTAGCACTGTGATGAAAAGTTCTGTTCAAAGCTCCAAGACTAGCATGCTCCCAGTTGCATTCATGCTTTCTTGGCATGCTTTGAACACCAAACTTGTTCATCACTATATACTGCATATTAAGGATTTCACCAAGTTTTTGTCAAGTTTGGGTTGGAATTCATGAATATTGACTTGTTCACTAGTAAATGCTACTTAAAACATGGGTTGCCTCCCATGAAGCGCTTCTTTAGCGTCACTAGCTTGACGTTTCTCCTTCATCAGGGAGGTTGATAATGCTTCAAGTCCTCCCCTCTTGCCTTGGACTTATATCCATTGGTTGTATCAATGATCTCTACATGTTCCAAGGAGAGAACTCTGTTGATAGTGAAGACCTTAGGTAACTGAGATGGTATAGTGGGGAGATTAGGGGGGATATCTGGGAAGTAAGCTGAGATCACTTTATCCCCTGGAGAGAAGCCTTCCGTAGGGATCTTCTTGTTCCTCCACCCCCTTGGTACCTTCTTCCTTGTCCCTTTTGATGTTGCCTTGCTCTTGGTGACTTCTTCTTCTAAGGGAATTTTGTTGTTGTCTTCACATGTCTCTGGTGGTTTAGGTTCCTCCAGCTTTTCCTTGAGCTGTGACAACTGCTTATTTCCTTGTTCATCAACCAAGGGCTTTCCCAGGTGGGCTGGTTGTCCTTCAATGCTTGCTTCCTCTGTCAGCATCTCATTATGATCTTTACTTGGTTCTTTGTTCTCTTGGTCTGCTTCTTGTGAGAGTTTGAAGACATTAAAGCTGAGTCGTTCATCATGGATCCTCAATATTAGCTCCCCTCGCTCCACATCTATGAGTGCTCTGGCCGTAGCTAGGAATGGTCTTCCCAATATGATTGGGTGAGTGTGACTCTCGTCCATGTCCAAGATGACAAAGTCTGTGGGAAGAAAGTATTTCCCAACCTTTAACAACACATTTTCCACCACCCCTATTGCTTATTTTTTAGTTTTGTCAGCCAGCCTGATGACTACATCTGTGGGCAATATCTCATTGATCTGCAGCCTCTTCACCAGGGATAAGGGCATTAAGTTGATGCTTGCTCCCAAATCGCAGAGTGCTTTATCAAATATTGTTTCTCCTATGGCACAGGGGACATGAAAACTCCCTGGATCTTTTCTTTTTGTAGGCAACTGTGGTTGAATAAGGGCACTGCATTCCTTGTTCATCACTATAGTTTGGCCTCCCTTGAGTGAGCTTTTCCTGGGAAGCAGCTCCTTCATATACTTGATGTATGCAGGCATTTGTTGAATAGTCTTGATGAATGGTATGTTGACATGCAGAGATGCAAACAGATCTAGAAACCTTGAGTATATTCTCTTCTCCACAACACCATTAAGCAGTTGGGGAAAAGGTGCATAAAGTCTCAGAAGCTCCTGTTGTGAGATTTCTGGTTCTTGATGATCTTTTTCCTTCTTCTCTACTGAGGTATCTTCAGGTTGTTCTGAGAGCTTGCTTGGCTTGTCTTCAGTCTCCTTAAACCCTTTTGACCATCTTGCAATCTTTCCATCTTACTTTCTTTGTTTCTCCTCTCGGATTCTTCTCTGTGTCACTTGGGAATCCATCTGTGGGTTTGGGAATTTGCTCAGAGAGATACCCCACTTGAGATTCCAACCTCTTGATTGTGTCTCCCTGGTTCTTGAAACTTGCTCGCACTTCCTCCTTGAACACCTTGTTGTCTTGAATCTCCTTGCCTATGCCTTCAAGTAGATTCTCAATCCTTGAGAGTCTGTCATCAAATGCTTGTAGATCGTGATTAGAGGTGGAAGGATGAGGTAAGTTATTTTGGTTTTGATGTGGATGTGGAGAGGTGTTGTTATGGGGTGTTGATATGGTCTAGATGTAAAATGTTGGTGAGCTGCATTGTTAGGATTTGAGCATCTTTGATCAAGGCTTTGGTCTTGTTGATTTTCCCACCCAAAGTTTGGGTGATTCCTCCATCCAGGGTTGTAGGTCTTGGAGTATGGATCATGGTTTTGCCTAGGTGAATTCCCAATGTAGTTGGCTTGCTCCTAACTACCCTCTGCTTCTTCATTCACTCCTTCTTGGGTTGTTGATGAAGTGGCGATTGCTGCTACTTGGTTCCTCTCCATCTTCTTGGTGAGGTCAGCCAGTTGCTGTGTAATGAGCTTGTTTTGGGCCAGCAGAGCATCTACATTGTTTAGCTCCATTACTCCTCTTGTGTTCCCTCTTTTGGAAGCATAGAAGTAGTCATTCTCTGCTACAGTTTCAATGACATCTATGGTCTCCTCAATGGTCTTCTTCTTGTTCAAAGATCCTCCGGATGAATGGTCTACTGCCTTCTTTGACTCATATGACAGGCCTTCATAGAAAATGTGCAGTTGCATTTCATTGAACATATCTGGTGGACACCTCCTTGTCAGGTCTTTAAACCTCTCCCATGCTTCATATAGAGTCTCACCATCTTGTTGCCTGAAAGTTTGGACCTCAGCTCTCAGCCTATTGATTCGTTGAGGGGGGTAAAATCTTGCTAAGAATTTATTCACCACATCTTCCCAAGTTGTCAAGCTCTCCTTTGGGAAAGACTCCAGCCACTTGGCTGCCTTATCCTTGAGTGAGAATGGAAATAAGAGCAGTCTATAGGCGTCAGGATAAACACCATTAGACTTCACTGTGTCACATATTCTCAGGAAGGTGGTTAAATGTTGATTGGGGTCTTCTTGGACACTCCCTCCGAACGAACAGTTGTTCTGAACAAGGGTGATGAGCTGTGGTTTTAGTTCAAAGTTGTTGGCATGGATGGTTGGCTTTTGAATGCTACTTCCACAGTTCCCTAGGTTTGGATTGATGTAAGAGCCTAAAACTCTTCTATCCTCCCCAGCATGATTTGCTCGTCCTCCTCCGCCATGGTTGTGAGCTTCTTCTTCATGATGGTTTTCCATATTTTCTTCCATGTTTGGTTCAAAGTATTCCTCCTCTTCCTCAGCACCAACTACTCTTTTTCCTCTTGCTTCCCTTCTTAATCTCAAGAAGGTTCTCTCAGGTTCAGAATCAAAGGAAGTTGAAGCCCCGCTTCTTCTCCCTGTAATACAACCAACAAGTACAAGCAAAAAGAATAGGTGCAGAAAGTATATTTGTCAGAATTACTGTTAGTGTGAGTGATGCAATATATCAAACAGTTAGTGGGTTAGTGAAATGAATGGTAAATAACAATGAAAAAGTAGGGGGAAGGAAAGAAATTAACTAAAACAGAAAGTAAATGACTCAAATAGAAAATTAAATCAAACAAAAATAAAATGCTCAATCTAGTTATCCTCTAATTTAATCATTGTTGATGCACAATCAATCCCCGGTAATGGCGCCATAAACTTGATGCACAAAAAACTTGTCTCGTAACAAATTTCCTTCGACAAGTGTACCGAATTTGTCGTCAAGTAAAAACTCACAATAGAGTGAGGTCGAATCCCACAGGGATTGATTGATCAAGCAACTTTAACTAGAGGAATGTTCTAGTTGAGCGAATCCAGAATTTGAGTTGAGAATTGCAGAAAATTAAATGGCGGGAAAGTAAATAACAAAAAAAGTAAATGCTGAAAATAAAGAGCTGAATGTAAATGAAGGAAAGTAAATTGCAGAATTGTAAATGGGAATGAGGAATTGCTCATAAGAGTAAATAACAGAAATTAAAGAGAATGGGTAAGATCAGAAATGGGGAGTTCATTGGGCTCAGGAGATGTTGCATTCTCCGGATCAATTTCATTTTCATCTCTTCCTCAATCAATGCACTCATTGATCTCCTTGGCAATCTTAAGTGATTGAATTACAATTCCTTGTAATTCAATATCTCAAATCTTGATCAATAGCCAATTCCTTGGTCAATTGCTCATGAGAAGAGATGAAGTATGGTCACTGATTATACCACATGCATTTCCCAAATCAAGTGTTGAGAGGATTATAGTCACATATCCATCCAAACCCAATTTGGTCCAGCATGAGAAAGCATTTCTAGCATGATCTCTTCATTCCTCTTTCAAGGTTCAGAAGAGATCCAAGTTTGAATAGCTTCTTTTCCAAGATAACTACCCAATTGGATGAAGATCGAAGGCTTTCAAGTAAAATCAAGAGAAAAGATAGAAGAAGAATAATGAAAAACTAGTATTGATCCATCAAATTACAACAGAGCTCCCTAACCCAATGAAAGAGGTTTAGTTGTTCATAGCTCTGGAAAATGAAAACAAAGATGGAGATTACATCATGAAACTAGAAGTGCAGAGAAAGTAAATACAGAGAGTAATTCTATGCCCAGAGGCTTCCTATAATTTCCAACTCTCCTTTTAATTCAAAGTTACTCCTTTATATACTACTCTTCTGTTCTTCTAGTTGGCTCTTCAAGTCTTCGGTATGGGCCTTTGGATCTTGAGTTTGAAGCAGTTCTCTTCTTCATTGGGCTTGGCTTTACGTGCAGAGAGAAAGTTTGAAGTGGGCAGAGACTTTAGCTCAGGACGTTAGTGGTGTTAACGTTTAGTGAAAATATGGGTTCGAGAACGTTAGTGATAATCATTTTTTCACTAGCGTTCCTCACCCAAGTAAGAGCCACGTTAACCTCAACGTTAGTAGCACAAACGTTGCCATTAACGTTGCCTCTATGTCCTTCGCGCACGTTATTGGGACTCAACTTTCCCAATAACGTTGAGAAGCCTCCCCCTTCCCTACATTAGAGTCCACGTTAATTTAGTTAACGTGGCTCTCGTAACGTAGGCTTGCCAACCTTCGAGAATCTTAGTGACACTTAACATTGTCACTAACGTTCCAATGTGCCCCTTAGCTCCCACGTTAGAGTCCACGTTAACTAGGTTAACCTGGCTTCTAACGTGGTTGTGCTAGCCATCTCCAACGTTAGTGACAATGTTGAATGTCACTAACGTTGGCTTATCATTCTTCTCCTCACGTTAACTTCCACGTTAACTAAGTTAACGTGGGAGTTAACGTGGCTCATGGTGGCAAGTGTGGGCTCCTTCCAACGTTAGTGACAATGTTGGGTGTCACTAACGTTGGCGATCACCTTCCTTCTTCACGTTAGCTTCCACGTTAACTAGGTTAACGTGGGAGTTAACGTGGCTTATTGGGGCTTGTGTGGGTTCCTTCCAACGTTAGTGACAATGTTTGGTATCACTAACGTTGTCGACCACTTTGTTTCCTTACGTTAGCTTCCATGTTAACTAGGTTAACGTGGAAGTTAACGTGGCTTAATGTGACTTGGCCAACGTTAGTGATAATGTTGAATGTCACTAACGTTGGCTTTCCCCCTTTCTTCTTAACGTTAGAGGCCACGTTAACTAAGTTAACGTGGCAACTAACATGGCCACTTATGAGCTTGGTCCAACGTTAGTGATAATGTTAAGTGTCACTAATGTTGGCTCCATTTCCTTTCTTCCACGTTAGAGTTCACGTTAACTTAGTTAACGTGACTCTTAACATGGGCAATGATGGCTTAGAGAGCGTTATTGGCAATTACTTTTCTCATTAACTTTGCAAGTTACTCCCATTCCACGTTAGTGTTAACGTTAGTGTAACTAACGTAGCCACTAATGTGGTCCTTCTTTGCTTCCTTTGTCCTGAAATCAAGCAATAAAGTGCATCAAAGTTCTAGTCCAAGTCATGGGAAATGCAACATCCAATTTGTCCTTAAATTTATGCAAAATCCTCATGAAATCATGTAAAGTGCACAATGTATACTTGAATCAAGATGTAAGTGAATATCTACCCAAAACTATCTTATTTTCTAAGGAAATACATGGAACTACCCTAAAAATAGTAAAGAAAAGGTCAGTGAAACTGGCCAAAATGCCTTGGCATCAATTTAGCTATTTTAAGGCCTAAAAAGCATGTTTTCTCACTTAAGCACAAATCTAGGGAGAATTACAAAACCATGCTATTTCATTGAATAAATGTGAGAAAAGTTGATAAAATTCCCCAAAATAAGCACAATATAAACCACAAAATTGGGGTTTATCATTTAGCCATACAGAAACCGTACCTGGACCATTTTCACTGAGAGGATCATACAGCTTGCCATGGAAGGAAGCCATGCGTGTTTGGAGAAGAAGATAGTAGAAAAGTAGAGATTCAGATGACAGAGCATCTCTGGAACCTCAACCTGTTCCTCATCACTGAATCACAAGTATTATTCATTTCATGTTATTTACTTTTCATAAACAAAAATCATTTTTATCACTAATCTTCTGACTAAGATTTACAAGATAACCATAGCTTGCTTCAAGCCGGCATTCTCCGTGGGATCGACCCTTACTCACGTAAGGTATTACTTGGATGACCCAGTACACTTGCTGGTTAGTTGTGCGGAGTTGCAAAGTTTTGATTGCAATTTCGTGGACCAGTTTAGGTTAGAATTCTAGAGAGAGAAGCTCTCCCTTCTCTCTAGAATTTAGGGTAGTTTAAGTTTAATTCTCTTATATCCAACTTTTAATTCTTGTTTTAATTTAGTTTTCCCTTTCAATTTCTTGTTGCTACATCTTTACTCTTATAGTTTCACTTGTGCTTTCTTATTTTTCCCTCTTTTATGTTGATGAACCATTGTTGGATCTTAATTTTCTTTAATGCAATTTTATGTTTCCATGCTCTTCTATGTTTATCTTCATTGCTATTGTTGATCTCTTGCTTATGATAGTTATGGGTTTTGTTAATTCTTGCATGTTGTGATGTTTACTTTCATTGCACTCTAGGTGTTTGTTAAAATGCTTTCACTAGTTTTTGGGTAGTTTTCATTACTCTTGGCCTAGGCTAAGGGGATTGAGTGACCTTGAGTCATTGGGTCCCATTGAATTGGTGATTTGAGAATCCTTGGTGGTCAATTTGATAACCATTGATACTAGCCTACTACTACGTCAATTAGTAGCTAGGTTAGAACCTATGGATTGATGTTGATCAAGCTATTTGATATACTTCAAGCATAGAAGTAGCCTTGATGAGCTTGGTTCCTCATAATTGTCAATATTTGGTTTGTAGACAAGGATAGTGATCTCAATTACCTATGTCTAGCCAAGAGTTCTTTCCTTTATTTTATTAGTTCTTGACATTTTACTTTCTTGTCATTTATTTTTCTTGCCGATTATAAATCAAACCCCCTTATTCCTTCATAGCCAATAGTTGATCACTTCATTACAATTCCTTGTGAGACGACCTGAAGTTCAAATACTTCGGTTAATTCTTATTTGGAGTTTGTTATTTATGACAACCAAAATTTTTGTATGTGAGGATTCTTTGTTGGTTTAGAACTATACTTGCAACGAGAATTTATTTGAGAAATTCTAGACCATCAAAGAATTTACTCATCAAAATGGTGCTGGTGTCGGGGACAGAATTGAATAAGAGGGGACGGAAAAGGAGTTTAATGAGCTAGAAGCCAAGATGGCTATCATGGCGGAAGCCATTATCAACATATACTCATCCTGCCTAAGCTTATGCGAACAAAGCACTCCCATTGTTGAATGTGGAGAAGCAATCAAGGAGCATAGTGAGGAAGTGAGTTTGGAGCTTCATGGTGAAGAAGAGGAACTAAAGCATGATTTGCAATAAGGGGAGGAAGTTGGGATAATTGAGCCGGAAGAAGTGGTTGAAGACCTAGGAGATGTTAGAAGTCTATGGGAGTGTAGAATTAGAGAGTCTTCTTCCAAGAAGCTTGATATTGATGTTGAGGAGGGTGTACAACCTCCAAGGCATATTATGGTTGAAGATTTTGAAGAGGTTGATCAAGAAATGGATTCAATCATTGATGAATTCTTATCTACAATTGAATCTTCTCCCATTGGGCTTGAAATTGAGGTCAAAGAAGAAGATGCACAACCTCTCATGCTTGTGGTAAGCACCAAAGAAGAGATTGAATTGGAATAAAGCCACCAAGAGGAAGAGGTTGAAGTTGAAGAAAGTTGTAAAGAGCTGGAAATAGTCAAGGAAGAGCACAAGGGAGTGGAGCTTGCAAGATCATTGGGACCACCCCTTCCGAAGTCACCATCCTACACAAAATTCAAGTGGGTAAAATTGTTATCCCTAAGCTTTACGTTCTCACTTGAATATGGTTTGATTGAAAATGATGGTCAACTTAGAGCTCTTTGTGGAGTTAAGAGTAGGAGAGAGTTGTGTAGTGGTTGGAAACATCATTCTAGGTTCATGATGGTTGCATGCTCAAGGTTGAATAGCAATGGTTGGTGTAGAACCAAATTTCATGGGTCTAGGAGAATGTTTGGATGCTTAATTGAGAATTCACAAGCCTTGTTCCCCAGATTTAACTATGGTAGTCAACAAGAAGATGGGTGCAAGAACAAGATTTGGGACCCCGGAATTCATTTCAACAACCAATACTCTTGGGGCCTTGTCATTTACTTAAGCTTACTTGAAGGCCTTGTGCGCCTAATTTGGGATCCCGGAGGCTATTTGAAATACAAGCATTGGTAGGGATTCAAGGAATAATTCATGCATAAGCCACCATAGCAAGGACCCCATCAATGGTCTAACTTAAGGACTTTAAACTAAAAGTGCTAGGTGGGAGACACCCCACCATGGTAACCTCTTTCCATTCTCTTGTATATATACTTAATAAGTGATTTGAGTTACCATTATAGGTAGTTTTCTTCTTTTCTATACTCTTATACATTTTGTTTTGATTGATAGGCTGTTGTAGTGAGTTTTGATTAGTTTAGATTGTTGTTAAAGTAGGTTGCTTAAAGTGAAAGTTTTATTTGTTTTGTCTTTGAAAAATTTTCAAAAAAACTTAAAAGATTTTTGTTAAATTTGAATTTTGGTTGCTTTAGAATGTTTATAGGTTAGGAGAGTGTTAAATTCTGTTTTTATGACTTTAAAATTTTTTTTTCAATCCACGCTTAAGCACGCATGGCGCTTACGCGTGGATTGCACTTCTGCAACTCCTGGAACAAGAACCCGAGAGTTGTGCGAACATCGTGTGAGCACTGTGGGAAAAGCACAATCCACGCGTAAGCACGCATGACGCTTACGCGTGGATTGTCCCTGCTGCATCCATGCATAAGCACCCATGCATAAGCACGCATGACGCTTACGCGTGGATTGTCCCTGCTGCATCCACGCATAAGCACGCTTGATGCTTACGCGTGGATTGTCCCTGCTGCATCCATGCATAAGCACGCATGACGCTTATGCGTGGATTTGCACCCTGTTTTTCTCCTTTCTCCATCTTTCTTCTTTTCTTCTTCTTTCTTTCTACCTTTCTTTTTCTCTCTTCTTCCTTTCTTACTTTCTTCTTTTCCCTCTAAAAAAAATAAAAAAATTAAAAATAATAAAAATAAAAATAATAATAATAATAATAATAATAATAATAATAATATATAAAAAAATACATTAAAATTTTTTTTCTTTCTTCTTTTTTCTCTTCTTCCATTTTCTTCTTATTTTCATTCATTGTATTTTAATTTTGTTTTCATAGCTTGTTTTTATTTTATTTTCTAAGTTTCTCATTTTAATAATGGTGTTGAATTCTTACTCAATTCTTGAGGATTTCTTGCATTGTTTTGGTGCTTCGTGACTTGTTTAGCATTAATGGTCATATTTGTTCCACACACAAGATTAGTGCTTTAGTCCTTCCTAATTCACTATTCTTTGTTCTTGTACCTCATTATCATTGAGTTAGGATGGGGCCAAATGCTTTCGTGCTTATCACTAATCTTGTTTGTGACAATTGTTGCTTAAGCTTGATGCAACATGCTCTTCATGTTATTCACTTATACTTTGAATTTCCTCTTGCATCAAGTATTAGTTGATTTGCCCTGTGCCTATATTGCTTTCTCACTCACATGCATAGCTAACATGTAGTGATAACTCTACTCTTATTTGGCATTAGCCCCCGCCTATGTTCTATTTGGTTTGATATTTTTGTTATGGGCTTAATTTTCTTTCTTTTTCTTTCCTTTTAGGTTGGCCACCAAGAAGGAAAGCATTGGAAAGGCTTCTAAATGAGGCAACAAACAAGTCTACCCGCACAATCTTTTGAGGAAGCTCATCAGTTGTAGCAATCCGTCCACCTTGCTCTTCTTTGTATACACCAAGGACGGTGGAATCTTCAAGTGTGGGGAGGTCGTCTGACCGATATCCATGGGTAACAATTTCCTTTTTCAACACCAATTCTTGATTTCCTTTGTTAGTTAGTTGTTGCATTACATGATAGGTTGCATGTTAGTTAGAATTTGTACATATTTTACCATTTATTTTTATGTTAGGACTACTTGGTTAGGGTGATGATTTCTCTTCCAAGAAAAATTGTTTTAGGGCACCCTACCAATTTGAAAAAAAAATTCTGTTAAACTTGCTTGAAGAATTTATTTTGGAACATGGTTTTTGAGCTAAGAACACAAGCATGTGAGTTTTGAGCCTTATAGTGTGGTTACATCTTATAACCACTTATTTTCATTCTTGTGTGCATCATTCTCTTTCTATGATCGTAATCTTTGATTTGTTTGATTCTTTATGTCCATTATTCCATGTATACATGCATTTATATGATTGAGGTCATTATTTCATTTAGCTCACTTACCCAAATAGCCTACCTTTCATCAACCATTGTTAGCCAATTTTGAGCCTATTCAATCCCTTTTGTTCTTAATATTAGCACATCACTACCCCTAAGTGAAAAACAACAAATGTCCCTTAATTTGGATCTTTAATTAGCTTAGGCTAGTGAGGTTGTGTATCATTTGGGTATGTGAAACTTGGGACATTGGTTGAGGTAAAAGTATAATTTGTATTTTTATTGAAAATCATGGGATTGGGTACATGCTTATGCATTAAATATGTAAAAACCATATGCATTGATACGTTTGTATATACTTTTATGGAAAAAAATGAAAAAAAATGTAGAAAAAGAAATAGAAAAATAAAAGAAAGAAAAATATATGAAAAAAGAAAAAAAAGAGGCAATAAAAAGGGGACAAAAATGCCCCAAAGTAAAGTAATAATAACAATGCATATGGAATGTGAATTAAAAAGAATGCATGAGTATGTGAAAAGTGAGAATCATGGGTAGCTAGGTATTGTATTGGAATTGTATAGGTTGTTATATGTGTTTGGTGAGAGCTTAGGTTAATCAAAGATTAAAATTTCAAGCTCACTTAACCATATGCATCCCTACCTTGACCTTAGCCCCATTACAACCTATGAATAAGACCTCATGATAAATGTATGCATGCATCGAATAATTGTTGATTGTTAGAAGAAAAACAAATCATGGAAAGCATGATTAGAAGAGAATTGAGTGATCGACCCTATACACTAGAGCGACTAGAGCGGATACATGTCTGGTGAGGGTTCGATGCTCAGTTCCTTGTTCCTGGCTTTCATGAGCTTTCTTCTTGCAAGTTTATTTGAACTTCATTTTGATATTTGAATTGATAGGATTTATGAATGGTCATATGATCTTAACCCTACTTGATTATATATGTTCTTAGAGATTGATTTACTTTTAACCAAGTAGGTAGAAGCATTTTGCATTTACTTGCATGCATGTAGATAGGTTTATATAGTTTCTTTGCATTGAATAAATGCTCGTACCCTTTTTCTTGTCCTTCTTTATTCTTAGCATGAGGACATGCTTGGTTTAAGTGTAGGGAGGTTTGATAAACCCCAATTTTGTGGTTTATCTTGTGCTTAATTTAGGGGATTTTATCAACTTTTCTCACATTTATTCAATGTAATAGCATGGTTTTGTAATTCTCCCTAAATTTGTGCTTACGTGTGAAAACATGCTTTTTAGGCCTTAAAATAGCTAAATTTAATTCACTTTAATTCCATTCGTTGCCTTGATATGTTTGTTAAGTGATTTCAGGTTTAGAAGGCAAAGATTGGATTGAAGGAATGAAGAAAAAAGCATGTAAAAATGGAGAACTCATGAAGAAATGAAGGAATCACAAAGCTGTCAATCCTGACCTCTTCGTACTCAATCGATCATAACTTGAGCTACAGAGGTCCAAATGAGGCGGTTCTAGTTGTGTTGGAAAGCTAACATTCGGGGCTTCAAAATGATATAAAATTTACCATATTTTTCTGGAATTTAGGGATGCGTACGCGTGCATCACGCGAATGCGTCAGAGGATCAGCGTGGGTCCATTTTAGCAACTCGTGGCCAGCGATTACTAGCTCATTTTGGGACCAATCCAACTCATTTTTTATGCTATTGAACCCAAGGATTGAAGGGAGGAAGGGGAAAGTAGTTATAGTTTAGTTTTTGCATCATGGTTTAGGTTAGAATTCTAGAGAGAGAAGCTCTCCCTTCTCTCTAGAATTTAGGGTAGTTTAAGTTTAATTCTCTTAGATCCAACTTTCAATTCTTGTTTTAATTTAGTTTTCCCTTTCAATTTCTTGTTGCTACATCTTTACTTTTATAGTTTTACTTGTGATTTCTTATTTTGCCCTCTTTTATGTTGATGAGCCATTGTTGGATCTTAATTTTCTTTAATGCAATTTTGTGTTTCCATACTCTTCTATGTTTATCTTCATTCCTATTGTTGATCTCTTGCTTATGATAGTTATTGGTTTTGTTGATTCTTTCATGTTTTGATGTTTACTTTTATTTCACTCTAGGTGTTTGTTAAAATGCTTTCACTAGTTTTTGGGTAGTTTTCTTTACTCTTGGCCAAGGCTAAGGGGATTGAGTGACCTTGAGTCATTGGGTCTCATTGAATTGGTGATTTGAGAACCCTTGGTGGTCAATTTGATAACCATTGATACTAGCCTACTACTAAGTCAATTTGTAGCTAGGTTAGATCCTATGGATTGATGTTAATCAAGCCATTTGATATACTTCAAGCATAGAAGTAGCCTTGATGAGCTTGGTTCCTCATAATTGTCAATATTTGGTTTGTAGACAAGGATGGTGATCTCAATTACCTATGTCTAGCCAAGAGTTCTTTCTTTTATTTTATTAGTTCTTGACATTTTACTTTCTTGTCATTTATTTTTCTTGCCAATTATAAATCAAACTCCCTTATTCCTTCATAGCCAATAATTGATCACTTCATTGCAATTCCTTGTGAGACGACCCGAAGTTCAAATACTTCGGTTAATTCTTATTTGGGGTTTGTTATTTGTGACAACCAAAATTTTTGCATGTGAGGATTCTTTGTTGGTATAGAACTATACTTGCAACAAGAATTTATTTGAGAAATTCTAGACCATTAAAGAATTCATTCATCAATAATCATTTAATTGCTTTGATGTTTAATCACTTGCATGTTTAGTTTTCACACTCTTGGTTGAGAAATTGGATCTTTGGGTGGAATTGAGTTGTGGATGTCCATTCTGCATTGTGTGAGGATTGTTAATTGGTTTGGTTTCCCTTGACTCTAAGTGACCCACTAGTGTTGACTTAGGACTTAAGGATTGGAATCAATTATGCCCTTTTGACTAATTCTCAAGTAGGATTGACTAATTAGGATTAATTCCACACAATTGCCATGTTTGTGGTCCACAACTAGGATAAGAAACCTAGATTACTCACTTCTTGCCAAGAGTCCTTTTTTTTATTATTTGATTTCTACTTCCATTGCTTTCAATTTCTTTCCTTTTAATTCCTCGCATGCTTGTTTCAATTCTTGCTATTTACATTTCTTGCTCTCTTGCTTTCATTCCCATTTCCCCATGTTCTCTCATAGCCAATGATATGACACTTCATTTGCAACTCTTAGGGAAGACGACCCGGGAGCTAAATACTCTCGGTTATAATAATTGTTTTGTATTGTGACTATCTTTTGAATTTAAATTTGATTGTTGGCCAATTGTTAGGTTGGGAACTATACTTGCAACGCCAATTCTATTTTGAGAAAATAAAATTCCTAACCCGCTTTGGGCTATCATCACTCATGCATTAAAGAAAATCTAAACTAAAAAGAAACTAATGAAAGCAGGTAAACTATCTACAATATTCACATATTCACATAACCAATATCAAGGCACACATTGCAACCATTCCCCGGCAACGACGCCAAAGATTTGATGGTGAGATTTATCATCAGTCTAGAACTTCATCAATAGAAAATCATGTCATAGTATAGTCCTAGACCAACATATAATCCTTTTGATCAAATTTTGATATGGTTGTCACTAGTTCAACCCCAATAAAAAGTAACCGAGAGTATTAGTCTCAGGTCATCCTCAAGAGAATGGGTAAACATGTGCATCAATATTGGTTAGAATTCCAGAGTTGGGAGTCATAAACAAGAATTTAAACTACTAAAGCTTAACAAGCAAGAAATTAAAGTTCAAGAAACTAAATCAAAGCAATTAAAGCAAGGTATAAGTAATTGTAATCTAGCAATGGAACATATAAATCTATTTCTACTCTAGAACTAAGTAAACAACTAAACTAACTATGACAAGAATCAAGCAATTGGGATTTTTGGATTTCAAATATGAATTATAAAAAGGTCTATTGGCTAAGGCATAGGAATCGGGATCACTATCCTTGTCTAATAACCATGTATTGACAATTATGACGAACCAAGCTCATTAAGTCTACTTCTACAAGTGAAGTACGTCAAATGGCTTGATCAATTTCAACTCATAAGTCCTAATCCAACTACTAATTGGCTTAGTAGTAAATTAGTGTCAATGGGTATCAATTTGACCACTAAGGGTTCTCAAACCACCAAATCAATTAGACTCAATGACTCAAGGTCACCCAATTCCCTTAGCCTAGGCCAAGAGTATGGAAAACTACTCCATAATCAAAGGAAACATTTCATCAAACACATGGTATGCACTAACTAAAGACATATTTAAATTGCAAAATTAATTGAAAAATACAAGTACCCACTAATAATTATCAACAGAAAATAACTCAAATAACACTATCAATCATAGAAAACATCAATGCAATAATAGAAATTCAAAATCCACAAAGTTCATAAAATAAGAAGAAAAGGGGAAAATGACAAGAAAACACAATTCTAACACAAGATCTAAACAAAATTATAACTAGAGAACTAAAATTAAGTATTCGAAACTAGAATTAACAAGACCCAATTCAGAAATTCAACAAAGGAAGATGAAAATAAACTAAATCTAGAGAGAAGTAGGAGTTTCTCTCTCTAGAAAACAAGAACCAAAGACTAGCTAAAATTATGTGTATGGTGTGAATGAGTGAGTCCTCCTATCCCCCTTAGTCCCTTGGATCTTTTCCATGCAGAATTGAGCTCGGATTGGGCCTGGAGCCTCCCAGAAATCGCCAGCCACGATTTCATTAATGAGGTCATGTGTTGGGCGTCGCACGTGCGGCGTGCACGTCGACCATGCTTGCACGTCATCTGAGTTCTGCGAGGCACGCGTACACGTCGAGCATGCGTGTGCGTCGGTGGGGTTTCGCATCACCACGCGAGTGCGCCAGCTTATGCGCGCCAGTCTCAGCTACACACGGCCACGCGTGCGCGTCGCCCCCAATTTTCCAAAGCTTTATTCTTCATGTCCCTTCCACTTGTGAACACTTTCTTTCCATCTTCTAGGCCATTCTTGCCCTATAGATCCTGAATCCACTTAACAAACACATCACGACATCGAATGGTAATAGAAGAGGATTAAAATTTGACATTTTTAGGGTTAAAGAAGCATGTTTTAAATCTTGAAGCATAATTAGGAAACAAACACAAAAATGTACAATTTATGTGAATAAGTGTGAAAAATATCGATAAAACCCCCCAAATTCTACATAAGATAAACTCTAAAATTGGGGTTTATCAGCTATCCAGCCCATTCCAAACGCACCTGTTCCTATTTTACTCAATTTGAATGACTTAAATAAAGTTAAAAAAAAAGGAAAACTGTAAACGATAAAATGAAAAGAAATAAAATGCAAATATAGGATACTAAAAATGTTGCGTTACCCCCCTGCAACAAGCGTTTCTTTAACGTCACTAGCTTGACGGTTCATTGTTAAGGAGGAGGTTGATCATACTGATTCAATTCCTCTCTTCTTACTATAAATCTTCTCCCTGTATCCTCATAGAGTAACTCAACATGATCAAGAGAAAGGATCTGTTCAATTTATAAGGCAATGATGGATGGTGAGTTAACACCACTTTCAACCCTAGTGAGAGACCTTCAGTAGGGATCCTCTTGTGTCTCCAACCTTTGGGCACTTTCTTCCTGGGTGCTTCTTTCTGAATTGATCCAACACATCCAACACCAAACTTAGGGTTGTGATGACAAGTCATCTTATACTAATTTTACAAGCATTTTTCATTAGTTTTATTATGTTTTATGCACTTTCATGAACGATACGTAAGTAATTGGAGTAGATTTTCATGGTTATCTTGAATCAATCAAACATCATGTTTTCTGCACAAAATCATAGGTTTTATGCTAGAATTAATTCAATTTATAAATGATGCGAATATCTAGTGATTTTGGTGGAGCTTTGATTAGTTGTTTGGTTGCTTGTAGGTGAAGAAATGGTGGAAGGAGGAATTTTTGTCACACTTTTGAAGTTTGAGCACGCTTTGGACCTTAGGGCACGCTTTAAAAAGTGTGGCCCATGAAAATAAAGCGTGGCGCATCCAAGCTCTCAAGGAGCGCTCAAAGTTGCAAACTGAGCGCCCAAGAGGAAGCACCAAATGGTGCAGCACAAGCAATGGGTAGCGTTTGAAATTGTGAGCGCTACGCTCACATTCCTTACCTTTTTCGTGCCCTTTTAGTAAGGAAGCAAGGCACACAAGGCCAAGCAACAAAGGCCAGGAGTAGCGCTCAAAAACTCAAGCGCAGCGCTCCCTTTTGTTTACTTTTTCGTGGAGCTTGGCAGGAAAGCAAGGCACACAAGGCCAAGCAACACAAGGAGACGCAATGCTCACACCAAGGCTCGAAGAGGGGAACCAAGCAAAGTCCAGGAGTAGCGCTCAAAGATTCGAGTGTAGCGCTCTCTTTTGCTCACTTTTTCGAGCTCTTTTGGAACCAAGAAAGCCAAGCATGCACAAACCAAGGCTAAGCCTCATGTAGTGCTCAAAGAGTGAGCAGAACGCTCACAAAGTAAACGCTAGTCCAAGGAGCAATTGCAACCAAGCCTCACCAACAAAGAATGAAAGTAACGCTCACTATACCAAACGGAGCGCTCCCCTGGAAGGTTCCCACACACCAAACCAACTTGAACCGAAACCAAACCGGACCGATCCTTCTTCAAATCCATTTTTCCTTCAAGGCCAACTTTGAAAAGCCCACTCCAAGCTTTGAAGATCATAATAGAAAGTGTATAAATAGGATTAAGTTTGATTTGTAGAGGACCTTTAGCTCATTTTTAGTTTTCACTTTTAATTTTCAATTGTTTTGAATTTGGGATTTGGGAATTGGATCTGGTTTTCTTTCTGCATTTTATTTCTTCTGCAACTTCTACTTTTCTGTTTTGGATCTTGAATTGGGATTGAAGGGTTCCATTGATTCTAATTCTGAGAATCATCTCTTACTCTTCTTCTCAATTGATCTAAGGATTAGATCTTAATCTTCTCTTCTATTTTCATCTTCGTTTTCTTCTGCAATTTCATTTCTGTTTGATCAAGGGAGTAATTGAGATCTAGATCTGATTGCTAATCTCATTGCTCTTCTTCGATCTTCAATTTCTCTTTTAGAATTCCACAATTGATTTAAGTTTCTTGCTAATTTGTTTCTTCAAGCAATTTTACATTTCTGTTCTTGCTACTGAGATCCAGATTTGAAGTCTTGCATCTCCGAGCTTTCTGATTTACTTTAATTTGTAATTTCTTGTTCAATTCCAAGTCCCAGCACCCAAATCCTTTTACTCTTCGGTGTGCAAAATCGTGATCATTCCTTCCTTGGTAACGGCGCTAAAAACTCAATACGCACGTTCATGTTCTTAATTCTATTTCACAACTTCGTACAACTAACCAGCAAGTGCACTGGGTCGTCCAAGTAATAAACTGATGAGCGGATAATTTATACGCTTTTTGGCATTGTTTTTAGTATGTTTTTAGTAGAATCTAGTTACTTTTAGGGATATTTTCATTAGTTTTTATGCTAAATTCACATTTCTGGACTTTACTATGAGTTTGTGTGTTTTTCTGTGATTTCAAGTATTTTCTGGCTGAAATTGAGGGACTTGAGCAAAAGTCAGATTCAGAGGTTGAAGAAGGACTGCTGATGCTGTTGGATTCTGACCTCCCTGCACTCAAAGTGGATTTTCTGGAGCTACAGAACTCAAAATGGCGCGCTTCCAATTGTGTTGGAAAGTAGACATCCAGGGCTTTCCAGCCACATATAATAGTCTATACTTTGGACGCGTTTAGATGACGTAAAAGGGCATTGAACGCCAGTTCTACGCTGCTGTCTGGAGTTAAACGCCAGAAACACGTCACAAACCAGAGTTGAACGCCAGAAACACGTTACAACCTGGCGTTCAACTCTAGAAAGAGCCTCTGCACTTGTAACATTCAAGCTCAGCCCAAGCACATACCAAGTGGGTCCCGGAAGTGGATTTATGCATCAATTACTTACTTCTGTAAACCCTGGTAGCTAGTTTATTATAAATAGAACTTTTTACTATTGTATTAGACATCTTGGGACGTCTGGTTCTTAGATCATGTGGGCTGGCCATTCGGCCATGCCTGGACCTCTCACTTATATATTTTCAAATGGTAGAGTTTCTACACTCCATAGATTAAGGTGTGGAGCTCTGCTGTTCCTCATGAATTAATGCAAAGTACTAATGTTTTTCTATTCAACTCAACTTATTCCGCTTCTAAGATATTCATTCGCACTTCAACATGAATGTGATGAACGTGACAATCATCATCATTCCCCCACGAACGCGTGCCTGACAACCACTTCCGTTCTACCTTAGATTGGATGATTATCTCTTGGATCTCTTAATCAGAATCTTCGTGGTATAAGCTAGATTGATGGTGGCATTCATGAGAATCCGGAAAGTCTAAACCTTGTCTGTGGTATTTCGAGTAGGATTCTGGGATTGAATGACTATGACGAATTTCAAACTCGCGAGTGCTAGGCGTAGTGACAGACGCAAAAGGAGGGTGAATCCTATTCCAATATGATTGAGAACCTCAGATGATTAGCCGTGCTATGACAGAGCATTTGGACCATTTTCACAAGAGGATAGGATGCAGCCATTGACCACGGTGATGCCTCCAGACGATTAGCCATGTAGTGACAGCGCATCGGACCATTTTCCAGAGATGATCAAAAGTAGCCATTGCCAATGGTGATGTCCTTACATAAAGCCAGCCATAGAAAGGAGTAAGACTGATTGGATGAAGACAGCAGAAAAGCAGAGGTTCAGAGGAACGAAAGCATCTCTATGCGTTTATCTGAAATTCTCACTAATGATTTACATAAGTATTTCTATCCTTATTTTATTATTTATTTTCGAAAACTCCATGACTATTTTATATCCGCCTGACTGAGATTTACAAGGTGACCATAGCTTGTTTCATACCAACAATCTCCGTGGGATCGACCCTTACTCACGTAAGGTTTATTACTTGGACGACCCAGTGCACTTGCTGGTTAGTTGTATCGAAGTTGTGAATGAAAAACAATTTATTAAGACGTGCGTACAGAGTTTTTGGCACCGTTGCCTGAGATCACAATTTTGTGCACCAAGTTTTTGGCGCCGTTGCCGGGGATTGTTCGAGTTTGGACAACTGACGGTTCATCTTGTTACTCAGATTAGGTAATTTTCTTTTTGTTTTATTTTCAAAATTTTTCAAAAAATCTTTCAAAAATTTCTCCTTTGTTTTCGAAAAAAAAAATTTTTTTTTAAATAAATGTTTTCAAAAATATATTTTTCTTCAGAATTTTTAAGAATGAATTCTAGTGTTTCATGATGATTTGTTGAATCCTGGCTGGCTGTAAGCCATGTCTAATCTGTTGGACTGGGGTTTCAACTTATCATTACAAGAGCTTGTTGATTCTCACACACTTAGTTGCTCTATACATGGAAAGTATCAATATCTTCTAAAGCTTGGCTGGCTATTAAGCCATGTCTAACCCTCAGATTGGAGCTTTAGACTAAGAACACAAGATTCCTGGAATTCATACTAAAAATTTTGGAATCCTTATTTTTTTCTTTTTCACATTAATTTTCCAAAAAAAAATACCAAAAAAATTAGAAAATCATAAAAATCAAAAATATTTTGTGTTTTTTGTTTGAGTCTTGAGTCAGATTTTAAGTTTGGTGTCAATTGCATGTTCATCTTGCATTTTTCGAAAAAATCATGCATTCATAGTGTTCTTCATGATCTTCAAGTTGTTCTTGGTAAATCTTCTTGTTTGATCTTGATATTTTCTTGTTTTGTGTCTTTTCTTGTTTTTCATATGTATTCTTGCATCCATAGAGTCTAAACATGAAAGATTTCTAAGTTTGGTGTCTTGCATGTTTTCTTTGCATATAAAATTTTTCAAAAATAAGTTCTTGATGTTCATCTTGACATTCAAAGTGTTCTTGGTGTTCATCTTGACATTCATAGTGTTCTTGCATTCATCACATACTTTGATCCAAAATTTTCATGCATTGCATCATTTTTCATGTTTTTCTCTTTCATCATTAAAAATTCAAAAATTAAAAAAATATCTTTCCCTTTTTCACTCATAAATTCAAAAATTTGAGTTGACTTTTTCAAAAATTTTTAAAATCTAGTTGATTTTATGAGTCAAATCAAAATTTTCAATTTAAAAATCTTATTTTTTTCAAAATCTTTTTCAAAAAATCAAATCTTTTTCAATTTTCTTGGTTATTTTCGAAAATTTTAAAAATATTTTTCAAAAATCTTTTTCTTATCTTTATCTCCTAATTTTCGAAAATAACATCATCAATTAATGTTTTGATTCAAAAATTTCAAGTTTGTTACTTACTTGTTAAGAAAGATTCAAACTTTAAGTTCTAGAATCATATATTGTGATTTCTTGTGAATCAAGTCATTAATTGAGATTTTAAAAATCAAATCTTTTTCAAAACTAATTTCAATCATATCTTTTTCAAAAATTTGATTTTAAAATATCTTTTCTAACTTCTTATCTTCTTATCTTTTCAAAAAAATTGATTTTCAAATTTGTTTCAACTAACTAACTAACTTTTGTTTGTTTCTTATCTTTTTCAAAACTACCTAACTAACTCTCTCTCTCTCTAATTTTCGAAAATATCTCCCTCTTTTTCAAAATTTCTTTTTAATTAACTAATTATTTTAATTTTTGATTTTCGAAAATTACTAACCTTTTTCAAAAACTATTTTCGAAAATCACTAACTCTTTTTCAAAAATAATTTTCGAAAATTCTCTCTCTCTCATATCATTCTATTTACTTATTCATCTACTAACACTTCTCTTCATCTCACATCTCTGCTCCCCTTACCTTTGTGTTTCTTTCTTTACATTACATTCTTTTCTTCTTCTTTTCTTCTACTCACATAGGGACCTCTATACTGTGGTAAAAAGGATCCCTATTATTATTATTTTTCTGTTCCCTCTTTTTCATATGAGCAGGAGCAAAGACAAGAATATTCTTGTTGAAGCAGATCCAGAACCTGAAAGGACTCTGAAGAGGAAACTAAAAGAAGCTAAATTACAACAATCCAGCAAGCACCTTTCAGAATGTTTTGAACAGGAAGAGGAGATGGCAGCTGAAAATAATAATAATGCAAGGAGGATGCTTGGTGACTTTACTGCACCTAATTCCAATTTACATGGAAGAAGCATCTCCATCCCCACCATTGGAGCAAACAATTTTGAGCTGAAACCTTAATTAGTTTCTCTGATGCAGCAGAACTGCAAGTTTCATGGACTTCCATCTGAAGATCCTTTTCAGTTCTTAACTAAATTTTTGCAAATCTGTGATACTGTTAAGACTAATGGAGTAGATCCTGAAGTCTACAGGCTCATGCTTTTCCCTTTTGCTCTAAGAGACAGAGCTAGAGTGTGGTTGAACTCTCAACCCAAAGATAGCCTGAACTCTTGGGATAAGCTGGTCACGGCTTTCTTAGCCAAGTTCTTTCCTCCTCAAAAGCTGAGCAAGCTTAGAGTGGATGTTCAAACCTTTAGACAGAAAGAAGGTGAATCCCTCTATGAAGCTTGGGAAAGATACAAGCAACTGACCAAAAAGTGTCCTTCTAACATGCTTTCAAAATGCACCATCCTGGATATATTCTATGATGGTCTATCTGAATTAGCTAAAATGTCATTGGATACTTCTGCAGGTGGATGCATTCACCTAAAGATAACACCTGCAGAAGCTCAAGAACTCATTGACATGGTTGCTAATAACCAGTTTATGTACACCTCTAAAAGGAATCCTGTGAATAATGGGACGCCTATGAAGAAGGGAGTTCTTGAAATTGATACTCTGAATGCTATATTAGCTCAGAATAAAATATTGACTCAGCAAGTCAATATGATTTCTCAGAGTCTGAATAGACTGCAAGCTGCATCCAACAGTACTCAAGAGGCATCTTCTGAAGAAGAAGCTTATGATCCTGAGAACCCTACAATAGCAGAGGTAAATTATATGGGTGAACCTTATGGAAACACCTATAACCCATCATGGAGAAATCATCCAAATTTCTCATGGAAGGATCAACAAAAGCCTCAACAAGGCTTTAACAATGGTGGAAGAAACAGGTTTAGCAATAGCAAGCCTTTTCCATCATCCACTCAGCAACAGACAGAGAACTCTGAACAAAACACTTCTAATTTAGCAAACTTAGTCTCTGATCTATCTAAGGACACTGTGAGTTTCATGAATAAAACAAGGTCTTCTATTAGAAATTTGGAAGCACAAGTGGGCCAACTGAGTAAAAGGATCACTGAAATCCCTCCTAGTACTCTCCCAAGCAATACATAAGAAAATTCAAAAGGAGAGTGCAAGGCCATTGAATTGACCATCATGGCCGAATCCACAATAGGAGAGAAGAACGTGAATCCCAAGGAGGAAGACCTCCTGGGATGTCCAGTGATCAATAAGGAGTTTCCCTCTGAGGAACCAAAGGAATCTGAGGCTCATCTAGAGACCATAGAGATTCCATTAAACCTCCTTATGCCATTCATGAGCCCTGATGAGTATTTCTCTTCTGAAGAGAATGAGGATGTTACTAAAGAGCAAGTTACCAAATACCTTGGTGCAATCATGAAGCTGAATGCCAAATTATTTGCTATTGAGACTTGGGAAGATGAACCTCCCTTGTTCACCAATGAACTAAGTGATCTGGATCAACTGAGATTGCCTCAGAAGAAACAGGATCCTGGAAAGTTCCTGATACCTTGTACCATAGGCACCATGACCTTTGAGAAGGCTCTATGTGACCTGGGGTCAGGAATAAACCTCATGCCACTCTCTGTAATGGAGAAACTGGGAATCTTTGAGGTACAAGCTGCTAAAATCTCATTAGAGATGGCAGACAATTCCAGAAAACAGGCTTATGGACAAGTAGAGGACATATTAGTAAAGGTTGAAGGCCTTTACATCCCTGCTGATTTCATAATCCTAGATACTGGGAAGGATGAGGATGAATCCATCATCCTTGGAAGACCCTTCCTAGCCACAGCAAGAGCTGTGATTGATGTTAACAGAGGTGAACTAGTCCTTCAATTGAATGAGGACTCCCTTGAGTTTAAAACTCAAGGACATCCTTCTGTAAACATGGAAAAGAGGCACAGTAAGCTTCTCTCAAAACAGAGTCAACTAGAGCCCCCACAGTCAAACTCTAAGTTTGGTGTTGGAGAGTCTCAACAATGCTCTGAACATCTGTGAGGCTCCATGAGAGCCCACTGTCAAGCTATTGACATTAAAGAAGCGCTTGTTGGGAGGCAACTCAATTTTTATTTAATTATATTTTTATTAGTTATATGTCTTTATAGGTTCATGATCATGTGGAGTCACAAAAATAACTGAAAAAAAATTGAAGAAAAATCAAAAACAGCAGAAGAAAAATCACACCCTGGAAGAGGATCTCACTGGCGTTTAAATGCCAGTAAGAAGCATCTGGCTGGCGTTCAACGCCAGAACAGAGCATGGTTCTGGCGCTGAACGCCCAAAATGGGCAGCATCTGGGCGTTTGAACACCAGAATTGCACCCTGGAGAAGAGCTGGCACTGAACGCCCAGAACAAGCATGGTTCTGGCGTTCAACACCAGAAATGGGAAACAAATGGGCGTTCAACGCCCAGAACAAGCACCAATCTGGCGCTGAACGCCCAGAGTTGTGTGCAAGGGTATATTGCATGCCTAATTTGGTGCAAGGTTGTAAATCCTTAAACACCTCAGGATCTGTGGACCCCACAGGATCACCTCAGGATCTGTGGACCCCACAGGATCCCCACCTACCTCCACTCACTTCTTCTCACCCCTCTTTCACACAATCCCATAAACACTCTTCCCCAAAACTCTTCACCAATCATCTCAATCTCTCTTCCCTATCACCACTTCACCACTCACATCCATCCATTCTTCCCCATAAACCTACCTCATAATCCCCACCTACCTTCCAAAATCAATTTCCCACCCAAAACCCACCCTTATGGCCGAACCTTACCCCCTCCCTTCTCTATATAAAGCCCTCCATTCTTCTTCAACTTCACACAACACAACCCTCTCTTCCCCTTCTTGGCCGAAACACCTCTCTCTCTCTCTCTCTTCTACATTTCTTCTTCTTCTTCATCTATTCTTTCTTCTCTTGCTTGAGGGCGAGCAATATTCTAAGTTTGGTGTGGTAAAAGCATAAGCTTTTTGTTTTTTCATTACCATTGATGGCACCCAAGACCGGAGAATCCTCTAGAAAAGGGAAAGGGAAGACAAAAGCTTCCACCTTCGAGTCACGGGAGATGGAAAGGTTCATCTACAAAGCCTATCAAGACCACTTCTATGATGTTGTGGCCAAGAAGAAGGTGATCCCCGAGGTCCCTTTTAAGCTCAAGAGAAATGAGTATCCGGAGATCCGACATGAAATCCAAAGAAGAGGTTGGAAAGTTCTAACGAACCCCATCCAACAAGTCGGCATCCTAATGGTTCAAGAGTTCTATGCCAATGCATGGATCACTAGGAACCATGATCAAAGTAAGAACCCGAACCCAAAGAATTATCTCACCATGGTTCGGGGGAAATACTTAGATTTTAGTCCGGAAAATGTGAGGTTGGCGTTCAACTTGCCTATGATGCAAGGAGATGCACGCCCATACACTAGAAGGCTCAACTTTAATCAAAGGTTGGACCAAGTCCTCATGGACATATGTGTGGAAGGAGCTCAATGGAAGATTGACTCCAAAGGCAAGCCGGTTCAACTAAGAAGACTGGACCTCAAGCCTGTGGCTAGAGGATGGTTAGAGTTCATCCAACGCTCCATCATCCCCACTAGCAACCGATCTGAAGTTACTGTGGATCGGGCCATCATGATCCATAGCATCATGATTGGAGAGGAAGTAGAAGTTCATGAAGTCATCTCCCTTGAACTCTACAAAATAGCCGAAAAGCCCTCTCCTTGGGCAAGGATAGCTTTTCCTCATCTTATTTGCCATCTATGTTACTCAGTTGGAGCTTCCATAGAAGGAGACATTCCCATTGAGGAAGAGAACCCCATCACTAAGAAAAGGATGGAGCAAGCAAGAGAGCCCATTCATGGATCTCAAGAGACGCATGAAGCTCATCACCATGAGATCCCGGTGATGCCTCAAATGCATTTTCCTCCACAAAACTATTGGGAGCAAATCAACACCTCCCTAGTAGAATTAAGTTCCAACATGGGACAATTAAGGGTGGAACATCAAGAGCACTCCATCATCCTTCATGAAATTAGAGAAGATCAAAAAGCAATGAGGGAGGAGCAACAAAAACAAGGAAGAGACATAGAAGAGCTCAGGGACATCATTGGTTCCTCAAGAAGGAAACGTCACCATCACTAAGGTGGACTCATTCCTTGTTCTTAATTTCTCTGTTTTTTGTTTCCTTTATGTTAAGTGCTTATCTATGTTTGTATCTTATTACATGATCATTAGTGTTTAGTAACTATGTCTTAAAGTTATGAATGTCCTATGAATCCATCACCTCTCTTGAATGAAAAATGTTTTTAATTCAAAAGAACAAGAAGTACATGAGTTTCGAATTTATCCTTGAACTTAGTTTAATTATATTGATGTGGTGACAATACTTCTTGTTTTCTGAATGAATGCTTGAACAGTGCATATGTCTTTTGAAGTTGTTGTTTAAGAATGTTAAATATGTTGGCTCTTGAAAGAATGATGACAAGGAGATATGTTATTTGATAATCTGAAAAATCATAAAAATGATTCTTGAAGCAAGAAAAAGCAGCAAAGAACAAAGCTTGCAGAAAAAAAAATAGGCGAAAAAATAAATAATAGAAAGAAAAAGAGAAAAAGCAAGCAGAAAAAGCCAAAAGCTCTTAAAACCAAAAGGCAAGAGCAAAAAGCCAATAACCCTTAAAACCAAAAGGCAAGGGTAAGAAAAAGGATCCCAAGGCTTTGAGCATCAGTGGATAGGAGGGCCTAAAGGAATAAAATCCTGGCCTAAGCGGCTAAACCAAGCTGTCCCTAACCATGTGCTTATGGCGTGTAGGTGTCAAGTGAAAACTTGAGACTGAGCGGTTAAAGTCAAGGTCCAAAGCAAAATAAGAGTGTGCTTAAGAACCCTGGACACCTCTAATTGGGGACTTTAGCAAAGCTGAGTCACAATCTGAAAAGGTTCACCCAGTTATGTGTCTGTGGCATTTATGTATCTGGTGGTAATACTGGAAAACAAAGTGCTTAGGGCCACGACCAAGACTCATAAAGAAGCTGTGTTCAAGAATCAACATACTGAACTAGGAGAATCAAAAACACTATCTGAACTCTGAGTTCCTATAGATGCCAATCATTCTGAACCTCAATGGATAAAGTGAGATGCCAAAACTATTCAAGAGGTAAAAAGCTACAAGTCCCGCTCATCTGATTGAAGCTGTGTTTCATTGATAGTTTGGAATTTATAGTATATTCTCTTCTTTTTATCCTATTTGATTTTCAGTTGCTTGGGGACAAGCAATAATTTAAGTTTGGTGTTGTGATGAGCGGATAATTTATACGCTTTTTGGCATTGTTTTTAGTATGTTTTTAGTAGAATCTAGTTACTTTTAGGGATGTTTTCATTAGTTTTTATGCTAAATTCACATTTCTGGACTTTACTATAAGTTTGTGTGTTTTTCTATGATTTCAGGTATTTTCTGGTTGAAATTGAGGGACTTGAGCAAAAATCAGATTCAAAGGTTGAAGAAGGACTGCTGATGCTGTTGGATTCTGACCTCCTGATGACAAGTCATCTTAGCCTAGTTTCACTAGCCTTTTTCTTTAGTTTTCAATTGAATTATGCACTTTCTTGAACCATAAGCAAGCCAATTGGGTAGATTTTCATGTTTCCTTTGATTTAATCAACCATGTATGAACTCATGCTATTTCATGAGGTTTTATGCTATAATTGTCACATATTATAAAAGAATGAATATCTCATGATTTTGAGCATAGCTTTGATGTGTTTGGTTGATTAATGATAGGTGAAGAAAGCTTGGAGAAAGGTTGAAGCAAGAAGGAATGGTTAGGAGGAAGAGAAGACAAAAAGTTTGAGCAAAAGTTTGCCTCAAACTTTAGTTCAAACTTTTGGATTAATTGAAAATGAACCAGGAAGCAAAAAGTTGGAGCAAAAGTTAGCCTCAAACTTTTTGGCTAACTTTTGGGCAAAAGCTGGAGCAAAAGTTAGCCTCAAACTTTTTGGCTAACTTTTGGCATCACAAAACACACCCTGGAGAGCAAAAGTTTGCGCCAACGTTAGCCCCTAACTTTTTGGCTAACGTTGGCGCATGAAAAACACTCCCTGGACGAGCAAAAGTTTGCGCCAACGTTAGCCCCTAACTTTTTGGCTAACGTTGGCGCCATGAGTATGCAAGGGGAGGCCAACGTTGGAGCAAACTGTTAGACCCCTAACTTTTGCCCCAACGTTGGTATCAGCAAAGAAGGGTGGCTGATGTGAAAAGTTGGAGTAAAAGTTAGCCTCCAACTTTTACTCCAACTTTTACTCAAGCTTTCATGATTCCAACCCGGTTCAATTCGGTTCTTCTCCAAACTCCAAGAGCAATCAACCAAGGCCTCTATCAACCCAATTCCATTAAGAGCAAAGGCCCAATTGAAGGCTTGAAGACCATTTGAAGAAAGTGTATAAATAGCATAGGATTTAAGTTTTTCAGAGAGCTTTTCCTTGGAGTTTTCAGAAAGAGTTTTCGGAGAGCTTTTGGTATTGAGTGAATTTTAATTTCTAAGTCTCGGGGAAGGAGAATTGAATTCCCTTCCTCTTAGTTTTCTTGTTTTCAATTTTAATTACAATTGTCTTGGATCTTGGGTTGGAGAATTGAAGAAATTCTGTTTCAATCTCATCCTGAGACCTCTCTGCTTTATTTTACTGCACAATTGAATTCAGTTTCGGTTAATTGCTTTTCATCTACTTTCTTTGCAATCTACATTTCCTTTGCAATTGTTCTTGTTGGATCTAGGAAGGCATTGAGATCTAGACTTGGTTTTCTAGTCTCTTGGGTCCTGAGATCCGGATTTCCCATTTCCCATTCCCTATTTACTGTTTTCATGCTCATTTACAATTCTGTTTTAAGATCCGGTTCAATTCCATTCATCCTTTACTTCTCTGTTTGTTGCAATTTACTTTTCCTTGTTTAAATTCTGCAAATCCAATTCCCAATTCCCTTTACAATTCAAGCCATTTACATTTCTTGCACTTTAAGATTCTGCAATTTACATTTCTTGCGTTCTAAGTTTCTACCATTTAATTTCTTGTTCTTTAAGATTCAGCACTTTAAATTTCAGTTCTCTCTTAATTTCATGCCAATTACCCATTCCCCTTACTTTCCATGCAATTTAAATTCTGCAAATCACAAATCTCTCAACCAAATCTTGATTCGCTTGACTAAATCAACCACCAAACTAAAATTGCTCAATCCTTCAATCCCTGTGGGATCGACCTCACTCCCGTGAGTTATTATTACTTGATGCGACCCGGTGCACTTGCCGATTAGAATTGGGTGTTTTGGAGAAATTCGTTTTTCCACAAAAATATCCCATCAAGTTTTTGGCGCCGTTGCCGGGGATTGATTAGATTGACAATGATTAAGTGAGGTAGCAGTTTAGATCAAGCACTTTTTCTTTAATTTTTGACTAACCCACTAACTGTTTGAAGTTTTGTCTCAACTGACTACACTCAATTTTCAAAAGTATCACTGTGTGTTCCGTTGTTGATTTATATTTCATAGGGAAGAAGGGCAGCCAAAGGGAAGGATATCATTGAAGAAGGAGTTTCTGAGAAATAAGAACACCACAACATGAAGCCACAACTCATTACACTAATAGAGAACAATTGTTCCTATGGTGGAAATCCATTGGAGGACCCTAAACAGCACCTATCCATTTTTCTGAAAACTTGTGGTGCTGTCAATCTCAATGGTGTAAACCATGATACCTGTAAGCTCTTGTTATTTCCTTTCTCACTGAAGGATGAAGCGGCACAATGGCTTGAAACCTTTCCCCAAGGAAGTATCACTAGTTGGGATGATTTGGTTGCTAAGTTCCTAGCCAAATTCTCATCATCCCGACAAAACATTAAGATGAAAGAAGGAATACATCCATTCATACAAAGAGAGGAAGAACCATTGTTCAAAGCATGGGAAAGATACAAGAAAGCAAGTGACAAGGTGGATTTTCAAGCGTTCTATGAAGGATTAACCTCAGAAACAAGAAGAGCAGTAGATTACTTCTCAGATGGCCTACTCAAGGCAACAACAACCATCCAAGGAACTGCAGAGTTCAGTGACAAAAGAGCCAATAACCAACACTCATTTGAGACACCACGGAATGCAATTTCAGAAAAGGAAGTAATGAATCTTGAAGGAGTGAGAGCAATCATGAATCAAAACAAACAGCTATACCAGCAAACTCAGCAGCAAATGGAATCAATAGCTAGACAAATTGATTCTCTACATTCTGCCACAGTGAATGCACAATTTCCACCATGGAAACCACATTCTTATCTAAGAATGAGGGAATCTCAGCATCAGGAACAAAGGGACTTCAACTATAACAACCCCAACTTCCCAAACCTGCAAAAACACCACCATACCAACAAAAATCACTACACACCACCCCAATATACACACCTCCAGCCCTGTCCTACCTCACCACCCGCCCAAAATGACTTACATCAATCACCACAATTGACACAGCCACAACCAATCCTAAACTTCCAAAGACTCTATGTTCTAGAAATGATGATGGAAAGGTTTATGAAAATTCAAGAAATGACAATAATAGAGCAGGAGGATATAAGGAAAAACCAAGAGGCATATCTCAAGAGAATTGAAAGGCACATGGAACAACTGGTTCAAAACCTTGCTAAACTGGGCGAGAGAGAGGGAAATATGTCCCTAAGAGCCACTGAAGATGACTCAAAGAACAGTGAAAAAGCTGCTGGGTTGAAAGGGAAAGCAGTCATGGAAAACAGTGAGAAGGCTACGGGAAAAGAAACAACTATCAAGGAGAAGCCTACGGTGAGAGGAGGAAACCAAAGGCAACAGAAACCTCAACTTCCATGATTAGAGGATGAAGGATGTCAAGCTAGTGACAATAAAAAAGCGCTTGTTGGGAGGCAACCCAACCTGAGGTAGTTTTCTGTTCATAACTATTTTAATAAAAAGGTTAATTAGTTTTATCTATATTGCAAGAAGCTAAGTTTGGTGTTGCACACCAAAACAATCTAAGGGAGAATAAAGGATTCTAAGTTTGGTGTTCCACCAAAATCCCATCATAAAACACATTCTCACTCTCTGCATAATTCTAGCTTCAAGCATTTAGATAAACTAGCTAACTATTCTGCCGTTTCCTAGTTTTCAGTTTTATTACTTTAAAAAAAAAAAAAAAAAAGAAAAAGAGTTTCACACATGGTTAATCTGATGCATGAGAACCATTGGCAAGGTACTAAGTTTGGTGTCCCCACACCAAAGTAAGTTCAAGGGCCCACAAATAAATCATGCAAGCTAACCATTTCTTCTTTCAAGTGCTTGGGGAACAAGCAACTTTCAATATCATTGCAGAGCATCATACAAGCTTTTGGAAGGATTAAGCATCATCTATCAAAAGGAAGAGAGAGGAATGTAAAGATCGGCAATGATGATGAAGAAGAGGAAAGCAAGCGAACTCCAAAAGGTTGTATTGTTCAGTGACTATTTTGTATCAGATGCTGCTAAATTGAAAGTTACATAATACCCCTGCCTGCCTGCATAGCATAGTTTTTCTGTAATTTAATAACTAAGATGCTTGACTATTCACAACACTACACTTTTCACACTTGTTTGCACTCAATACTTCAAAAATGCATCACATGAAAGTTCTTTGAAAAGAAGAATTGAGGAATTAAACAATTTTGAGGCAAGCAAAAGATTAGGAGAAGTGGTGGTTCTAGTTGTATGATTATGTATTGAGGTTGCATGCTTGTGAAAACTTGCATGGGAGCTCATAGGCAGGACATGAAGTTCAAAGAAGTATTGTGGATATTCTCAAAAATCTATTGATCCAAGAAGCAGCAAACAAAACAAAAGAAAATAAAGAAAATACAAAAGCAAAAAGAACATGGCCCAAGGCTCTGAGCATCAATTACTAGACAGAAAAGAAAGAAAAAATAATGACTCAAAGAGTTGTTAGCCTAGTAAATGCTTGTGGTTGAGTTGTGTCAAGGAAAGAGGCTTGAGCAAGTAAATCCTTAGGGGTGCTTTAACACCTAATACCTTAAAACCAACTGGTTTAGGAGTATTGCTTGAAAGCTTATCTAAAGAGCCGCTTTGAGACATGACACTTAGAGTCAAGGCCAAAGCAAAGAAACTATAAGCTGCTTCAAGGTGACTACATATAAAGAGATCTCCATGATACCATTTGGATGAAAATCCTAAGACCTAAGACTCCCAATATGTGAGGACTAGTAAGCACTGAAGCTCTTGTATGAGCATATAATTTAGAGTTCACCCCACTGTTACTTAATCACTTCACTCACAGGACTTTACAAGTTGTTCTTCAATCCATCTTAAATGAAAGAACCATTGAGCATAATTCATTCCTTGCTTGGGGACAAGCAAGCTTTAAGTTTGGTGTTGTGATGACAAGTCATCTTAGCCTAGTTTCACTAGCCTTTTTCTTTAGTTTTTAATTGAATTATGCACTTTCTTGAACCATAAGCAAGCCAATTGGGTAGATTTTCATGTTTCCTTTGATTTAATCAACCATGTATGAATTCATGCTATTTCATGAGGTTTTATGCTATAATTGTCACATATTATGAAAGAATGAATATCTCATGATTTTGAGCATAGCTTTGATGTGTTTGGTTGATTAATGATAGGTGAAGAAAGCTTGGAGAAAGGTTGAAGCAAGAAGGAATGGTTAGGAGGAAGAGAGGACAAAAAGTTTGAGCAAAAGTTTGCCTCAAACTTTAGTTCAAACTTTTGGATTAATTGAAAATGAACCAGGAAGCAAAAAGTTGGAGCAAAAGTTAGCCTCAAACTTTTTGGCTAACTTTTGGGCAAAAGCTGGAGCAAAAGTTAGCCTCAAACTTTTTGGCTAACTTTTGCCATCACAAAACACACCCTGGAGAGCAAAAGTTTGCGCCAACGTTAGCCCCTAACTTTTTGGCTAACGTTGGCGCATGAAAAACACTCCCTGGATGAGCAAAAGTTTGCGCCAACGTTAGCCCCTAACTTTTTGGCTAACGTTGGCGCCATGAGTATGCAAGGGGAAGCCAATGTTGGAGCCAAAGTTAGACCCCTAACTTTTGCCCCAACGTTGGTATCAGCAAAGAAGGGTGGCTGATGTGAAAAGTTGGAGTAAAAGTTAGCCTCCAACTTTTACTCCAACTTTTACTCAAGCTTTCATGATTCCAACCCGGTTCAATTCGGTTCTTCTCCAAACTCCAACAGCAATCAACCAAGGCCTCTATCAACCTAATTCCATCAAGAGCAAAGCCCCAATTGAAGGCTTGAAGACCATTTGAAGAAAGTGTATAAATAGCATAGGATTTAAGTTTTTCAGAGAGCTTTTCCTTGGAGTTTTTAGAAAGAGTTTTCGGAGAGCTTTTGGTATTGAGTGAATTTTAATTTCTAAGTCTCGGGGAAGGAGAATTGAATTCCCTTCCTCTTAGTTTTCTTGTTTTCAATTTCAATTACAATTGTCTTGGATCATGGGTTGGAGAATTGAAGAAATTCTATTTCAATCTCATCCTGAGACCTCTCTGCTTTATTTTACTGCACAATTGAATTCAGTTTCGGTTAATTGCTTTTCATCTACTTTCTTTGCAATCTACATTTCCTTTGCAATTGTTCTTGTTGGATCTAGGAAGGCATTGAGATCTAGACTTGGTTTTCTAGTCTCTTGGGTCCTGAGATCCGGATTTCCCTTTTTCCATTCCCTCTTAACTGTTTTCATGCTCATTTACAATTCTGTTTTAAGATCCGGTTCAATTCCATTCATCCTTTACTTCTCTGTTTGTTGCAATTTACTTTTCCTTGTTTAAATTCTGCAAATCCAATTCCCAATTCCCTTTACAATTCAAGCCATTTACATTTCTTGCACTTTAAGATTCTGCAATTTACATTTCTTGTGTTCTAAGTTTCTG
This sequence comes from Arachis ipaensis, assembly GCF_059453495.1. Classification (NCBI taxonomy): domain Eukaryota; kingdom Viridiplantae; phylum Streptophyta; class Magnoliopsida; order Fabales; family Fabaceae; genus Arachis; species Arachis ipaensis. Next base: position 102,544,292 of record NC_142436.1, on the reverse strand, counting down.
CCATTTAATTTCTTGTTCTTTAAGATTCAGCACTTTAAATTTCAGTTCTCTCTTAATTTCATGCCAATTACCCATTCCCCTTACTTTCCATGCAATTTAAATTCTGCAAATCACAAATCTCTCAACCAAATCTTGATTCGCTTGACTAAATCAACCACCAAACTAAAATTGCTCAATCCTTCAATCCCTGTGGGATCGACCTCACTCCCATGAGTTATTATTACTTGATGCGACCCGGTGCACTTGCCGGTTAGAATTGGGTGTTTTGGAGAAATTCGTTTTTCCACAAAAATACCCCATCACCTCCCTGCACTCAAAGTGAATTTTCTGGAGCTACAGAACTCAAAATGGCGCGCTTCCAATTGCGTTGGAAAGTAGACATCCAGGGCTTTCCAGAAATATATAATAGTCCATACTTTGGCCTAATTTAGATGACGTAAAAGGGCGTTGAACGCCAGTTCTACGCTGCTATCTGGAGTTAAACGCCAGAAACACATCACAAACCAGAGTTGAACGCCAGAAACACGTTACAACCTGGTGTTCAACTCCAGAAAGAGCCTCTGCACGTGTAACATTCAAGCTCAGCCCAAGCACACACCAAGTGGGCCCCGGAAGTGGATTTATGCATCAATTACTTACTTTTGTAAACCCTAGTAGCTAGTTTATTATAAATAGAACTTTTTACTATTGTATTAGACATCTTGGGACGTCTGGTTCTTAGATCATGGGGGCTGGCCATTCGACCATGCCTGGACCTCTCACTTATGTATTTTCAAACGGTAGAGTTTCTACACTCCATAGATTAAGGTGTGGAGCTTTGCTGTTCCTCATGAATTAATGCAAAGTACTAATGTTTTTGTATTCAACTCAACTTATTCCGCTTCTAAGATATTCATTCGCACTTCAACATGAATGTGATGAACGTGACAATCATCATCATTCCCCCACGAACGCGTGCCTGACAACCACTTCCGTTCTACCTTAGATTGGATGATTATCTCTTGGATCTCTTAATCAGAATCTTTGTGGTATAAGCTAGATTGATGGCGGCATTCATGAGAATCCGGAAAGTCTAAACCTTGTCTGGGGTATTCCGAGTAGGATTCTGGGATTGAATGACTATGACGAACTTCAAACTCGCGAGTGCTGGGCGTAGTGACAGACGCAAAAGGAGGGTGAATCCTATTCCAGTATGATCGAGAACCTCAGATGATTAGCCGTGCTGTGACAGAGCATTTGGACCATTTTCACAAGAGGATAGGATGCAGCAATTAACCATGGTGATGCCTCCAGACGATTAGCCATGCAGTGACAGCGCATCGGACCATTTTCCAGAGATGATCAAAAGTAGCCATTGCCAATGGTGATGTCCTTACATAAAGCCAGCCATAGAAAGGAGTAAGACTGATTGGATGAAGACAGCAGTAAAGCAGAGGTTCAGAGGAACGAAAGCATCTCTATACGTTTATCTGAAATTCTCACCAATGATTTACATAAGTACTTCTATCCTTATTTTATTATTTATTTTTGAAAACTCCATGACTATTTTATATCTGCCTGACTGAGATTTACAAGGTGACCATAGCTTGCTTCATACCAACAATCTCCGTGGGATCGACCCTTACTCACGTAAGGTTTATTACTTGGACGACCCAGTGCACTTGCTGGTTAGTTGTATCGAAGTTGTGAATGAAAAACAATTTATTAAGACATGCGTACAGAGTTTTTGGCGCCGTTGCCTGAGATAACAATTTTGTGCACCATAAACCTTACATGAGTAAGGGTCGATCCCACGGAGATTGTCGGCTTGAAGCAAGCTATGGTCACCTTGTAAATCTCAGTCAGGCGGATTTAAATGTATTAATAGATTATAGTGTACTAAAAGATAATTAAAATAGGATAGAGATACTTATGTAATTCATTGGTGAGAGTTTCAGATAAGCGTATAGAGATGCTTTCGTTCCTCTAAACCTCTGCTTTCCTACTATCTTCATCTAACCATTCCTACTCCTTTCCATGGCAAGCTGTATGTTGGGCATCACCGTTGTCAATGGCTACTTCCCGTCCTCTCAGTGAAAATGGTCCAAGATGCTCTATCACAGCACGGCTATTCATCTGTCGGTTCTCGATCATACTGGAATAGGATCCATTGATCCTTTTCCGTCTGTCACTACGCCCAGCACTCGCGAGTTTGAAGCTCGTCACAGCCATCCCTTCCCAGATCCTACTTGGAATACCACAGACAAGGTTTAGACTTTCCGGATCTTAGGAATGGCCATCCATGGGTTCTAACTTATACCACAAAGATTCTAATATCTCGGACTCGGTCCCCTGTATTAGATATCCAAGTGATACCCATTCAATCTAAGGTAGAACGGAAGTGGTTGTCAGGCACGCGTTCATAAGTTGGGAATGATGATGATTGTCATGATTATCACATTCACATTGAAGTGCGAATGAATATCTTAGAGGCAGAATAAGTTTGTATTGAATAGAAAAACAGTAGTACTTTGCATTAATTCATGAGGAACAGTAGAGCTCCACACCTTAATCTATGGTGTGTAGAAACTCTACCGTTGAAAATACATAAGTGATGAAGGACCAGGCATGGCCGAGAGGCCATCCCCCAAACGTGATCTAAAGATAAAACTAAAGATGTAAATACAATAGTAAAAATTCCTATTTATATTAAACTAGTTACTAGGGTTTACAGAGATAAGTAAATGATGCAGAAATCCACTTCCGGGGCCCACTTGGTGTGTGCTTGGACTAAGCATTGAGCTTTAAACGTGTATAGGCTTCTATTGGAGTTGAACGCCAGTTTGTAGCCTGTTTCTGGCGTTTAACTCCACTTTGCAACCTGTTTCTGGCGTTTAACTCTAAAATGCAGCATGGAACTGGCGTAAAAAATGCCAGTTTGCGTCGTCTAAACTTGGGCAAAGTATGGACTATTATATATTGCTGGAAAGCCCTGGATGTCTACTTTCCAACGCAATTGAGAGCGCGCCATTCAAAGTTTTGTAGCTCCAGAAAATTTAATTTGAGTGTAGGGATGTCAGAATCCAGCAGCATCTGCAGTCCTTCTTCAACCTCTGAATCTGATTTTTTTGCTCAAGTCCCTCAATTCCATCCAGAAAATACCTGAAATCACAGAAAAACACACAAACTCATAGTAAAGTCCAGAAATTTGAATTTTAATTAAAAACTAATAAAAATATACTAAAAACTAACTAAATCATACTAAAAACTATGTAAAAACAATGCCAAAAAGCGTATAAATTATTCGCTCATCACAACACCAAACTTAAATTGTTGCTTGTCCCAAGCAACTGAAAATCAAATAGGATAAAAAGAAGAGAATATACTATAAGTTCCAAAATATCAATGAAACTTAGCTCCAATCAAATGAGCGGGACTTGTAGCTTTTTGCCTCTTGAATAGTTTTAGCATCTCGCTTTATCCATTGAGGTTCAGAATGATTGGCATCTATAGAAACTCAGAGTTCAGATAGTGTTATTGATTCTCCTAGTTCAGTATGTTGATTCTTGAACACAGCTACTTTATGAGTCTTGGCCGTGGCCCTAAGCACTTTGTTTTCCAATATTACCACCGGATACATAAATGCCACAGACACATAACTGGGTGAACCTTTTCAGATTGTGACTCAGCTATGCTAAAGTCCCCAATTAGAGGTGTCCAGGGTTCTTAAGCACACTTTGTTTTTGCGTTGGACCTTGACTTTAACCGCTCAGTCTCAAGTTTTCACTTGACACCTTCACGCCACAAGCACATGGTTAGGGACAACTTGGTTTAGCCGCTTAGGCTAGGATTTTATTCCTTTAGGCCCTCTTATCCACTGATGCTCAAAGCCTTGGATCCTTTTTATTACCCTTGCCTTTTGGTTTTAAGGGCTATTGGCTTTTTGCTCTTGCCTTTTGGTTTAAAGAGCTTTTGGCTTTTTCTGCTTGCTTTTTCTTTTTTTATTTTTTTTTTTGCCATTTTTTTTGCAAGCTTTTGTATTCACTGCTTTTTCTTGCTTCAAGAATCATTTTTATGATTTTTCATGTTTATCAAATAACATTTCCCTTTTCATCATTCTTTCAAGAGCCAACATATTTAACATTCATAAACAACAACTTCAAAAGACATATGCACTATTCAAGCATTCATTCAGAAAACAAAAAGTATTGTCACCACATCAAAATAATTAAACTAGTTTCAAGGATGAATTCGAAACCATGTACTTCTTGTTTTTTGTAATTAAAACATTTTTCATTTAAGAGAGGTGATGGATTCATAGGACATTCATAACTTTAAGGTATAGACACTTAAATACTAATGATCATGTAATAAAGACAAAAAACTAAATAAAACATAAGGCTCTAAAATCGAAAAACAGGAAAATAAATAAACAAGGAGATTAAGGAATGCGTCCACCTTAGTGAGGGTGGCGTCTTCCTCTTCTTGAAGAACCAATGGTGCTTTTGAGCTCCTCTATGTCTCTTCCTTGTCTTTGTTGTTCCTCCCTCATAGCTCCTTGATCTTCTCTAATTTCATGGAAGATGATGGAATGCTCTTGGTGCTCCATCCTTAGTTGTCCTAAGTTGGAACTTAATTCACCTAGGAAAGTGTTGATTTGTTTCCAATAATTTTGTGGAGGGAAGTGCATCCCTTGAGGCATCAGTGGTTATGGAAAAACAAAAAAGCAATGCTTTTTCCACACCAAACTTAAAATGTTTGCTCGTCCTCGAGCAAAAGAAGAAAGAAAGGGGTAGAAGAGAAAGAAATAGAGGAGATGTAGGGGTGTGTGTATGCAGCCAAGGGGAGTAGTATTGTGTATTTTGTGTAAAAAGGAAAGAGTGATGGTTTGAATTTGAGTGGGTGGGTATAGGTGGGTTGTATGATGGTTTTGGAGGAGTAATGGAGGTGATTGGTGGAGGTTATTTGTGGGAGAGAGTTATGAAAAGGTGTGAAGAGGAGAGAAGAAGAGGTGGGGATCCTGTGGGGTCCACAGATCCTGTGGGGATCTTGTGGAGTCCACAGATACAGTGGGGCCAAGGACTTAACATCCCTGCTCCAATTAGGCGTGTAAAACGCCCTTAGTGTGCAATCCTGGCATTTAACGCCAGACTGCTTCTTGTTTCTGGCGTTAAACGCCCAAATGTAGCCTGTTTCTGGCGTTTAACGCCAGGGAGATGCTTGTTTCTGGTGTTAAAAGCCAGCTTGGTGCCTGTTTCTGGCGTTAAATGCCAGACAGATGCTTGTTTCTGGCGTTAAACGCCAGACAGATGCTTGTTTCTGTGGGGGCTGATGACAAGTCATCTTAGCCTATTTTAGCTAGCCTTTTTCTTTTGTTTTCATTAGAATTATGCACTTTCTTGAGCTACAAGCAAGCTAATTGAGTAGATTTTCATGTTTCCCTTGATTGAACCAACCATATATGAATTCATGCCATTTCATGAGGTTTTGTGCTATATTTGTTGCATATTATGAAAGATTGAATACCTCATGATTTTGAGCATAGCTTTGATGAGTTTGGTTGATTCATGATAGGTGAAGAAAGCTTGGAAAAAGGTTGAAGCAAAGAGGAATGGCTAGAAGTGAAAAAAGGGATAAGTGAAATTGAACTTGGAGGCATGAAGTTAGCCCCAACGTTAGCCCCCTAACTTGGAGGCTAACGTTGGGCATGAAGTACTCCCTGGGCTCCCCACGTTTGAGCCAACGTTAGCCCCCTAACTTGGAGGCTAACGTTGGCACATGACATTGCAAGGAAGAGGCCAACGTTAGCTCCAACGTTAGCCCCCTAACTTGGAGGCTAACTTTGGAACTTGAAATTCATCCCTGGGCAAGCCAACATTTGCGCCAACGTTAGCCCCCTAACTTGGAGGCTAACGTTGGCACATGAATCACAAAGGGAGGGGCACTAACGTTGGCACCACTAGCACTAAGCAAGGCCAACGTTAGGGTCAATGTTAGACCCCTAACGTTGGCACCAACGTCCAAACCAGAAAATCATGCTTGCTGCTATGAAAAGTTGGGGTCAAAGTTAGACCCCTAACTTTGGCCCTAACGTTGGGACCAACTTTGGCTAACTTCAAAACCGGTTCAATTGGTTCACTTCGGTTCTTCTTCAAACTTCAAGAGCAATCAACCAAGGCCTCTTTCAACCCAATTCCACCAAGAACAAAGGCCCAACTCAAGGCTTGAAGATCATTTTGGAAAGTGTATAAATAGGATAGAATTCAAGTTATTAGGAGAGCTTTCCTTTTGGAATTTTCATAATAGTTTTCGGAGAGCTTTTGAACTTTAATTTTCTTTGCTTTCATTGCTTTCATTTTCATTTACACTTTTGTCTTAGATCTTGGATTAGAGAATTGAAGAAATTCTGTTTCAATCTCAATCTTGGATCTCTCTGTTTCTTTATTGTTAATTGAATTGCATTTCCGGTTCATTGTTCTTCATCTCTTTTCTTTGCAATTTACAATTTCCTTGCTATTGTTCTTGTTGGATCTAGGAAGGCATTGAGATCTAGACTTGGTTTTCTAGTCTCTGGGTCCTGAGATCTAAATTTCCATTTTAATTCCCTGTTTACTGCTTCTTATGTTAATTTACTTTACTGCTTCAAGATCCGGTTCAATCCCAATTCCCTTTCCCTCTTCTGTTTGATGCAATTTAGTTTTTCCTTGTTTAAATTCTGCAAATCCATTCCCCAATTCCCTTTTCATTTCAAGCAATTTATATTCCTTGCACTTTAAGATTCCGCAATTTACATTTCTTGCACTTTAAGTTTCTGCCATTTAATTTCTTGTTCTTTAAGTTTCAGCAATTTATTTCTTGTTCTCTTTACTTCAATGCAATTACATTCTGCAAGTCACAAATCACCCAACCAAATCTTGATTCGCTTGACTAAATCAACCACTAAACTAAAATTGCTCAATCCTTCAATCCCTGTGGGATCGACCTCACTCCCGTGAGTTTTTATTACTTGATGCGACCCGGTGCACTTGCCGGTTAGATTTGTGGTGTTTTGGAAGAGATTCGTTTCTCACCAAAATATCTCATCAAGTTTTTGGCGCCGTTGCCGGGGATTGATTAGATTGACAATGATTAAGTGAAGTGGTGATCTAGATCAAGCATTTTTTCTTTAATTTTTGACTAACCCACTAACTGTTTGAATTTTTGCCTGAGCTAATTGAAACCTCACTTTAGCAATAGAGTGAAGTTTCCTTGGTTTATCTTGCTGAATATGATTCTCATAGCTTGATAAATAAACGAGAGAAGTGATTTTCGTTCATTAATCTCTCAAGTTTACCAACTGTTTGACACATGGTGTCAACTAATCCTCTGACTACATTCTGGCATGAGAATATCCAATTTTCATTTGGATTGTTTGTGATTGTGCAGGTCATGGAGGAAAGGAATCCTACAGCAAGAGGAGAAAAACTGAGGCATTATGATTTCCAGCCTCCATAACCAAAGAGCAAGATGTCAAGCTAGTGACAATAAAAGAGCGCTTGTTGGGAGGCAACCCAACCTGAGGTAGTTCTCTTTTCATATCTATTTCAATAAAAAGGTTAATTAGTTTTATCTATATTGCAAGAAGCTAAGTTTGGTGTTGCACACCAAAACAATCTAAGGGAGAATGAAGGATTCTAAGTTTGGTGTTCCACCAAAATCTCATCATAAAACACACTCTCACCTTCTGCATAATGTTGGCTTCAAGCATGTTGGATAAACTAGTTAACTATTCTGCTGTTTTCTAGTTTCAGTTTTATTGCTTTTGAAAAAGAAGAAAAAGAGTTTCACACATGGTTAATTTGATGCATTGGCAAGGTACTAAGTTTGGTGTTCCCACACCAAAGTAAGTGCAAAGGCCCACAAATAAATCATGCAAGCTAACCATTTTTCAAGTGCTTGGGGAACAAGCAACTTTCAATATCATTGCAGAGGTCCATAAAAGCTGTTGGAAGGATTGAGCATCATCAACCAAAGAAGCAAAAGATGAACATAAAGGACAGCAATGATGATGATGAGAAGGAGGAAAGCAAGTGAACTCCAACAGGTTGTATTGTTAAGTGATTGTTTTACATCAAATATTGCTGTGATTGAAAGTTGGATTGTATCCTGATCTATCCCTGCCTGCATACATAGCATAGTTTTTCTTTATAATTCAATAAGCAAGAGGCTTGATCATTCACAACATCCTTATCTTCAAAACTTGTTTGCACTCAATTTTCAAGAAATGCATCACATGAAAGTTCTTTGAAAAGAAGGATTGAGGAATTAAACAATTTTGAGGCAAGCAAAAGATTAGGAGAGGTGGTGGTTCTAGTTGTATGATTATGTATTGAGGTTGCATGCTTGTGAAAACTTGCATGGGAGCTCATAGGCGGGACATGAAGTTCAAAGAAGTATTATGGAGATTCTCAAAAATCTATTGATCCAAGAAGCAGCAAACAAAACAAAAGAAAGAAAAGAAAATACAAAAACAAAAAGGATATGGCCCAAGGCTCTGAGCATCAATTACTAGGCAGAAAAAGAAAGAAAGAAACCAAAAACTCAAAGAGTTGTTATCCTAGTAAATGCTTGTGGTTGAAGTGTGTCAAAGAAAGAGGCTTGAGCAAGTAAATCCTTAGGGGTGCTTTAACACCCAATACCTTAAAACCAACTGGTTTAGGAGTATTGATTGAAAGCTTAAATTAAAGAGCCGCTTTGAGACATGACACTTAGAGTCGAGGCCAAAGCACAGAAACTATAAACTGCTTCAAGGTGATTACATATAAAGAGATCTCCATGATACCATTTGGATGAAAATCCTAAGACCTACGACTCCCAATATGTAAGGACTAGTGAGCACTGAAGCCCTTGCATGAGCATATGATTTAGAGTTCACCCCACTGATACTTGATCACTTCACTCACTGCACTTTACAAGTGTTCCTCAATCCATCTTAATTGAAAGAATCTTGGAGCATAAATCTATTTCTTGCTTGGGGACAAGCAAGCTTTAAGTTTGGTGTTGTGATGACAAGTCATCTTAGCCTATTTTAGCTAGTCTTTTTCTTTTGTTTTCATTAGAATTATGCACTTTCTTGAGCTACAAGCAAGCTAATTGAGTAGATTTTCATGTTTCCCTTGATTGAACCAACCATATATGAATTCATGCCATTTCATGAGGTTTTGTGCTATATTTGTTGCATATTATGAAAGATTGAATATCTCATGATTTTGAGCATAGCTTTGATGAGTTTGGTTGATTCATGATAGGTGAAGAAAGCTTGGAAAAAGGTTGAAGCAAAGAGGAATGGCTAGAAGTGAAAAAAGGGATAAGTGAAATTGAACTTGGAGGCATGAAGTTAGCCCCAACGTTAGCCCCCTAACTTGGAGGCTAACGTTGGGCATGAAGTACTCCCTGGGCTCCCCACGTTTGAGCCAACGTTAGCCCCCTAACTTGGAGGCTAACGTTGGCACATGACATTGCAAGGAAGAGGCCAACGTTAGCTCCAACGTTAGCCCCCTAACTTGGAGGCTAACGTTGGAACTTGAAATTCATCCCTGGGCAAGCCAACGTTTGCGCCAACGTTAGCCCCCTAACTTGGAGGCTAACGTTGGCACATGAATCACAAAGGGAGGGGCACTAACGTTGGCACCACTAGCACTAAGCAAGGCCAACGTTAGGGTCAAAGTTAGACCCCTAACGTTGGCACCAACGTCCAAACCAGAAAATCATGCTTGCTGCTATGAAAAGTTGGGGTCAAAGTTAGACCCCTAACTTTGGCCCTAACGTTGGGACCAACTTTGGCTAACTTCAAAACCGGTTCAATTGGTTCACTTCGGTTCTTCTTCAAACTTCAACAGCAATCAACCAAGGCCTCTTTCAACCCAATTCCACCAAGAACAAAGGCCCAACTCAAGGCTTGAAGATCATTTTGGAAAGTGTATAAATAGGATAGAATTCAAGTTATTAGGAGAGCTTTCCTTTTGGAATTTTCATAATAGTTTTCGGAGAGCTTTTGAACTTTAATTTTCTTTGCTTTCATTGCTTTCATTTTCATTTACACTTTTGTCTTGGATCTTGGATTAGAGAATTGAAGAAATTCTGTTTCAATCTCAATCTTGGATCTCTCTATTTCTTTATTGTTAATTGAATTGCATTTCCGGTTCATTGTTCTTCATCTCTTTTCTTTGCAATTTACAATTTCCTTGCTATTGTTCTTGTTGGATCTAGGAAGGCATTGAGATCTAGACTTGGTTTTCTAGTCTCTGGGTCCTGAGATCTAAATTTCCATTTTAATTCCCTGTTTACTGCTTCTTATGTTAATTTACTTTACTGCTTCAAGATCCGGTTCAATCCCTATTCCCTTTCCCTCTTCTGTTTGATGCAATTTAGTTTTTCCTTGTTTAAATTCTGCAAATCCATTCCCCAATTCCCTTTTCATTTCAAGCAATTTATATTCCTTGCACTTTAAGATTCCGCAATTTACATTTCTTGCACTTTAAGTTTCTGCCATTTAATTTCTTGTTCTTTAAGTTTCAGCAATTTATTTCTTGTTCTCTTTACTTCAATGCTATTACATTCTGCAAGTCACAAATCACCCAACCAAATCTTGATTCGCTTGACTAAATCAACCACTAAACTAAAATTGCTCAATCCTTCAATCCCTGTGGGATCGACCTCACTCCCGTGAGTTTTTATTACTTGATGCGACCCGGTGCACTTGCCGGTTAGATTTGTGGTGTTTTGGAAGAGATTCGTTTCTCACCAAAATATCTCATCAGGGGCTTTGGTTGACTCTGCAGTGAGAGAAGATTTTCACGCTTCCTTTCCATGGTTACAGAAGGAGATCCTTGAGTTTTGAACATAAGGTAGTCCTCATTCAGTTGAAAGACCAACTCTCCTCTGTCCACATCAATCACAGCTCTTGCTGTGGCTAGGAAGGGTCTTCCAAGGATGATGGATTCATCCTCATCCTTCATAGTGTCTAGGATTATAAAATCAGCAGGGATGTAAAGGCCTTCAACCTTTACTAACACGTCCTCTACTAGTCCATAAGCCTGTTTTCTTGAGTTATCTGCCATCTCTAATGAGATTCTGGCAGCTTGCACCTCAAAGATTCCTAGTTTCTCCATTACAGATAGGGGCATGAGGTTTATCCCTGATCCAAGGTCACATAGAGCCTTCTCAAAGGTCATGGTGCCTATGGTAGAAGGTATTAAGAACTTTCCAGGATCCTATTTCTTCTGAAGCAATCTCAGTTGATCCAGATCACTCAGTTCATTGGTGAGCAAGGGAGGTTCATCTTCCTAAGTCTCATTACCAAATAATTTGGCATTCAGCTTCATGATTGCACCAAGGTACTTGGCAACTTGCTCTTCAGTAACATCTTCATTCTCTTCAGAAGAAGAATATTCATCAGAGCTCATGAATGGCATAAGGAGGTTTAATGGAGTCTCTATGGTCTCTAGATGAGCCTCAGAGTCCTTTGGTTCCTCAGAAGGAAACTCCTTATTGATCTCTGGACGTCCCAGGAGGTCTTCCTCGCTGGGGTTCACGTCCTCTCCCTCCCTTGTAGGTTCGGCCAGGATGATCAATTCAATGGCCTTGCACTCTCCTTTTGGATTTTCTTCTGTATTGCTTGGGAGAGTACTATGAGGGGTTTCAGTGACCCTTTTACTCAGCTGGCCCACTTGTGCTTCCAAATTTCTAATGGAGGACCTTGTTTCATTCATGAAACTTAGAGTGGCCTTAGATAGATTAGAGACTATGTTTGCCAAGCTAGATGGGGTCTGCTCAGCACTCTCTGTCTTTTGCTGAGTGGATGATGGAAAAGGCTTGCTATTGCTAAACCTGTTTTTTCCACCATTATTAAAGCCTTGTTGAGGCTTTTGTTGATCCTTCCATGAGAGATTTGGGTGATTTCTCCATGAGGGATTATAGGTGTTTCCATAGGGTTCACCCATGTAATTCACCTCTGCTATTACAGGGTTCTCAGGATCATAAGCTTCTTCCTCAGAAGATGCCTCTTGAGTACTATTTGATGCAGCTTGCATTCCATTCAGACTCTGAGAAATCATGTTGACTTGCTGAGTCAATATTTTGTTCTGAGCCAATATGGCATTCAGAGTATCAATTTCAAGAACTCCCTTCTTCTGAGGCATCCCATTACTTACAAGATTCCTATCAGAAGTGTACATGAACTGGTTATTAGCAACCATGTCAATGAGTTCTTGAGCTTCTGTAGGCGTTTTCTTTAGGTGAGTGGATCCACCTACAAAATGGTCCAGTGACATCTTTGATAATTCAAACAGACCATCATAGAATATATCCAGAATGGTCCATTCTGAAAGCATGTCAGAAGGACACTTTTTGGTCAGTTGCTTATATCTCTCCCAAACTTCATAGAGGGATTCTCCTTCTTTCTGTCTGAAGGTTTGAACATCCACTCTAAGCTTACTAAGCTTTTGAGGAGGAAAGAACTTGGCTAAGAAAGTCGTGAGCAGCTTATCCCAAGAGTTCAGGCTATCTTTAGGTTGAGAGTCCAACCATACTCTAGCTCTGTCTCTTACAGCAAACGGGAAAAGCATAAGCCTGTAGACCTCGGGATCAACCCCATTGGTCTTAACAGTATCACAGATCTGCAAGAATTCAGTTAAGAACTGAAAAGGATCTTTAAATAGAAGTCTATGAAACTTGCAGTTTTGTTGCATCAGAGAAACTAATTGAGGTTTAAGCTCAAAATTGTTTGCTCCAATGGTAGGGATTGAGATGCTTCTTCCATGTAAATTGGAATTTGGTGCGGTAAAGTCACCAAGCATCTTCCTTGCATTGTTATTATTTTCGGCCATATCTTCTTCTTTTTCGAAAATTTCTGTCAGATTTTCTCCAGAGAGTTGTGCTTTAGCTTCCCTTAGCTTTCTTTTCAGAGTCCTTTCAGGTTCAGGGTCAGCTTCAACAAGAATGTTCTTATCCTTGTTCCTGCTCATATGAAAAAGAGGAAAATAGAAAAGAAAATATAGAATCCTCTATGTTACAGTATAGAGATTCCTTTATGTGAGTAGAAGAAGATAAAAATAAAAGAAGAGAAATTCGAACACCAGGAGGAAGAGAGGATTCGAATTTTGAGATGAAGAGAAGTGTTAGTAAATAATAAAATAATTAGAAAGAGATGAGGGGGAGAGAATTTCGAAAATTAAAGAAAAGAAAAATATTTTTGTTTTCAATTAAAATTAGAATTAAAATTCAAAAATTAAAAAGAAAAATGAAATTAAATTAAATTTAAAACAATTAATTAATTAAAAAGGAATTTTTTAAAAAAAAAAAGGGAATGGATTTTCGAAAATTAGAGAGAGAGAATTAGTTAAATAGTTTTGAAAAAGATATGATTGAAACAAAAAGATAAGATTGATTGAAAAAGATTTAAAAATCAAATTGAAAAAGATAAGAAGTTAGAAAAGATTTTGAAATTGATTTTGAAAAAGATATGATTGAGAGATATGATTGAAAATCATTTTGAAAAGGATTTGAAGAGGAAATTAAAAAGATTTGATTTTTAAAATCAAAGTTGATTACTTGACTAACAAGAAACTAAAAAGATATGATTCTAGAGTTTGAAGGTTGAATCTTTCTTAGTAGCTAAGTAACAAACTAAAAATTTTTGAATCAATCATATTAATTGTTAGCATTAATTTTAAAAATATGAAATAAAAATAAGAAAAAGATTTTGAAAATAAATTTTGAATATTTTTGAAAACATTAAAAGAAAAATGAAAAAAGATTTCAAAAAATTTTAAAAAGGAATTCGAAAATATTAAAAGGAAATTGAAAAAGATTTGATTTTTGAAAAAGATTTGAAAAAAATAGAATTTTTAAATTGAAAATTTGATTTGACTCATAAGAAACAACTAAATTTAAAAATATTTTGAAAAAGTCAACTCAAATTTTCGAAAATTTATGAGTAAAAAAAAAGGAAAAGATATTTTTTTGATTTTTGAATTTTTAATAATGAAAGAGAAAAACACAAAATTGAAACAAATCATTAAAATTATGAATCAAAACACCTAATGCATGCAAGAACACTATGAATGTTAATATGAACACCAAGAACACTTTGAATGTTAAGATGAACACCAAGAACTTATTTTTGAAAAATTTTCAAGAAAAGAAAACATGCAAGACACCAAACTTAAAAATTTTTATTCTTTAGACATTAATGTTTAAAGAAAGCATATGAAAAACAAGAAAATACACAAAACAATAAATTTTAAAGACCAAACAAGAAGACTTATCAAGAACAACTTGAAGATCATGAAGAACACCATGCATGAATTTTTTGAAAATTTTCAAGAAAAATTAAAAAGATGCAATTGACACCAAACTTTAAAATTGACACTAGACTCAAATAAGAAATACAAAATTATTTTTGGTTTTATGATTTTATAAAATTTTTGTGTTTTTCGAAAATTATTTAGAAAAAGAAAAATAAGGATTTCAAAATTTTTTAATAGGAATTCAAGGAATCTTGCAATATTAGTCTAAAGCTCCAGTCCAGGAATTAGACATGGCTCACTAGCCAGCCAAGCTTTCACTGAAAGCTCCGGTCCAAAACACTAGACATGGCCAATGGCCAGCCAAGCTTCAGCAGGACATTACATGCATTGAAGTGATTAGTTGAAGCCTCAGTCCAAAAGAATTTAGACATGGCTTTACAGCCAGCCAGGATTCAACAAATCATTATGAAACACTAGAATTCATTCTTAAAAATTCTGAAGAAAAATATATTTTTGAAAATAATTTTTTTTTTTAGATTTTTCGAAAAAAAGAGTAATAAAAACAAAAAGGTTAAAATTAAAATAAAGTTACCTAATCTGAGCAACAAGATGAACCGTCAGTTGTCCAAACTCGAACAATCCCTGGCAACAGCGCCAAAAACTTGGTGTGCGAAATCGTGATCATTCCTTCCTTCGTAACGGCGCTAAAAACTCAATACGCATGTTCATTTTCTTAATTCTATTTCACAACTTCGTACAACTAACCAGCAAGTGCACTGGGTTGTCCAAGTAATAAACCTTACGTGAGTAAGGGTCGATCCCACGGAGATTGTCGGCTTGAAGCAAGCTATGGTCACCTTGTAAATCTCAGTCAGGCGGATTCAAATGTATTAAGAGATTATAGTGTACTAAAAGATAATTAAAATAGGATAGAGATACTTATGTAATTCATTGGTGAGAGTTTCAGATAAGCGTATAGAGATGCTTTCGTTCCTCTGAACCTCTGCTTTCCTACTGTCTTCATCTAACCATTCCTACTCCTTTCCATGGCAAGCTGTATGTTAGGCATCACTGTTGTCAATGGCTACTTCCCGTCCACTCAGTGAAAATGGTCCAAGATGCTCTATCACAGCACGGCTATTCATCTGTCGGTTCTCGATCATATTGGAAACGGATCCATTGATCCTTTTGCGTCTGTCACTACGCCCAGCACTCGCGAGTTTAAAGCTCGTCACAGCCATCCCTTCCCAGATCCTACTCGGAATGCCACAGACAAGGTTTAGACTTTCCAGATCTCAGGAATGGCATGGGTTCTAACTTATACCACGAAGATTCTAATATCTCGGACTCGGTCCCCTGTATTAGATATCCAAGAGATACCCATTCAATCTAAGGTAGAACAGAAGTGGTTGTCAAGCACACGTTCATAAGTTGGGAATGATGATGATTGTCACGATTATCACATTCACATTGAAGTGCAAATGAATATCTTAGAAGCGGAATAAGTTTGTATTGAATAGAAAAACAGTAGTACTTTACATTAATTCATGAGTCTTCCGTTTGAGTTTAGTTTCATGTTTTAAGTTTGGTGTCAATTGCATATTCTTATTTTCCTTCAATTTTTCGAATTGTATGTTCCTTTCATTCTTCATATTTTCGAGTTTTATGTTCCTTGTTCTTTCTTGATCTTTAAGTTGTTCTTGTTTATTTTGCTTGTTTGATCTTCAATTTTTCTTGTTTTGTGTCTTTCCTTGTTTTTCTTGTGCACTTTCGAATTATTAGTGGTCAAAGTATAAAAAAAATATTTAAGTTTGATGTCCTTTGTGTTTTTATTTTCCTAAAGATTTTCAAAATTTGTTCTTGGTGTTCATTTTGATCTTCAAAGTGTTCTTGGTGTTCATCTTGATATTCAAAGTTTTCTTGTTTGTTTTCTTTGTTTTGATATAAAAATTCCAAGTTTGGTGTCCTTTTATTGTTTTTCTCTTTCCCCATTAAATTCAAAAAATATATTTTCCTTTATTTACTCATCATTTTCGAATTCCTTAGGTTGATTTAGTCAAAATTTTTAAAATTTGGTAGTTTCTTGTTAGTCAAGTTAAAATTTCAATTTTAAAAATTTATCTTTTTAAATATTTTTCAAAACAAATTCTTTTCCAATTTTCTTTTTTATATTTTTCAAAAATCTTTTATAAAATTTTTCAAATTTTTTTCTTTTTTTTTTAATTTTCGAATTACTTGTCCTATTTTATTATTTTGATTGAAAAATTTTAAGTTTGGTGTTTTCTTGTTATGAAAGTTTCAACCTTTAAAATTTTAAAAGCATATCTTTTTCAAATCTTTTCTTTTATTTATTTATTTTCTTACAAGTATCTTTAATTTTAAGACGTATCTTTTTCAAAACATCTTAACCACTTTCTCTCTCTTCATTTTTCGAAAATCCTCACCCATAATTTTTCAAATCTTTTTAATTAATTAATTAATTAATTTAGTTTTCTACTTTTTTTTATTTCTTTTAATTTTCGAAACATATACCATTTTTCCCATTTACTTTATTTTAATTTCTTTAATTTCAAATTAGCATTAAATAAATAAAATAAAAACAAAAATATTTTAATTTTTCTGTTATTCTAGTTTTATTTTTCAAAACATAATCCTTCTTCCACATCCATTTTTTTTTGTCTATCTCATCTTTCAATACCAGTGTTCTATATCCTGACATAGAGACACACATCTTTTCATTTCCTTGTTAACTGTATATACAGAAATAAGAGAGGTTCATTATGGACTCAAGTGGAAATGAACAGTCCAGAAGGACTCTGGGGTCATATGCTAACCCCACTAATGCTTCCTATGGGAGTAGTATTTGTATACCCCCTATCAGAGCCAGCAGTTTTGAGCTAAACCCTCAGCTCATTATCATGGTGCAGCAAAATTGTCAGTATTCTGGTATTCCACAAGAAGAACCTACTGAGTTTCTGGCACAGTTCTTACAAATTGTTGACACAGTACGTGATAAGGAAGTAGATCAGGATGTCTACAGATTATTACTGTTTCCATTTGCTGTAAAAGATCAAGCTAAGAGGTGGTTAAATAACCAACCCACAGCAAGTATTAGAACATGAAAACAGTTATCAGACAAATTTCTGAATCAATATTTCCATCCTAAAAGGATGACACAGCTAAGGCTGGACATCCTAGACTTTAAACAAGAGGATAATGAATCTCTTTATAATGCATGGAAGAGGTACAGAGAGATACTAAAGAAAAGGCCCCTCTGAAATGTTCTCAGAGTGGGTGCAGTTAGACATCTTTTACTATGGGCTTACAGAAAAGGCCCAGATATCTCTAGACCACTCAGCTGGTGGATCTATACAAATGAGAAAGACAATTGAAGAGGCTCAAGAGCTCATTGATACAGTTGCCAGAAATCAGCACCTGTACTCAAGTAGTGAGACCTCCATGAAAGAAGAGGCTGATGCAGCATCAACTGAACTTAGTCCTCCAGAACAAATTGTTGAACTCAATTAGCAACTATTTTCTATAATGAAACAGTTAGCAGAATTTAAAGAGATGCTACAAGAAACCAAAGATGCTAACTAGAATATGGAAAAATAATTGAATCAGACAAGACAGTAGTTATCTAAACTAATAACAGAAGAATGCCAAGCTGTTCATTTAAGAAGTGGAAAAATATTGAATGTCTTAACTCAAAGCAGCAGGAAGCCAAGAAAGGAACATCTGACAGAGGATGACCAAACCACTATCCAAAATCCCTCTGAGGACAATAAGAGCCCAGAGAGGAATGATTCTAGCATTCAAACGCCAGAAAAGGGTCAGAAGTTGGCATTAAATGCCCAATAGATGGCCAATGCTAGCGTTCAAATGCCAGAAAAGGGTGACAATTTGGCGTTAAACACCCAAAAATCACCCAATTCTGGCGTTCAAATGCCAATGAGGGATCAGACACACGCAAGGGCTGATAACAACCCCCTTAAGCAGGCTTCTCCAACTACTTCTGTAGGAAATAAACCTGCAGCAACTAAGGTTGAAGAATATAAAGCCAAGATGCCTTATCCTCAGAAACTCTGCCTAGCGGAACAGGATAAAGAATTTGCCTGCTTTGCAGACTATCTGAGGACTCTTGAAATAAAGATTCTATTTGTAGAGGCACTTAAGCAAAAACCCTCTTATGCTAAGTTCATGAAAGAGATCTTAAGTCATAAGAAGGATTGGAGAGAAACTGAAAAAGTTTTTCTCATTGAGGACATGATTGTCAAGGTTGGGCCATTCGCCTTTCCCACTGACTTTGTAGTGCTGGAAATGGAGGAGCACAAGAGTGCAACTCTCATTCTAGGAAGACCTTTCCTAGCAACTGGATGAACCCTCATTGACGTCAAAAAAGGGGAGATAACCCTGAGAGTCAATGAGGATGAGTTTAAGTTGAATGCTGTCAAAGCTATGCAGCATCCAGACACATCGAAAGACTGCATGAGTGTTGATATCATTGACTCCCTGGTGGAAGAGGTCAGTATGACTGAGAGTCTCGAATCAGAGCTAGAGGACATTTTTAAAGATGTTCAGCTTGATCTCGAGGAACCAGAGAAAATAAAAGAACCTCTGAAAACTCCTCAGGAAGAGGAGAAGCCTCCTAAACTTGAGCTCAAACCACTACCACCCTCCCTGAAATATGTATTTTTGGGAGAAGATAACATTTTTCTGGTAATCATAAACTCTACTTTAGAACCACAGGAAGAGAAAGCATTAATTCAGGTGCTAATGACACACAAGACAACTCTTGGGTGGTCCATAAGTGATCTTAAGGGCATTAGCCCAGCCAGATGCATGCACAAGATCCTATTGGAGGATAATACTAAACCAGTGGTTCAACCACAAAGGCGGCTGAATCCAGCCATGAAGGAGGTGGTGCAGAAATAGGTCACTAAGTTACTAGAGGCTGGGATTATTTATCCTATTTCTGATAGCCCCTGGGTGAGCCCTGTCCAAGTTGTCCCCAAGAAGGGAGGCATGACAGTAGTTCATAATGAAAAGAATGAACTGGTTCCTACAAGAACAGTTACAGGGTGGCGTATGTGTATTGACTACAGAAGGCTCAATACAGCCACCAAGAAGGATCATTTTCCTCTATCATTCATAGACCAGATGCTAGAGAGACTAGCAGGCCATGAATACTACTGCTTTTTAGATGGCTATTCAGGTTACAACCAAATTGCAGTGGATCCTCAAGACCAAGAGAAAACAGCATTCACATGTCCATCTGGAGTATTTGCCTACAGAAGGATGCCATTTGGTATGTGCAATGCACCTGCAACCTTTCAGAGGTGCATGCTCTCTATCTTCTCTGATATGGTAGAGAAATTTCTGGAAGTCTTCATGGATGACTTCTCAGTATTTGGAGACTCATTCAGCTCCTGTCTTGACCATCTAGCACTTGTTCTGAAAAGGTGCCAAGAGACTAACCTAGTTTTAAACTGGGAGAAATATCACTTTATGGTGACTGAAGGAATTGTCCTTGGGCACAAAATTATGAACAAGGGAATAGAGGTGGATAAAGCTAAGGTAGAGGTAATTGAAAAATTACCACCACCTACCAATGTTAAGGCAATCAGAAGCTTTCTGGGGCATGCAGGATTTTATAGGATGTTTATAAAGGATTTTTCAAGAATTGCAAAACCTCTGAGTAATCTGCTAGCTGCTGATACACCATTTGTCTTTGACACAGAGTGTCTGCAGGCGTTTGAGACTCTGAAAGCTAAGCTGGTCATAGCACCAGTCATTTCTGCACCAGAATGGACATTACCATTTGAACTAATGTGTAATGCCAGTGACCATGCCATTGGTGCAGTATTGGGACAGAGGCATGACAAGCTTTTGCATGTCATTTATTATGCTAGCCATGTTTTAAATGACGCGCAGAAGAATTACACAACCACAGAAAAGGAGTTGCTTGCAGTGGTTTATGCCATTGACAAGTTCAGATCTTATTTAGTAGGATCAAAAGTGATTGTGTACACTGACCATGCTACTCTAAAATATCTCCTCACAAAGCAGAATTCAAAACCCAAACTCATAAGATGGGTGTTACTTCTGCAAGAGTTTGATATAGAAATAAGAGATAGAAAAGGGACAGAGAACCAAGTAGCTGATCACCTGTCCTGGATAGAACCAGTAGCAGGAGCGTCCCTCCCTCCTACTGAGATCTCTGAAACCTTTTCGGATGAGTAACTCTTTGCCATTCAGGAAATACCGTGGTTTGCAGACATTGTAAACTATAAAGCTGTGAGATTCATACCCAAAGAGCATAGTAAGCAGCAAACAAAAAAATTGGTTTCTGATGTAAAGTACTACTTGTGGGATGAACCATATCTCTTTAAGAGATGTGCAGACGGAATAATCCGTACATGTGTGCCTAGAGAAGAGGCACAGAAGATCCTATGGCATTGCCATGGATTACAATATGGAGGACATTTCGGAGGTGAGCGAACAGCCACAAAGGTTCTCCGATGTGGTTTCTACTGGCCTACTCTCTATAGAGACTCCCGAGAGTTTGTACATAACTATGACAGCTCTCAGAGAGCTGGTAATCTGCCTCATGGTTATGCCATGCCTCAACAAGGGATCTTAGAGATTGAGTTGTTTGATGTATGGGGTATTGACTTCATGGGGCCTTTCCCACCATCATATTCAAACTCTTATATTCTGGTGGCAGTAGACTATATATCTAAATGGGTACAGGCAATTGCAACACCCACTAATGATACTAAGACAGTGATGAAGTTCCTCCAGAAGCACATCTTCAGCAGGTTTGGTGTCCCTAGGGTACTGATCAGTGATGGAGGAACTCATTTCTGCAATAAACAGCTTGACTCTGATCCGATATGGAATTAACCACAAAGTGGCAACTCCATATCATCCACAGACAAATGTCCAGGCTGAAGTCTCAAATAGAGAACTAAAACAAATCCTGGAATGGACTGTAAGTACCCGTAGAAGGGATTGGGCAAGAAGTTTGCATGATGCTCTATGGGCATACAGAACTACAATCAAGACTCCTATAGGGACCTCTCCATACCAGCTTGTGTATGGAAAAGCCTGTCATCTACCAGTGGAACTGGAACACAAGGCCTACTGGGCAACCAGGTTCCTAAATATTGATTCTAAGGTAGCTGGAGAGAAAAGATTACTCCAGTTGAATGAGCTGGAAGAGTTCAGACTCAATGCTTTTGAGAATGCTAAAATTTATAAGGAGAAAGCAAAAAGGTGGCATGACAGAAAACTGTCATCTAGAGTCTTTGAGCCAGGACAGAAGGTTCTGTAGTTTAACTATAGGCTCAGATTGTTCCCTGGGAAATTGAAATCCCGATGGAAGGGACCATATGTGATTACAAGCGTGTCACCATATGGATATGTAGAGCTTCAGGATATTGACTCTAACAAAACTTCATTGTTAATGGACAAAGAGTCAAGCATTATCTTGAAGGCAATGTTGAACAAGAATGCTCAAAACTGGGACAAAATTAAAGCTCAGTAAAGTCCAGCTAAAGACAGTAAAGAAGCGCTTGTTGGGAGGCAACCCAGCCATTAGCAAAAATTAGATGTTTATAACAATTATATAACTTTATTTAATTTCATTATTTATGTTTGTTAATACATTTCAGGAAAAAATACAGAAAAATGAAGGTTCAGAATATAAAGCAGAAGAATCACAGAGAAAAAGAACTCACTGGCATTAAAACGCTAGTAAAGAGGCATTTTGGGCGTTAAACGCTAGAATGGCTATCATTCTGGGTGTTTAACGCCAGTAAAGGTATCATTCTGGGTGTTAAACGCCAAAATAGGCAGCATTCTGGGCGTTTAACGCCAGAAACAGCAGCATCCTGGGCGTTCAGAAAAAAACCCAATAACAAAGGATTTCTGGTGTTACCCTGGCTGGCCGTTAAACGCTCAAAATGGCTACCAGATGGGTGTTAAACGCCAGAATGGCTATCATTCTGGGTGTTTAACGCCAGAACAGCAAGGGGGAGGTAATTTCATTTTCAATTCAATTTTTTTCGAATTTTCATCTTTTAATTCATAATTTTCTGCATAAAAATGTTACAAATATTCATCTTTCAATTTCCATTTCCGAAAATTAATAATCTTATAAATTCTTTTTCTTTTTCAATTGTTTTTAATTCTTTTTCAAAACATTTTTAAAACTCATTTATCTTTCTAATTTCTTTCCAAATCTTTTTAATTCATCCATATTATCTTTTATTTCTTAGATGCAACAACAAAAATTCAGATTTAACTTCCTCATATCTTTTTCATCTCTTTTAAAATTTTAAAATCTTATCTTTTTTATATCATGTTTATCTTTTATCAATCCGATCTTTCTATCTTATCTTTTTCTAAAAAATCGAAACCCATGCCCTCTCTCCTTTTTAAATATACATTCGGCCAACCTCCTTGACCCATTATTCGAATCCTTCTCTCCCTCTATTCATCTTCTTTCTTTTCTTTTGCTTGAGAACAAGTAAACCTCTAAGTTTGGTGTGATTTTCCATGATCACAGAGCTAAAATAGACTGAGATCATGGCCCCTAAAGGAAAACAACCCACTTCAAGAGGAAAGAAAGAAACCAATCCAAAACAACCTTGGATGCATGAGAATTTCTGCACCAAAGAACATGCAGACCATTACTTCAAAATTGTGTGCAGAAGATCAGTGATCCCGGAAGTTAAGTTCAGTTTAAAAGAAGACGAATACCCAGAGATCCAAGAGCAGATTTGAAACAGGGGCTCGGAAGTCCTGGCTAATCCTGAGATACATGTTGGAAGAAACATGATCCAAGAATTCTATGCAAATCTGTGGATGATGGATAAGCAAAGATTAGAGGGAACTGCTTCCATTCCTTTCAGACTATGGTTAGAGGGAAGATTATCTACTTCCACTTTGACAAAGTGAGAGAAGTTCTCAAGCTTCCTCAACTACAAGATGATCTAGAGTCCTTTAATAGGAGAATGGCCAAAGATAAAAGGCTAGATCAAGTTCTAGAGGACAAATGCCTCCCTGGAACCAAGTGGATTACTAATACAAAAGGTGTCCCAAACTAGCTAAAGAGAGGAGATCTCAAACCAGTTGCTAGAGGTTGGCTGGATTTCATTGAGCATTCTATACTGCTAACCAGCAACCGCTCTGAAGTCACTGTCAAGAGGGCAGTAATGATTCACTGTATTATTCTGGGAAAAGAGGTAGAGATTCATCAGCTGATCCCTGGTGAAATTTACATATTTGCAAACAAGGAATCCACTGATGCCAAATTGGCTTATCCAAGCTTGATTAATCTGTTATGTAAAGATGCGGGGTAAAGATGGGTGTGGATGAATATATCCCAGTTGAACGCCCAATCACCAAAAAGGTGATGGATGGACCTCAAGTTCAAGACAACCCCAGCAAGAGGAGGGCGCATGATCAGGCTAACTCAGGCTGTCCCTAACCATGTGCTTGTGGCGTAAAGGTGTTAAGGGAAAAGCTTGAAACTGAGCGGTTAAAGTCGTGATCCAAAGCAAAAAGAGTGTGCTTAAGAACTATGGGCACCTCTAACTGGGGACTCTAGCAAAGATGAGTCATAATCTGAAAAAGTTCACCCAGTTATGTGTCTGTGACATTTATGTATCCAGTGGTAATAATGGAAAACAAAATGCTTAGGGTCACGGCCAAGACTCATAAAGTAGCTGTGTTCAAGAATCAACAAAACTAAAACTAGGAGAGTCAATAACACTATCTGAATTCTGAATTCCTAAAGAATCCAATCATTCTAAGCTTTAAAGGATAATTAAGATGCCAAGACTGTTCAGAAGCAAAAAGCTATAAGCCCCACTCATTTAATTTGAATTGTGAGCTTTATTGAAGACTCTGAGATGTTATTGCATCATTATCTTCTCTTTATCCTATTTTATTTTTCAAGTTGCTTGGGGACAAGCAACAGTTTAAGTTTGGTGTTGTAATGAGCGGATATTTTATACGCTTTTTGGCATTATTTTTAGGTAGTTTTTAGCATATTTTGGTCACTTTTTATTATATTTTTATTAGTTTTTATCCAAAAATTACATTTCTAGACTTTACTATGAGTTTGTGTATTTTTCTATAATTTCAGGTATTTTCTGTAAACCTAAGTTACTAGTTTAGTATAAAAACTACTTTTTGGGATTCATTTTGTAACGTGTGACATTTTACATCTCATATTGTATCTTCTACGGCATGAGTCTCTAAATCCCATAGGTGGGGGTGAGGAGCTCTGCTGTGTCTCAATAGATTAATGCAATTACTATTATTTTCTATTCAATTACGCTTGCTTCTGTTCTAAGATACTCACTCGTACTTCAATATAAAGAATATGATGATCCGTGACACTCATCATCATTCTCAATGTTATGAACGTGTGCCTGACAATCACTCACGTTCTATCTGAGCTCAATGTAGTCATTGGGCGACAGCTTGAGTGTGTATCTCTTGGGTCTCTGATCCACGGATTCGACTTGCCCTTCCTGACAACAGAGCATTCGAATCCGTGAGATTAGAACCTTCGTGGTAGAGGCTAGAACTAATTGGCAGCATTCCTAAGATCCAGAAAGTCTAAACCTTGTCTGTGGTATTTCGAGTAGGATCTGGAATGGGATGACCGTGATGAGCTTCAAACTCACAAATGTTGGGCACAGTGACAGTGTGCAAAAAGATAGAGAGATCCTATTCCAACACAAGTGAGAACCAACAGATGATTAGCCGTGTGGTAGCTGTGCCTGGTATTTTTCATCCGAGATGAGAAATCTGATAGTTGATTAGTGATAGATGAAAATTGTCGTGTCGGTATAGAATTTCACACAAAATGAATGAATTCTCGTTGCAAGTATAGGTCTATACTAACAAATAATCCTCCCATAAAAAATATTGGTTGTCACAAGTACAAACCCTAATAAGAATTAACCAAAGTATTTAGACTCTGGGTGGTCTCACAAGGAATTGCAATGAAGTGGTCAATTATTGGCTATGAAGTACAAGGGGGGTTTGGTTGATAAAAGTGGAGATAAAGTAAATGACAAGGAAAGTAAATCAAGCAAATAACTAAAGAAAGCAAGTAATAAAGAGAGACATTCATGGCAAGAATTGAGATCATAGGCTTTCTATCCTAGTCATACAACGATTAATTCACCCTATTTAGTCAACTCCAACAAATAAAAGAAGGTATCATGTCATCTTCACACAGGGAGAATGTCATACAAGACTAATCAATCATATCACAATAATAAACAAGAATTTATCTTATTTCGTCATCTCCAACATTGGAAGAAAGTATAAGTTATCTTCCATGAGAGAAAGTCAAGCAAGACTAGTTAATCTCAATCCAAATGTCCTAATCAACTTACTAATTGAATTAGCAAAAGATTAGAGTTAATGGAAATGATATTAACTAACAATTCTAGATCACCAACATGAGTCGGGTTTTCATGACTTAAGATTGCCTAATTACTCTTTCCAAGCCAAGAATGCTCAAAATCTACTCTAAAGACCAACCAAGCATTTTGTCAAACACTTGGAAGGCATAAAAGGAAAGCATAGTAAAAATGCAAGAATAATAAAACTACCAACTACCAATTGCAAGAAAAGTAAATCAACAACTCAAATCATCAATAAAAGAATATCAAACGTTAAATTTCATTAAATATAAATAAATTCAACATGAGCATTCATAAATATAAAAGAGACATAAAAGTAAAATTAACAAGAGAGCTAAGAAGAATAGACTAGTAGAAACAAGAAATTGTAAAAGAAATAAGATGAGAACAATAATCAAAACCTTGATCTAAGATGGATTAACCTAACCTAATTCTAGAGAGAAGAGAGAGCTTCTCTCTCTAGAAACTAACCTACATGATACAAACAATTTCTCCCCCTTGCCCAAGCTTGAATTCTGCATGAAATAGCATTAGAAATGAGTTGGGTTGGGCCCAAAGTGCTTCAGAAATCACCCCCAGCGATTTCATCTTTAGTGGGCCACGAGCAACAGCGGCGCGCGCCCCTAAATTCGAAGCAACATATAATAAATTTTATATCAATTCGAAGCCCCGGATGTTAGCTTTCCAATGCAACTGGAACCGCCTCATTTGAACCTTTGTAGCTCAAGTTATGGTCAATTGAGTGCGAAGAGGTCAGACTTGACAGCTTTGCGGTTCCTTCATTTCTTCATGAGTTCTCCCACTTTGCATGCTTTTCTCCTCACTTCTTCCATCCAATACTTGCCTTATGAACCTGAAATCACTCAACAAGCATATCAAGGCATCGAATGGAATTAAAGTGAATTGAATTTAGCTATTTTAAGGCCTAAAAAGCATGTTTTCTCACTTAAGCACAAATCTAGGGAGAATTACAAAACCATGCTATTTCATTGAATAAATGTGAGAAAGTTGATAAAATCCCCCAAAATAAGCACAAGATAAACCACAAAATTGGGGTTTATCATTTAGCCGTATAGAAACCGTACCTGGACCATTTTCACTGAGAGGATCATACAGCTTGCCATGGAAGGAAGCCATGCGTGTTTGGAGAAGAAGATAGTAGGAAAGCAGAGATTCAGATGACAGAGCATCTCTGGAACCTCAACCTATTCTTCATCACTGAATCACAAGTATTATTCATTTCATGTTATTTACTTTTCATAAACAAAAATAATTTTTATCACTAATCTCCTGACTAAGATTTACAAGATAACCATAGCTTGCTTCAAGCCGGCATTCTCCGTGGGATCGACCCTTACTCACGTAAGGTATTACTTGGATGACCCAGTACACTTGCTGGTTAGTTGTGTGGAGTTTCAAAGGTGTGATTGCAATTCCGTGGACCAGTTTAGGTTAGAATTCTAGAGAGAGAAGCTCTCCCTTCTCTCTAGAATTTAGGGTAGTTTAAGTTTAATTCTCTTATATCCAACTTTTAATTCTTGTTTTAATTTAGTTTTCCCTTTCAATTTCTTGTTGCTACAACTTTACTCTTTTAGTTTTACTTGTGCTTTCTTATTTCTCCCTCTTTTATGTTGTTGAACCATTGTTGGATCTTAATTTTCTTTAATGCAATTTTATGTTTCCATGCTCTTCTATGTTTATCTTCATTGCTATTGTTGATCTCTTGCTTATGATAGTTATGGGTTTTGTTAATTCTTGCATGTTGTGATGTTTACTTTTATTGCACTCTAGGTGTTTGTTAAAATGCTTTCACTAGTTTTTGGGTAGTTTTCATTACTCTTGGCCTAGGCTAAGGGGATTGAGTGACCTTGAGTCATTGGGTCTCATTGAATTGGTGATTTGAGAACCCTTGGTGGTCGATTTGATAACCATTGATACTAGCCTACTACTACGTCAATTAGTAGCTAGGTTAGAACCTATGGATTGATGTTGATCAAGCCATTTGATATACTTCAAGCATAGAAGTAGCCTTGATGAGCTTGGTTCCTCATAATTTTCAATATTTGGTTTGTAGACAAGGATAGTGATCTCAATTACCTATGTCTAGCCAAGAGTTCTTTCCTTTATTTTATTAGTTCTTGACATTTTACTTTCTTGTCATTTATTTTTCTTGCCGATTATAAATCAAACCCCCTTATTCCTTCATAGCCAATAATTGATCACTTCATTACAATTCCTTGTGAGACGACCTGAAGTTCAAATACTTCGGTTAATTCTTATTTGGGGTTTGTTATTTGTGACAACCAAAATTTT
The DNA here is from genome assembly GCF_059453495.1 of Arachis ipaensis. Lineage (NCBI taxonomy): Eukaryota > Viridiplantae > Streptophyta > Magnoliopsida > Fabales > Fabaceae > Arachis > Arachis ipaensis. The sequence goes on along the minus strand of NC_142436.1, from coordinate 102,516,259 downwards.
TGTATGTGAGGATTCTTTGTTGGTTTAGAACTATACTTGCAACGAGAATTTATTTGAGAAATTATAGACCATCAAAGAATTTACTCATGAAAATGGCGCTGGTGTAGGGGACAGAATTGAATAAGAGGGGACGAAAAAGGAGTTTAAGGAGCTAGAAGCCAAGATGGCTATCATGGCGGAAGCCATTAGTAACATATACTCATCCTGCCTAAGCTTATGCGAACAAAGCACTTCCATTGTTGAATGTGGAGAAGCAATTAAGGAGCATAGTGAGGAAGTGAGTTTGGAGCTTCATGGTGAAGAAGAGAAACTAAAGCATGATTTGCAATAAGGGGAGGAAGTTGGGATAATTGAGCCGGAAGAAGTGGTTGAAGACCTAGGAGATGTTAGAAGTCCATGGGAGTGTAGAATTAGAGAGTCTTCTTCTAAGAAGCTTGATATTGATGTTGAGGAGGGTGTACAACCTCCAAGGCATATTATGGTTGAAGATTTTGAAGAGGTTGATCAAGAGATGGATTCAATCATTGATGAATTCTTATCTACAATTGAATATTCTCCCATTGGGCTTGAAATTGAGGTCAAAGAAGAAGATGCACAACCTCTCATGCTTGTGGTGAGCACTGAAGAAGAGATTGAATTGGAATAAAGCCACCAAGAGGAAGAGGATGAAGTTGAAGAAAGTTGTAAAGAGGTGGAAATAGTCAAGGAAGAGCACAAGGGAGTGGAGCTTGCAAGATCATTGGGACCACCCCTTCCTAAGTCACCATCCTACACAACATTCAAGTGGGTAAAATTGTTATCCCTAAGCTTTACGTTCTCACTTGAATATGGTTTGATTGAAAATGATGGTCAACTTAGAGCTCTTTGTGGAGCTAAGAGTAGGAGAGAGTTGTGTAGTGGTTGGAAACATCATTCTAGGTTCATGATGGTTGCATGCTCAAGGTTGAATAGCAATGGTTGGTGTAGAACCAAATTGCATGGGTCTAGGAGAATGTTTGGATGCTTAATTGAGAATTCACAAGCCTTGTCCCCCAGATTTAACTATGGTAGTCAACAAGAAGATGGGTGCAAGAACAAGATTTGGGACCCTGGAATTCATTTCAACAACCAATACTCTTGGGGCCTTGTCATTTACTTAAGCTTACTTGAAGGCCTTGTGCGCCTAATTTGGGATTCCGGAGGCTATTTGAAATGCAAGCATTGGTAGAGATTCAAGGAAGAATTCAAGCATAAGCCACCATAGCAAGGACCCCATCAATGGTCCAACATAAGGACTTTAAACTAAAAGTGCTAGGTGGGAGACACCCCACCATGGTAACCTCTTTCCATTCTCTTGTATATATACTTAATAAGTGATTTGAGTTACCATTATAGGTAGTTTTCTTCTTTTCTATACTCTTATACATTTTGTTTTGATTGATAGGTTGTTGTAGTGAGTTTTGATTAGTTTAGATTGTTGTTAAAGTAGGTTGCTTAAAGTGCAAATTTTATTTGTTTTGTCTTTGAAAAATTTTCAAAAAAACTTAAAGATTTTTGTGAAATTTGAATTTTGGTTGCTTTAGAATGTTTATAGGTTAGGAGAGTGTTAGATTCTGTTTTTATGACTTTAAAATTTTTTTTTTCAATCCACGCTTAAGCACGCATGGCGCTTACGCGTGGATTGCACTTCCGCAACTCCTGGAACAAGAACCCGAGAGTTGTGCGAACATCGCGTGAGCACTGTGCGAAAAGCACAATCCATGCGTAAGCACGCATGACGTTTACGCGTGGATTGTCCCTGCTGCATCCATGCATATGCACGCTTGATGCTTACGCGTGGATTGTCCCTGCTGCATCCATGCATAAGCACCCATGCATAAGCACGCATGATGCTTACGCGTGGATTGTCCCTGCTGCATCCACGCATAAGCAGGCTTGATGCTTACGCGTGGATTGTCCCTGCTGCATCCATGCATACGCACGCATGACGCTTATACGTGGATTTGCACCCTGTTTTTCTCCTTTCTCCATCTTTCTTCTTTTCTTCTTCTTTCCTTCTACCTTTCTTTTTCTCTCTTCTTCTCTTACTTTCTTCTTTTCCCTCTAAAAAAAAATAAAAAAATTAAAAATAATAATAATAATAATAATAATAATAATAATAATAATATATAAAAAAATATATTAAAAATTTTTTTTCTTTCTTCCTTTTTCTCTTCTTCCATTTTCTTTTATTGCATTTGCTTATTTTTATTCATTATATTTTAATTTTATTTTCATAGCTTGTTTTTATTTTATTTTCTAAGTTTCTCATTTTAATAATGGTGTTGAATTCTCTTACTCAATTCTTGAGGATTTCTTGCATTGTTTTGGTGCTTCGTGACTTGTTTAGCATTAATGGTCATATTTGTTCCACACACAAGATTAGTGCTTTAGTCCTTCCTAATTCACTATTCTTTATTCTTGTACCTCATTATCATTGAGTTAGGATGGGGACAAATGCTTTCGTACTTATCACTAATCTTGTTTGTGACAATTGTTGCTTAAGCTTGATGCAACATGCTCTTCATGTTATTCACTTATACTTTGAATTTCCTCTTGCATCAAGTATTAGTTGATTTGCCCTGTGCCTATATTGCTTTCTCACTCACATGCATAGCTAACATGTAGTGATAACCCTACTCTTATTTGGCATTAGCCCCGCCTATGTTCTATTTGGTTTGATATCTTTGTTATGGGTTTAATTTTCTTTCTTTTTCTTTCCTTTTTGGTTGGCCACCAAGAAGGAAAGCATTGGAAAGGCTTCTAAATGAGGCAACAAACAAGTCTACCCGCACAATCTTTTAAGGAAGCTCATCAGTTGTAGCAACCCGTCCACCTTGCTCTTCTTTGTATGCACCAAGGACAGTGCAATCTTCAAGTGTGGGGAGGTCGTCTGACCGATCTCCATGGGTAACAATTTCCTTTTTCAACACCAATTCTTGATTTCCTTTGTTAGTTAGTTGTTGCATTACATGATAGGTTGCATGTTAGTTAGAATTTGTACATATTTTACCACTTATTTTTATGTTAGGACTACTTGGTTAGGGTGATGATTTCTCTTCCAAGAAAAATTGTTTTAGGGCACCTTACCAATTTGAAAAAAAAATTTCTGTTGAATTTGCTTGAAGAATTTATTTTAGAACATGGTTTTTGAGCTAAGAACACAAGCATGTGAGTTTTGAGCCTTATGGTGTGGTTACATCTTATAACCACTTATTTTCATTCTTGTGTGCATCATTCTCTTTCTATGATCGTAATCTTTGATTTGTTTGATTCTTTATGTCCATTATTCCATGTATACATGCATTTATATGATTGAGGTCATTATTTCATTTAGCTCACTTACCCAAATAGCCTACCTTTCATCAACCATTGTTAGCCAATTTTGAGCCTATTCAATCCCTTTTGTTCTTAATATTAGCACATCACTACCCCTAAGTGAAAAACAAAAAATGTCCCTTAATTTGGATCTTTAATTAGCTTAGGCTAGTGAGGTTGTGTATCATTTGGGTATGTGAAACTTGGAACATTGGTTGAGGTAAAAGTGTAATTTGTATTTTTATTGAAAATCATGGGATTGGGTACATGCTTATGCATTAAATATGTAAAAACCATATGCATTGATACGTTTGTATATACTTTTGTGAAAAAAAAATGAAAAAAAAATGTAGAAAAAGAAATAGAAAAATAAAAGAAAGAAAAATATATGAAAAAAGAAAAAAAAGAGGCACTAAAAAGGGGACAAAAATGCCCCAAAGTAAAGTAATAATAACAATGCATATGGAATATGAATTAAAAAGAATGCATGAGTATGTGAAAAGTGAGAATCATGGGTAGCTAGGTATTGTATTAGAATTGTATAGGTTGTTATATGTGTTTGGTGAGAGCTTAGGTTAATCAAAGAGTCAAATTTCAAGCTCACTTAACCATATGCATGCCTACCGTGACCCTAGCCCCATTACAACCTATGAATAAGACCTCATGATAAATATATGCATGCATCGAATAATTGTTGATTGTTAGAAGAAAAACAAATCATGGAAAGCATGATTAGTAGAGAATCGAGTGATCAACCCTATACACTAGAGCGACTAGAGCGGATACACGTCCGGTGAGGGTTCGACGATGCTCAGTTCGTTGTTCCTGGCTTTCATGAGCTTTCTTCTTGCAAGACTATTTGAACTTCATTTTGATATTTGAATTGGTAGGATTCATGAATCGTCATATGATCTTAACCCTACTTGCTTATATATGTTCTTAGAGATTGATTTACTTTTAACCAAGTAGGTAGAAGCATTTTGCATTTACTTGCATGCATGTAGATAGGTTTATATAGTTTCTTTGCATTGAATAAATGTTCATACCCTTTTTCTTGTCCTTCTTTATTCTTAGCATGAGGACATACTTGGTTTAAGTGTAGGGAGGTTTCATAAATCCCAATTTTGTGGTTTATCTTATGCTTAATTTAGGAGATTTTATCAACTTTTCTCACATTTATTCAATGTAATAGCATGGTTTTGTAATTCTCCCTAAATTTGTGCTTACGTGTGAAAACATGCTCTTTAGGCCTTAAAATAGCTAAATTTAATTCACTTTAATTCCATTCATTGCCTTGATATGTTTGTTAAGTGATTTCAGGTTTAGAAGGCAAAGATTGGATTGAAGGAATGAAGAAAAAAGCATGTAAAAATGGAGAACTCATGAAGAAATGAAGGAATCGCAAAGCTGTCAATCCTGACCTCTTCGTACTCAATCGATCATAACTTGAGCTACAGAGGTCCAAATGAGGTGGTTCCAGTTGTGTTGGAAAGCTAACATCGGGGACTTCAAAATGATATAATATTTGCCATATTTTTCTGGCGTTTATGGATGCGTACGCGTGCATCACGCGAATGCATCGTAGGATCAGCATGGGTCCATTTTAGCAACTCGTGGCCAGCAATTTCTAGCTCATTTTGGGCCCAATCCAACTCATTTTTGATGCTATTGAACCCAAGGATTGAAGGGAGGAAGGGGCAAGTAGTTATTGTTTAGTTTTTGCATTATGGTTTAGGTTAGAATTCTAGAGAGAGAAGCTCTCCCTTCTCTCTAGAATTTAGGGTAGTTTAAGTTTAATTCTCTTAGATCCAACTTTCAATTCTTGTTTTAATTTAGTTTTCCCTTTCAATTTCTTATTGTTACATCTTTACTCTTATAGTTTTACTTATGATTTCTTATTTTGCCCTCTTTTATGTTGATGAACCATTGTTGGATCTTAATTTTCTTTAATGCAATTTTATGTTTCCATGCTCTTCTATGTTTATCTTCATTCCTATTGTTGATCTCTTGCTTATGATATTTATGGGTTTTGTTGATTCTTGCATGTTTTGAGGTTTACTTTTATTGCACTCTAGGTGTTTGTTAAAATGCTTTCAGTAGTTTTTGGGTAGTTTTCTTTACTCTTGGCCTAGGCTAAGGGGATTGAGTTACTTTGAGTCATTAGGTCTCATTGAATTGGTGATTTGAGAACCCTTGGTGGTCAATTTGATAACCATTGATACCAGCCTACTACTAAGTCAATTAGTAGCTAGGTTAGATCCTATGGATTGATGTTGATCAAGCCATTTGATATACTTCAAGCATAGAAGTAGCCTTGATGAGCTTGGTTCCTCATAATTGTCAATATTTGGTTTGTAGACAAGGATGGTGATCTCAATTACCTATGTCTAGCCAAGAGTTCTTTCCTTTATTTTATTAGTTCTTGACATTTTACTTTCTTGTCATTTATTTTTCTTGCCAATTATAAATCAAACTCCCTTATTCCTTCATAGCCAATAATTGATCACTTCATTGCAATTCCTTGTGAGACGACCCGGAGTTCAAATACTTCGGTTAATTCTTATTTGGGGTTTGTTATTTGTGACAACCAAAATTTTTGCATGTGAGAATTCTTTGTTGGTTTAGAACTATACTTGCAACGAGAATTTATTTGAGAAATTCTAGACCATCAAAGAATTCATTCATCAATGAGCATTTAATTGCTTTGATGTTTAATCTCTTGCATGTTTAGTTTTCACACTCTTGGTTGAGAAATTGGGTCTTTGGATGGAATTGAGTTGTGGATGTCCATTCTGCATTGTGTGAGGATTGTTAATTGATTTGGTTTTCCTTGACTCTAAGTGACCCACTAGTGTTGACTTAGGACTTAAGGATTAGAATCAATTATGCTCTTTTGACTAATTCTCATGTAGGATTGACTAATTAGGATTAATTCCACATAATTGCCATGTTTGTAGTCTACAACTAGGATAGGAAACCTAGATTACCCACTTCTTGCCAAGAGTCCTTTTTTTATTATTTGATTTCTACTTGCATTGCTTTCAATTTCTTTCCTTTTAATTCCTTGCATGCTTGTTTCAATTCTTGCTATTTACATTTCTTGCTCTCTTGCTTTCATTCCCAATTTCCCATGTTCTCTCATAGCCAATGATATGACACTTCATTTGCAACTCCTAGGGAAGACGACCCGGGAGTTAAATACTCTCGGTTATAATAATTGTTTTGTATTGTGACTATCTTTTGAGTTTAAATTTGATTGTTGGCCAATTGTTGGGTTGGGAAATATACTTACAACGCCAATTTTATTTTGAGAAAATAAAATTCCTAACCCGCTTTGGGCTATCATCACTTATGCATTAAAGAAAATCTAAACTAAAAAAAAAACTAATGAAAGAAAGTAAACTATCTACAATATTCACATATTCACATAACCAATATCAAGGCACACATTGCAACCATTCCCCGGCAACGGCGCCAAAGATTTGATGGCGAGATTTATCGTCAGTCTAGAACTTCATCAATAGAAAATCATGTCATAGTATAGTCCTAGACCAACATATAATCCTTTTGATCAAATTTTGATATGGTTGTCACTTGTTCAACCCCAATAAAAAGTAACCGAGATTATTAGTCTCAGGTCATCCTCAAGAGAATGGGCAAACATGTGCATCAATATTGGTTAGAATTCCGGAGTTGGGAGTCATAAACAAGAATTTAAACTACTAAAGCTTAACAAGCAAGAAATTAAAGTTCAAGAAACTAAATCAAAGCAATTAAAGCAAGGTATAAGTAATTGTAATCTAGCAATGGAACATATAAATCTATTTCTACTCTAGAACTAAGTAAACAACTAAACTAACTATGACAAGAATCAAGCAATTGGGATTTTTGGATTTCAAATATGAATTATAAAAAGGTCTATTGGCTAAGGCATAGGAATCGGGATCACTATCCTTGTCTAATAACCATGTATTGACAATTATGTCGAACCAAGCTCATTAAGTCTACTTCTACAAGTGAAGTACGTCAAATGGCTTGATCAATTTCAATTCATAAGTCCTAATCCAACTACTAATTGGCTTAGTAGTAAATTAGTGTCAATGGGTATCAATTTGACTACTAAGGGTTCTCAAACCACCAAATCAATTAGACTCAATGACTCAAGGTCACCCAATTCCCTTAGCCTAGGCCAAGAGTATGGAAAACTACTCCATAATCAAAGGAAACATTTCATCAAACACATGGTATGCACTAACTAAAGACATATTTAGATTGCAAAATTAATTGAAAATTACAAGTACCCACTAATAGTTATCAATAGAAAATAACTCAAATAACACTATCAATCATAGAAAACATCAATGCAATAATAGAAATTCAAAATCCACAAAGTTCATAAAATAAGAAGAAAAGCAAAAATGACAAGAAAACACAATTCCAACACAAGATCTAAACAAAATTATAACTAGTGAACTAAAATTAAGTATTCGAAACTAGAATTAACAAGACCCAATTCTAAAATTCAACAAAGGAAGATCAAAATAAACTAACTCTAGAGAGAAGTAGGAGTTTCTCTCTCTAGAAAACAAGAACCAAAGACTAGATAAAATTATGTGTATGGTGTGAATGAGTGAGTCCTCCTATCCCCCTTAGTCCCTTGGATCTTTTCCATGCAGAATTGAGCTCGGATTGGGCCTGGAGCCTCCCAGAAATCGCCAGCCACGATTTCATTAATGAGGTCATGTGCTGGGCGTCGCACGTGCGGCGTGCGCGTCGACCATGCGTGCACGTCATATGAGTTCTGCGAGGCACGCGTACGCGTCGAGCATGCATGTGCGTCGGTGGGGTTTCGCATCACCATGCGAGTGCGCCAGCTTATGCGCGCCAGTCTCAGCTACACACGGCCACGCGTGCGCGTCGCTCCCGATTTTCCAAAGCTTTATTTTTCATGTCCCTTCCACTTGTGAACACTTTCTTTCCATCTTCTAGGCCACTCTTGCCCTATAGATCCTGAATCCACTTAACAAACACATCACGACATCGAATGGTAATAGAGGAGGATTAAAATTTGACATTTTTAGGGTTAAAGAAGCATGTTTTAAATCTTGAAGCATAATTAGGAAACAAACACAAAAACATACAATTTATATGAATAAGTGTGAAAAATATCGATAAAACCTCCCAAATTCTACATAAGATAAACCCTAAAATCGGGGTTTATCAGCTATCCAGTCCATTCCAAACGCACCTGTTCCTATTTTACTCAATTTGAATGACTTAAATAAAGTTAAAAAAAAAAGGAAAACTATAAACGATAAAATGAAAAGAAATAAAATGCAAATATAGGATACTAAAAATGTTGCGTTACCCCCCTGCAACAAGCGTTTCTTTAACGTCACTAGCTTGACGGTTCATTGTTAAGGAGGAGGTTGATCATACTGATTCAATTCCTCTCCTCTTACTATAAATCTTCTCCCTGTATCCTCATAGAGTAACTCAACATGATCAAGAGAAAGGATCTGTTCAATTTATAAGGCAATGATGGATGGTGAGTTAACACCACTTTCAACCCTGGTGAGAGACCTTCAGTAGGGATCCTCTTGTGTCTCCAACCTTTGGGCACTTTCTTCCTGGGTGCTTCTTTCTGAATTGATCCAACACATCCAACACCAAACTTAGGGTTGTGATGACAAGTCATCTTATACTAATTTTACAAGCATTTTTCATTAATTTTATTAGGTTTTATGCACCTTCATGAACCATAAGTAAGTAATTGGAGTGGATTTTCATGGTTGTCTTGAATCAATCAAACATCATGTATTCTGCACAGAATCATAGGTTTTATGCTAGAATTAATTTATTTTATAAATGATGCGAAGATCTAGTGATTTTGGTGGAGCTTTGATTAGTTGTTTGGTTGCTTGTAGGTGAAGAAATGGTGGAAAGAGGAATTTTTGGCACACTTTTGAAGTTTGAGCACGCTTTGGACCTTAGGGAACGCTTTAAAAAGCGTGGCCCATGAAAATAAAGCGTGGCGCATCCAAGCTCTCAAGGAGCGCTCAAAGTTGCAAATTGATCGCCCAAGAGGAAGCACCAAATGGTGCAGCACAAGCAATGGGTAGCGTTTGAAATTGTGAGCGCTTCGCTCACATTCCTTACCTTTTTCGTGCCCTTTTAGTAAGGAAGCAAGGCACACAAGGCCAAGCAACAAAGGCCAGGAGTAGCGCTCAAAAACTCAAGCGCAGTGCTCCCTTTTGTTCACTTTTTCGTGGAGCTTGGCAAGAAAGCAAGGCACACAAGGCCAAGCAACACAAGGAGACGCAATGCTCACACCAAGGCTCGAAGAGGGAAACCAAGCAAAGTCCAGGAGTAGTGCTCAAAGATTCGAGCGTAGCGCTCTCTTTTGCTCACTTTTTTGAGCTCTTTTGGAACCAAGAAAGCCAAGCATGTACAAACCAAGGCTCAGCCTCATGTAGTGCTCAAAGAGTGAGCGGAATGCTCACAAAGTAAACGCTAGTCCAAGGAGCAATTGCAACCAAGCCTCACCAACAAAGAATGAAAGTAACGCTCACTATACCAAACGGAGCGCTCTCTTGGAAGGTTCCCACACACCAAACCAACTTGAACCGAAACCAAACCGGACCCATCCTTCTTCAAATCCATTTTTCCTTCAAGGCCAACTTTGAAAAGCCCACTCCAAGCTTTGAAGATCATAATAGAAAGTGTATAAATAGGATTACATTTGATTTGTAGAGGACCTTTAGCTCATTTTTAGTTTTTACTTTTAATTTTCAATTGTTTTGAATTTGGGATTTGGGAATTGGATATGGTTTTCTTTCTGCATTTTATTTCTTCTGCAAATTCTACTTTTCTGTTTTGGATCTTGAATTGGGATTGAAGGGTTCCATTGATTCTAATTCTAAGAATCATCTCTTACTCTTCTTCTCAATTGATCTAAGGATTAGATCTTAATCTTCTCTTCTATTTTCATCTTTGTTTTCTTCTGCAATTTCATTTCTGTTTGATCAAGGGAGTAATTGAGATCTAGATCTGATTGCTAATCTCATTGCTCTTCTTCGATCTTCAATTTCTCTTTTAGAATTCCACAATTGATTTAAGTTTCTTGCTAATTTGTTTCTTCAAGCAATTTTACATTTCTGTTCTTGCTACTGAGATCCAGATTTGAAGTCTTGCATCTCCGAGCTTTCTGATTTACTTTAATTTGTAATTTCTTGTTCAATTCCAAGTCCCAGCACCCAAATTCTTTTACTCTTTGGTGTGCAAAATCATGATCATTCCTTCCTTGGTAACGGCGCTAAAAACGTAATACGCACGTTCATGTTCTTAATTCTGTTTCACAACTTCGTACAACTAACCAGCAAGTGCACTGGGTCGTCCAAGTAATAAACCTTACATGAGTAAGGGTCAATCCCACGGAGATTGTCGGCTTGAAGCAAGCTATGGTCACCTTGTAAATCTCAGTCAGGCAGATTCAAATGTATTAAGAGATTATAGTGTACTAAAAGATAATTAAAATAGGATAGAGATACTTATGTAATTTATTGGTGAGAGTTTCAGATAAGCGTATAGAGATGCTTTCGTTCCTCTAAACCTCTGCTTTCCTACTGTCTTCATCTAACCATTCCTACTCCTTTCCATGGCAAGCTGTATGTTGGGCATCACCGTTGTCAATGGCTACTTCCCGTCCTCTCAGTGAAAATGGTCCAAGATGCTCTGTCACAGAACGGCTATTCATCTGTCGGTTCTCGATCATACTGGAATAGGATCCATTGATCCTTTTGCGTCTGTCACTACGCCCAGCACTCGCGAGTTTGAAGCTCGTCACAGCCATCCCTTCCCAGATCCTACTCGGAATACCACAGACAAGGTTTAGACTTTCCGAATCTCAGGAATGGCCATCCATGGGTTCTAACTTATACCACAAAGATTCTAATATCTCGGATTCGGTCCCCTGTATTAGATATCCAAGAGATACCCATTCAATCTAAGGTAGAACGGAAGTAGTTGTCAGGCACGCGTTCATAAGTTGGGATGATGATGATTGTCACGATCATCACATTCACATTGAAGTGCGAATGAATATCTTAGAAGTGGAATAAGTTTGTATTGAATAGAAAAACAGTAGTACTTTGCATTAATTCATGAGGAACAGCAGAGCTCCACACCTTAATCTATGGTGTGTAGAAACTCTATCGTTGAAAATACATAAGTGATGAAGGTCCAGGCATGGCCGAGAGGCCAGCCCCCAAATGTGATCTAAAGATAAAACTAAAGATGTAAATACAATAGTAAAAAGTCCTATTTATACTAAACTAGTTACTAGGGTTTATAGAGATAAGTAAATGATGCAGAAATCCACTTCCGTGGCCCACTTGGTGTGTGCTTGGGCTGAGCATTGAGCTTTACACGTGTAGAGGCTTCTCTTGGAGTTGAACGCCAGTTTGTAGCCTGTTTCTGGTGTTTAACTCCACTTTGCAACCTGTTTCTGGCGTTTAACTCCAGAATGCAGTATGGAACTGGCGTTGAACGCCAGTTTGCGTCATTTAAACTTGGGCAAAGTATGGACTATTATATATTTCTGGAAAGCCCTGGATGTCTACTTTCCAACGCAATTAAGGGCGCGCCATTTGGAGTTCTGTTGCTCCAGAAAATCCACTTTGAGTGCAGGGAGGTCAGAATCCAGCAGCATCTGCAGTCCTTCTTCAACCTCTGAATCTGTTTTTTTGCTCAAGTCCCTCAATTCCAACCAAAAAATACCTGAAATCACAGAAAAACACACAAACTCATAGCAAAGTCCAGAAATGTGAATTTTAATTAAAAACTAATAAAAATATACTAAAAACTAACTAAATCATACTAAAAACTATGTAAAAATAATGCCAAAAAGAGAATAAATTCTCCGCTCATCACTCTTCAAGCAATTTATATTTCTCAGCAATTTAGATTCAGCAAATTTATATTTCTTGCACTTTAAGTTTCTGTAATTTACTTTTCTTTCAATTTAAGTTACATCTCTTTTATTTTCTTGTTCTTTAAGTTTCTTGCAATTTAACTCTTCTGCACTTTATTCTTCTGCTCAATTTACTTTCTGCACCTTTATTTACTTGCAATTTAGCTTCTGTCAATCAAAATCACTCAATTCATCAAATATTCGCTTAACTAAATTCATCACCTAACTAAAATTGCTCAATCCATCAATTCCTGTGGGATCGACCTCACTCTTGTGAGTTATTACTACTTGATGCGACCCGGTACACTTGCCGGGGAGTTTTGTGTGGAAATCTAATTTCCACCCATCAGGTTAATGTCAGGGGAAAATTTTTTTTCTACCATAGAAGGCTTGGATTGCATTTTCTGCTTGGTATTATCAGGTGATTCCTGGAGGATTGGATCAGTGGACTCGATTTTCATGCTATTCTCCTCTTTATATGAGTGATGTGTGGCTTTGAGGACATGAAAGACCAAGTGTTCATCATGCACTCTCAATATTAATTCACCTTTTTCCAAATCAATGAGAGATCTCCCAGTGGCCAAGAACAGTCTTCCTAGAATAATGGAGAAATTTTCATCTTCCTCCATGCCAAGAATCACAAAATCTATTGGGAGGAAGAACTTTCCTACCTTGACTAGAATATTCTCAACTACCACATGTGCCTGCCATACAGATTTATCCCTTAATTGAAGAGCTATTCTTAAGGGTTTCACCTTCTATATTTGTAGCATTTTCATCACAGAGAGTGGAATCAAATTGATACTTGCCCTAAATCACACGACGCTCCTTCAAAGGTGTTTGATGAACAGAGTTTTGCTAGTAAAGAATTCACAATAAATTCTCGTTGCTAGTATAGTTTCTAAACCAACAATAATCCTTTCATACAAAAATTTGGTTGTCACTAAAGCAAACCCAATAAAATTAAACCGAAGTATTTAAACCTCGGGTCGTCTCTCAAGGAATTGCAGGGAAGTGTTCTTGTTATTGGTTATGAATTTTCTAAGAAATTTTAAGAGTTGGAGAACAGAAAAATAAATGATTGTAAATTAAAGCAATGAAAATTAACAAGAGAATTTATATAATTAAAATAAAAAGCCTTGGTTAGGGAGAAGATTAATTGGAAGTTCTATCCTTGTTGGATTTCCCAAGATTAACAGTAGTACGTTATTGTTTCTACTTAGTTAACCCTTACCGAATAGAGAGCCAGCCAACAACTTTCAATTACAATTTAACTCTTGAGTCTTCCAACTAAAGGGTCTCCAAATATTAATCAACTCCAAAGCCAAGTTGGAAGCCTACTCCATTGACATGGATGCCAATTTCGCATGCATCTAAAGGGAGTAGAAAGAAGACATGATAATTGGACTCAATTGAAAATAATCAAGAAATAATGAAATTAAATAGAGAGGTATCATTGCATTAATTAATTCCAAAATCGAAGGTATCCATATAACTCTAAACAAAGTAAATGGGGAATAAAACGAGTAAAGGAATAGGAAACAAACTAGAATGATAAAGACTTCAACAGAGGTAGTAACTCTTCTCAATATCCAACTCAAAAGCATAAAACTAGGAATCCTAAAACCTGGAGAGAGGAAAGAGCCTTTCTCTCTAGAGAACTACATCTAAAACCTAAATTTTGAATAATGAGAATTGAATGAATGATTCCCCCACTCTGTAGCTTCTAATATGTGTTTTTCGGGCTTAGAACTGGGCCAAAAACAGCCCAGAAATCGCCCCCAATGATTTCTGATTCGCTGAAATTTCGCACAATTCATGCTTACGCGTGATGCATGCGTGCGTGTCTGTAGATGCCAGGGCAACAAAAATAAATTATATATCATTTCGAAACACCGGATGTTAGCTTTCTAATGCACCTAGAACCGTCTCATTTAGATCTCTGTAGCTCATGTTATGGTCGGTTAAGTACGAAGAGGTCAGGCTGGACAACTTAGCAATTCCTTCAATTTCTTGTATTCCTTCGACTTTTGCATGCTTCCTTTCTATCTTCTAAGCCATTCCTGCCCCATAAACACTGAAAACACTTAACCCACATATTAAGGCATCGAATGGTAATAAGAGGGGATTAAACATAGCAAATTTAAGCCCAAAGAAGCATGTTTTCAATCATAGCATAAAATTAGGAAGGAAAATGTAAAACCATGCAATTAGTATGAATAAGTGTGCAAAGACTTGATAAAAACCACCCAATTGAGCATAAGATAAACCATAAAATAGTGGTTTATCAATCTCCCCACACTTAAACATAAGCATGTCCTCATGCTAATCTCAAGGAGACAAAAGGAATGAATGGGGGACAGTAAGACTCATGAGATGCAACCTATTAATGCAACTATATGCTGAGATGATTCTGTCTACTTGGTTAAAAGTAAATAAGCTCTTCAAGACAAACATAAATCAGATTCCACTAATTTAAATCACACAATAAGAGACAAGTAAACTTGTAAGAAGATAGCTCATGAAAGCAGGGAACATAGAATCAAGCATTGAACCCTCACTGGTAGTGTATATGCACTCAAATCTCTCAAGTGTCTAAGGTTAATTCACTCTACTCTCCTCTAGTCATGCTTTCTAAACTTTGTTCTTCATCTAACCAATCAACAAAAATTTAGTATACCAATGCAAACATCATGAGGTCTTTTCAAGGTTGTAATAGGGCTAAGGTAAGGATGAGGATATATGTATGGCCAAGTGAGCTAAAATATGAATCTTTGACTAACTTAAGTTCTCACCTAACATACACACACTCTATATAACTCTAAAATCATGCCTAGTGTAAGAACCGCAATTATTCCACCGGTTAATTAATTGATTATATTGTCCCAAATTAGATTCTGAAAAGTTAGAGTGAGAATTTGAGGTTCTAAACATCATTTTTGGACTCAGTAGGTCTTCCCGAGTAAGAAAATGTGTTTTTTGTAAAAAACCGTGAAAAATGGTGAATCGGCAGTTAAACCGGTTCAAGTCTACCCAATGCTGCGCAAGAGAAAGTGGAAACAGTCATAAACCTTAGAAAAATTTTAGAAATAGAAAACCGAGCGTTAATTTTAAAGGTTTAGCTCGAAGTTGGGCCAAACGGGCTAAAAACGCTCACGGGTTGAACCGGGCCCAAGGTGGGCCCAAACCCAACATATATAAAGGTTCATTTAATGAACCCTAACCTCATAAACACAATACACCAGCTGCAAAGAAGAGAGGAGAAGAGAGAAGAACACTATTCACTTCTCAATTCAATCCGCGATATCTTGAGTTACGGTGCTCCGATTCGCGTACCGTCAGCAGCTACGCGAAGCTCTTGCTGAGCCCGTCCTTTCTATTTAAGCATTGTGGTATGTTTCACGAGTTTCCCTAACCAGTTTTCGTGCCTTTGAGAATTTCGAGTTTTAGGATTTGGTTTTGAGTGAAATCTTGTGTCTTGGGTGTTTTAGGTACACTCTAGCACTTGATTGTTGGTGGTTTTAGCTTCCAAAACTGTTGGACATGGTAAGAGCTCTTGGAACCTTTGTTAGATTATGTTTATGTTGAGCCCTAATTTGATTAGTGATGTTTGGTGTTTATATAGCTTGTGTGTTGTTAGTTTGGAGCTTGTGGGTGATTGATTGGAAGCTTGGATTGTGTTGGAAAGCTTGTTGGTGATCTTTGCAGTACTCATTGTGGGCTAAAGGCATATTGGGAATCGGCCAAGGTATGGTTTCGGTTTCCTCTATGTAGTATATAATATTCATGGAGACTTAGGCTAGTGACCTATAGGATAGGTTTGAATTTAAACGGTTGTTGATTTATTAAGTGATGATATGTGGTAATTTAAGATGAATTAATGATTGTCGGGTTCAGTATGATGAGTGATGGTAATATGATAATGATGATTCATTGGGTAAATTGAAAAGGCATAATGATGATATGCCTGATGTTGAATTTGATGATTTGGCATTATGGTTGTAAAAGTGGGATATATTGGTATTGATGTTGAAGATGATGAAATGTGAGGAAAATGTGGTATTGTTGGTGTATTAGGGCACAACAGGTTGATTTTGACGAAAGAAGGAGTTTTTGAATGTTTTGGTATGAGTTAAAATGTGTATGGTTAGAAGTTGTGTAAATTGTGAAGTTTGGTAAAATAGGGTTTTTGGTGAACTTTCTTCGATCATAACTTTTGCCTCAGTTTTCAAAAATTGATGAAACTTGTCTAGAATTAAAGATCTTTGAAAATCCTTTAAATCGATATAAAGTTTATGGAATTTGGAATTTTGTAGAGGGAGTTATGATCATTCAACGTTGGTGTTAAAAATCTGAAATTCTACAAAGTTGCAGAATTTCATTATTACTGATATGTGCGAGCGCACACCCTTGTGCGGACGCACACCCTGTATGAATTTTGACCTGTGCGGACACACACACCTGTGCGCACGCACAGGCAGGGAAGTGCACTCTGTTCGCAGCGCTAGCACAGCTTGTGCGTGCACATATCTAGTGAAAAACTTCAACCTGTGTGGACTGATAAACCCATATTTCATGAGTTCTTTTGTGCTTAATTAGAGTGATTTATTCAACTCTTCACCTACTTATTCACATTAATTGCATAGTTTTACTTTCCCTTCCTTATTATGTCATTGATGAGCGGATAATTTATACGCTTTTTGACATTGTTTTTAGTATGTTTTTAGTAGGATCTAGTTACTTTTAGGGATGTTTTCATTAGTTTTTATGTTAAATTCACATTTCTGAACTTTACTATGAGTTTGTGTGTTTTTCTGTGATTTCAGGTATTTTCTGGCTAAAATTGAGGGATGATGACATGTCACCATGTCATGTTTTTCTATGCTTTTTCATTTGTTTTCAATAGGTTTTATGCACTTTCTTGAGCCATAAGCAAGCCAATTGGGTAGATTTTCATGTTTCCTTTGATTTAATCAACCATGTATGAATTAATGTAATTTCATGAGATTTTATGCTATAATTGTCATATATTATGAAAGAATAACAAACTCATGATTTTGAGTAAAGCTTTGATGTGTTTGGTTGATTGATGATAGGTGAAAAGAGTTTGGAAGAAGGTTGAAGAAAGAAGGAATGGCTAGGAGGAAAAGAGAACAAAAAGCTTGAGCAAAAGTTTGCCTCAAACTTTAGCTCAAACTTTTGGAATAAGTGAAAATGAACCAGGGAGCAAAAAGCTGGAGCAAAAGTTTGCCTCAAACTTTTTGGCAAATTTTTGGCATCACAAATCAACACCCTGGAGAGCAAAAGTTTGCGCCAATGTTAGCCTCAAACTTTTTGGCAAACGTTGGCGCATGAACAACACACCCAGGGGAGAAAAAGCTTGCGCCAACGTTTGCCTCAAGCTTTTTGGCAAACGTTGGCGCCACAAGGCATACAAGGGGTATACTTCCAACAAGAATAACTTGAGCTACAGAGCTCCAAATGAGGTGATTAAAAAAGCAATGGAAAGTAGGAATCGAGAGCTTTCCAAGCATATATGACACTGCATGGTGGACACTAAAATTGAGGGAGAAAACTGCCCCGCAATGAGCATAAACGAACATGGTGGCAACCTGCAGTGAGGCCAACTGACCTCTGCACCTTCGACAGAGTATAACTCGAGCTGTAGAGCTCCAAATGATGTGCTTCCAACGGCATTGGAAAGTAGACATCCAGAGCTTTCCAACAATATATAATAGTATGGGTTGGACAATAGGTTTGAGCCTCCAAAACTGGCGTTTTCGACCATGTTTGAGGCAAACTTTACCTCAAACGTTGGGCACCAAAGCCAGCGACCCTGTCCTCTTCAAAGGAGTATAACTTGAGTTGTAGATGTCCAATTGAGGTGATTCCAATTGAGTTAGAGAGCTGACATTCAGAGCTTTCCAACCATATATAATAGTCTATAGTGGGAATGAAATTGGCAACGTTGACAAGAGGACAAAGTAGCGCCACATATATGTACTAGGGGGCCAACGTTGGAGCAAAAGTTTGACCCCAAACTTTTGCCCCAACGTTGGTATCAGCAAGAATAGGGCAGCTGGTGTGAAAAGTTGGAGTAAAAGTTTGCCTCAAACTTTTACTCAAACTTTTACTCAAGCTTTTAAGATTCACAACCCGGTTCACATTGGTTCTCTCTCCAACTCCAAGAGCAATCAACCAAGGCCTCTATCAACCCAATTCCATCAAGAGCAAGGACCCAATTGACACCACTCAAAGGCACAAGAGATAGTTAGAATAGAAATTTCATTTTAATTTTAATTTGTTTTGAATTTCATTTTCATTTTGTAAAAATGCCTATAAATAGGCATCTGTTTCATTTTATTAAGGGAGGCGAGCTCCACTAGGGAGCATTAGGAATACAGAACTTTCTCTCTTTAGTTTTTTTTTGGGTTGAGAATTGAAGAAATTCTATTTCAATCTCAACTTGAGAATTTTCTCTGTTTTCCTCTTCTGCAAACTTTCAGTGAATTGCAATTTGAATTAAAACTCTCTTTACTGCTTTCATCTCTATTTCTTCTGCAAATTGTTTACTGTTGGATCAAGGAAGGAATTGAGATCTAGACTTGGTCTCTAGTCTCATCCAACCCCTGAGATCTTCAACTTTCCTTTAGTTATTGCAATTGAGCTGCATTTCGTTTTCTGTTCGGTTCTTCAATTCAATTTACATTAAGCTTGCTGCAAATCTCATTTACTTTCCTGCACGTGTATTCCTCTGCATTTTACATTTGAGCCACTGTGATCTGAATTTACTTTTCATGCAATTTTAATTTCCTTGCAATTGTTCTAAGCTTTGATTTACTGCTTTCATTTAATTTCCCTGCACCCAGTCCCCTTTACTTTCATGCAATTTATATTTCTTGCAATTCAAGTTTCAGCTATTTTACTTTCTTGCTCTTTAAGTTACTTGCAATTTTACTTTCTGCACTTTATAATTCCTGCAAGTTTACATTCCGTTGGCTTCAATTGTCACTCAAATAATTCAATGTTAGCTTGACTAAACTAATCACCCACTAAAGTTGCTTGATCCATCAATCCCTGTGGGATCGACCTCACTCCCGTGAGTTATTATTACTTGATGCGACCCGGTATACTGGTCGGTTAGTTTTGGGTGTTTTGGAGAAATTCGTTTTTCCGCAAAAATATCCATCAAGTTTTTGGCGCCGTTGCCGGGGATTGATTAGATCAACAATGATTAAGTGGGTGAGAAGTCTAGATCAAGCATTTTCTTTATTTTTGTTCTCTGTTCTAAGTTGAAACCAAGGTGTTTGAGTTATTGCCTCACTAAGAAATTCTTTCTCTATGACATGAATTTCAAATTTCATTGATGTTTACAAAATACAAATGGAGTTCAACTTATCTTATGGTCAAATAAAATTTTATGGGATATCACCCACCATCACCAATCTCTAATGGTGGATGGGAATATCACCAAGAAACTTCAAATTCTGGGCACTCCAATTCATGGAGCTATGCTTCAGAACCACAAGATGAGAAAGAAAATCATATGGGATATTTCCCTCCACCACAAAATGATGCAAGTCATGATTCTAATGGTGGCTGGGAAGGAAATTCTAGTGCTCCATATGATATTCATCCAAAGATATCATCACTTGACCATACTTCAACCGAAAGCCCCTTTCAAAACTCACCACCCACACAAACTTCCATGAACCACTCAAGGCTTTCAGAGCTTGAGTCCATGTTCAAAAAAAATGAGGAGGAGGCAATGAAAGCCTGGAAAAGGGAAGAAATCATCCGTCAGAGGGCGAATGAGCACCTGGAGAACATAAGGAAACACTTAGAACCATCAAACAGTAAAAATCAATCTGTGGGAGAAGAAGTGGAAAAACAAGAACAAAAGGTCCTTATGTCAAGTGAAAGTGCAATGAAGAAGGAGGAAAAACAAGAGGAAGAGGCTACTGAGTCAAGTGGATTTTTAATGAAGAATGAGGTGGTTAAAAATGAAACTACACTTGAGATGACAAAGGAACTTGAAGAATCACAACTCTCACAAATTTCCCTGGACCAAAACGCCTCAACACTTGAATCCATGATTAAAAGGTATGAAGAGGAGATGAAGAAAGCTTGGGAAGATCAACAAACCTCCTCCATAAAAGAGCTATTAAAACAAATGTTGAGTGTAAAAGAGGAAGTGGAGGAGCATGAAAGTGAAGAAGTCATTCCAAACTCAAGTGAGGCAGAGAAGTACATAAAGGAGGAGTTCATGGAACCATCAATACAAGAGACTCTTGATGAAAAGAAGACTCCAACAATCACACAACCACCAAGACTTGGATTCAAAGAAGTGAAGGCAATTAACAAAAGCACCAAGAAGAGGATTGTGACCAAACTACCAAGGACAACATTCAAGAGGAGATCAACCACAAGAAATCCAACCCCTGGACCAATAGCAAGCAAGCTCAATCAAGCAATGTACAAAAGAAAGCTTGTTGAGGAGAGACCAAGACAGGGGGTAATTGCTGAATCTTCTCCTCCTTTGAAGTCATTTCTCTTAACAAATTGGAAGAAGAGGAAGAAAGTAAAGAACAGGTAGACAGTAGGTACATTTCTTTTCCTTGCTTTGTTTAAATTTCAATAAATTGGCATATGGTTACATTCTAAGTTTGGTGTTGCCCTGCAACAAACTGTTTTCCATCTTCATGGATGATTGCATCAATTTTACATGAAAGTGACACACCAAGATTCTAAGTTTGGTGTGCCACCTATTTTTCTATGCAAATCAATCCAGCAACATCACTTGTCTACATAATCATATTGCCTTTTACAGTGTTATTTTTCTTCTTAGTTGGATAATTTTTGTTTTCTCTTTGTTTCATTTATTTACTTGTTTTTAATGCTTTCCTTCATTAACTGTTTTTGTTAATACATCACCAAGACATCCTTATTCATAACAGACTCTTCATTTGGTGATTGTATTTAACATATAACAGTTTCTTTCATTTAGTTTTAGTTCAAATAAATTGACATATGGTTGCATTCTATGTTTGGTGTTGCTATGCAACAAAATTTAGTTCCAATTCTTACAAGATACTTGCATTAATTCCAAGTGAAAGTGTCACACTAAGTTTGGTGTGCCACTTATCTTTTATGCAATGTATTGTGCTCACCTTCTTAAGTTTGCAATCACAATATCTCTGTCTCTTGTGCCTTGATTATTATCTTTAATTTTGCTTGCTTAAAACACATGTGCTACTAACATTTCATTGTGTAAGACATTCATGATACATCTTGGCCCCATAGCCATTGTTCTATTGTTGCTTGAGGATGAGCAAGTATTCTGAGTTTGGCAAGGGAAGGAGGAAGAATAGAGGAAAAAGGACAACAATAATGAAGATGAACTGCAAGGTTGTAGAGTTCCTTTTCTCCTCATTTGTTTCAAGCACTATAAACTGCATGATTGTCTTTACCTTCTCTGTATGCATGTGTGTATGAAAAGGCATAGTTTGATTTCTAAATTGCAACATGGTGCTGTGCCATTATGATTACCAACTTGAGTTTTGTGAATTCAAAAGCAGTAAAGCATCATGATCATAAACAAACAAGGAACTAAAGAAGAGTTTAGCATGTGCATACAAGTATCGGAAAGCTAGTATGATTAATTGTTGCTCAATTGCATTGGATTTTATTTAATTGAAGTTTTCATCTAGAACATTTTGTGAAATCTTTTAAAATCATGAAAACCTTGAAGAAGCAAATGCAAAATAAAGCAAGAAAAGAAAAAGGGAAATAATGAGAAAGCTGAAGGCTCTGAGTACCAATGGCAATTCATTTGTTAAGTACTTGTGGTGTTTATGTATCAAGCCAAATGCTTGAAAACAAAACACTTAGAAGTCAAGGTTAGGCTCAAAGTGCAAAAGCACTCCCTCAAAGCTCAAGGTCTGAGCATCAATGATTAGAGAGTCAAGAAAAGAAAAGAAAAATGAGCTTAATGAAGTCCTCTAATCAAATGCTTGTGGTGCTTATGTATCAAGTGGTAATACTTGAAAACAAAGCATTTAGAAGTCGTAGCTTTGTTATCAACTCATGGGGCAAAGCACCCAAAAGGAGAAGCTAATAAGAAAATCAAAAGCTTATTTCAAGGAAGAAATATAAGAAAAAGATTTCATAAATTGAGCTAGATGTAAGCATCAATCATTTACATTTCTTTTGTGATTGTAGCATGCTTAGAAAACTAGCTTACCATGAACATTGAGTTGCTATTCTTCTTGCCTTGGATTGTCAATCTTTATTGCATGATTCTTTTCTTGCTTGGGGATAAGCAAGGTTTAAGTTTGGTGTTGTGATGACATGTCACCATGTCATGTTTTTCTATGCTTTTTCATTTGTTTTCAATAGGTTTTATGCACTTTCTTGAGCCATAAGCAAGCCAATTGGGTAGATTTTCATGTTTCCTTTGATTTAATCAACCATGTATGAATTAATGTAATTTCATGAGATTTTATGCTATAATTGTCATATATTATGAAAGAATAACAAACTCATGATTTTGAGTAAAGCTTTGATGTGTTTGGTTGATTGATGTTAGGTGAAAAGAGTTTGGAAGAAGGTTGAAGAAAGAAGGAATGGCTAGGAGGAAAAGAGAACAAAAAGCTTGAGCAAAAGTTTTCCTCAAACATTAGCTCAAACTTTTGGAATAAGTGAAAATGAACCAGGGAGCAAAAAGCTGGACCAAAAGTTTGCCTCAAACTTTTGTGCAAACTTTTGGGCAAAAAGCTGGAGCAAAAGTTTGCCTCAAACTTTTTGGCAAACTTTTGGCATCACAAATCAACACCCTGGAGAGCAAAAGTTTGCGCCAACGTTAGCCTCAAACTTTTTGGCAAACGTTGGCGCATGAACAACACACCCAGGGGGGAAAAAGCTTGCGCCAACATTTGCCTCAAGCTTTTTGGCAAACGTTGGCGCCACAAGGCATACAAGGGGTATACTTCCAACAAGAATAACTTGAGCTACAGAGCTCCAAATGAGGTGATTCAAAAAGCAATGGAAAGTAGGAATCGAGAGATTTCTAAGCATATATGACACTGCATGGTGGACACTAAAATTGAGGGAGAAAACTGCCCCGCAATGAGCATAAACGAACATGGTGGCAACCTGCAGCGAGGCCAACTGACCTCTGCACCTTCGACAGAGTATAACTCGAGCTGTAGAGCTCCAAATGATGTGCTCCCAACGGCATTGGAAAGTAGACATCCAGGGCTTTCCAACAATATATAATAGTATGGGGTAGACATTACGTTTGAGCCTCCGAAACTGGCGTTTTCGACCACGTTTGAGGCAAACTTTACCTCAAACGTTGGGCACCAAAGCCAGCGACCCTATCCTCTTCAAAGGAGCATAACTGGAGTTGTAGATGTCCAATTGAGGTGATTCCAATTGGGTTAGAAAGCTGACATTCAGAGCTTTCCAACCATATATAATAGTCTATAGTGGGCATAAAATTGGCAATGTTGACAAGAGGACAAAGTAGCGCCACATATATGTACTAGGGGGCCAACGTTGGAGCAAAAGTTTGACCCCAAACTTTTGCCCCAACATTGGTATCAGCAAGAATGGGGCAGCTGGTGTGAAAAGTTGGAGTAAAAGTTTGCCTCAAACTTTTACTCAAGCTTTTAAGATTCACAACCCGGTTCACATTGTTTCTCTCTCCAACTCCAAGAGCAATCAACCAAGGCCTCTATCAACCCAATTCCATCAAGAGCAAGGACCCAATTGACACCACTCAAAGGCACAAGAGATAGTTAGAATAGAAATTTTATTTTAATTGTAATTTGTTTTGAATTTCATTTTCATTTTGTAAAAATGCCTATAAATAGGCATCTGTTTCATTTTATTAAGGGAGGCGAGCTCCACTAGGGAGCATTAGGAATAGAGAACTCTCTCTCTTTAGTTTTTTTTTGGGTTGAGAATTGAAGAAATTCTGTTTCAATCTCAACTTGAGAATTCTCTCTGTTTTCCTCTTCTGCAAACTTTCAGTGAATTGCAATTTGAATTAAAACTCTCTTTACTGCTTTCATCTCTATTTCTTCTGCAAATTGTTTACTGTTGGATCAAGGAAGGAATTGAGATCTAGACTTGGTCTCTAGTCTCATCCAACCCCTGAGATCTTCAACTTTCCTTTAGTTATTGCAATTGAGCTGTATTTCATTTTCTGTTCGGTTCCTCAATTCAATTTACATTAAGCTTGCTGCAAATCTCATTTACTTTCCTGCACGTGTATTCCTCTGCATTTTACATTTGAGCCACTGTGATCTGAATTTACTTTTCATGCAATTTTAATTTCCTTGCAATTTTTCTAAGCTTTGATTTACTGCTTTCATTTAATTTCCCTGCACCCAGTCCCCTTTACTTTCATGCAATTTATATTTCTTGCAATTCAAGTTTCAGCTATTTTACTTTCTTGCTCTTTAAGTTACTTACAATTTTACTTTCTGCACTTTATAATTCCTGCAAGTTTACATTCCGTTGGCTTCAATTGTTACTCAAATCATTCAATGTTAGCTTGACTAAACTAATCACCCACTAAAATTGCTTGATCCATCAATCCATGTGGGATCGACCTCACTCCCGTGAGTTATTATTACTTGATGCGACCCGGTATACTTGCCGGTTAGTTTTGGGTGTTTTGGAGAAATTCATTTTTCCACAAAAATATCCATCAAGGGACTTGAGCACAAATCAGATTCGGAGGTTGAAGAAGGACTACTGATGCTGTTGGATTCTGACCTCCCTGCACTCAAAGTGGATTTTCTGGAGCTACAGAACTCAAAATGGCGCGCTTCGAATTGTGTTGGAAAGTAGACATCCAGGGCTTTCCAGCAATATATAATAGTCTATACTTTGGCCAAAGATAGACGACGTAAACTTGCGTTCAACGCCAGCTTTCTGCCCAAATCTGGCGTCCAGCGCCAGAAAAGGATCCAAAACCAGAGTTGAACGCCCAAACTGGCACAAAAACTGGCGTACAGCTCCACAAATGGCCTCTGCACGTGGAAAGTTAAGGCTCAGCCCAAACACACACCAAGTGGGTCCCGGAAGTGGATTTATGCATCAATTACTTACTCATGTAAACCCTAGTAGCTAGTTTATTATAAATAGGACCTTTTACTATTGTATTTGGCATCCTGGATCCTGGATTATATTTTGATCCTGTGATCACGTTTTGGGGGCTGGCCATCTCGGCCATGCCTGGACCTTTTACTTATGTAATTTTCATGGTAGAGTTTCTACACTCCATAGATTAAAGTGTGGAGCTCTGCTGTTCCTCAAAGATTAATGCAAAGTACTACTGTTTTCTATTCAATTCATCTTATTTCGCTTCTAAGATATCCATTCGCACCCAAGAACATGATGAAGGTGATGATTATGTGTGACGCTCATCACCATTCTCCCCTATGAACACGTGCCTGACAAACACTTCCGTTCTACATGCAATAAGCTAGAATGATGGTGGCATTCAAGAGAATCCGGAAAGTCTAAACCTTGTCTGTGGTATTCCGAGTAGGATTCAATGATTGAATGACTGTGACGAGCTTCAAACTCGCGAGTGCTGGGCGTTAGTGACAGACGCAAAAGAAGGGTGAATCCTATTCCAGCATGATCGAGAACCGACAGATGATTAGCCGTGCTGTGACAGAGCATGTGAGCATATTTTTCACTGAGAGGAGGGGATGTAGCCACTGACAACGGTGATGCCCTTGCATAAAGCCAGCCATGGAAAGGAGTAAGACTGATTGGATGAAGATAGCAGGAAAGCAGAGGTTCAGAGGAACGAAAAGCATATCCATTCGCTTATCTGAAATTCCTACCAATGATTTACATAAGTACTTCTATCCCTATTCCATTATTTATTATTCGAAAACACCATTATCAATTTATATCTGCCTAACTGAGATTTGCAAGGTGACCATGGCTTGCTTCATACCAACAGTCTCCATGGGATTCGACCCTTACTTACGTAAGGTATTACTTGGACGACCCAGTGCACTTGCTGGTTAGTTGTATCGAAGTTGTGAACCATGGTATTGGCACCATGTTCTTGGCACCATTGCCAGGGAAAGAAAGAGCCGTAAATTTTACATAATCAAAGTGTAATCACGATTGCGCGTACCTAGTTGCTCACGTTGCCAGGGATTGTTTGAGCCTGGACATCACAATTTTGTGCACCAAGTTTTTGGCGCCGTTGCTGGGGATTGTTCGAGTTTGGACAACTGACGGTTCATCTTGTTGCTCAGATTAGGTAATTTTCTTTTTGTGTTCTTTTCAAAAATTTTTCAAAAATATTTCTAAAATTTTCTCATCTGTTTTCAAAAAAATTAAAAATGTTTTCAAAAATATATTTTTATTCAAAATTTTTAAGAATGAATTCTAGTGTTTCATGAAGCATGTGAAGCCTGGCTAGTTGTAAAGCCATGTCTAAATTTATTTGGACTGAGGCTTGCAATTTGTTATCAAGAGCAATATACTCTGGTGTTAAATGCTGAAGCTTGGCTGGCCATTGGCCATGTCTAGTGTTTTGGACTGGAGCTTTCATTGAAAGCTTGGCTGGCTAGTGAGCCATGTCTAATTCCTGGACTGAAGCTTTAGACTAAGAATGCAAGATTCCTGGAATTCATGTTAAAAATTTTGGAATCCTTATTTTTTTCTTTTTCATATAATTTTCGAAAAAATACAAAAAAATTAGAAAATCATAAAAATCAAAAATATTTTTCTGTTTCTTGTTTGATTCATGTGTCATATTATAAGTTTGATGTCAATTGCATGTGCATCTTGCATTTTTCGAAAATTCTCATGCATTCATGGTGTTCTTCATGATCTTCAAGTTGTTCTTGGTAAGTCTTCTTGTTTGATCTTGATGATTTTTTGTTTTGTGTCTTTTCATGTTTATCATATGCATTCTTGAATTCTTAATGTCTAAGCATCAAAGAATTCTAAGTTTGGTGTCTTGCATGTTTTCTTTGCATTAAAAATTTTTCAAAATTGTGTCTATGATGTTCATCTTGACATTCAAAGTGTTCTTGGTGTTCATCTTGACATTCATAGCATTCTTGCATGCATTCATTGTTTTGATCTAAAAATTTCATGCATTGCATCATTTTTCTTGTTTTTCTCTTGCATCATAAAAATTCAAAAATCAAAAAAATATCTTTCCCTTTTTCTCTCATCAAATTCGAAAATTTGAGTTGACTTTTTCAAAAATTTTTAAAATCAAGTTGTTTCTTATGAGTCAAATCAAATTTTCAATTTGAAAATCTTATCTTTTTCAAAATCTTTTTCAAAAATCAAATCTTTTTCAAATTTCTTAGTTATTTTCGAAAATTTCAAAAATATTTTTCAAAAATCTTTTTCTTATTTTTATATCAAATTTTCGAAAATAACATAATCAATTAAGGTTTTGATTCAAAAATTTGAAGTTTGTTACTTGCTTGTTAAGAAAGATTCAAACTTTAAGTTCTAGAATCATATCTTGTAATTTCCTATGAATCAAGTCATTAATTGAGATTTTAAAAAATCAAATCTTTTTCAAAACTAATTTCTAAAATATCTTCTTATCTTACCTTTTTCAAAAAGTTGGTTTCAAAATATCTTTTCTAACCTCCTAACTTCTTATCTTTTCAAAATTTGTTTCAACTAACTAACTAACTTTTTGTTTGTTTCTTAACTTTTTCAAAACTACCTAACTAACTCTCTCTCTCTAATTTTCGAAAATATCTTCCCTCTTTTTCAAAAATTTCTTTTTAATTAACTAATTATTCTTATTCTTATTTTTGATTTTAAAAATTTTCGAAAAATACTAACATTTTTCAAAAACCATTTTCAAAAATCACTAACTCTTTTTCAAAAATATTTTTCGAAAATTCTCCCTCTCCCATCTTATTCTATTTATTTATTCATCTGCTAACATCTCATCTCACATCTCTGCCATCCTCACAGTTGTGTTTCTTCCATTACATTACATTCTTTGTCTCCCCCTTTTCTTCTACTCAAACAGGGATCCCTATACTGTGGTATAAAGGATCTCTATTATTATTATTATTTTTCTGTGCCCTCTTCTTGGTGACTTTACTGCACCTAATTCCAATTTACATGGAAGAAGCATCTCCATTCCTGCCATTGGAGCAAACAACTTTGAGCTGAAACCTCAATTAGTTTCTCTGATGCAGCAGAACTGCAAGTTTCATGGACTTCCATCTGAAGATCCTTTTCAGTTCTTAACTGAATTCTTGCAGATATGTGATACTGTTAAGACTAATGGAGTAGATCCTGAAGTCTACAGGCTCATGCTTTTCCCCTTTGCTGTAAGAGACAGAGCTAGATTATGGTTGGATTCTCAACCCAAAGACAGCCTGAACTCTTGGGATAAGCTGGTCACGGCTTTCTTAGCCAAGTACTTTCCTCCTCAAAAGCTGAGCAAGCTTAGAGCTGATGTTCAAACCTTCAGATAGAAAGAAGGTGAATCTCTCTATGAAGCTTGGGAAAGATACAAACAGTTGACAAAAAAGTGTCCTTCTGACATGCTTTTAGAATGGACCATCCTAGATATATTCTATGATGGTTTATCTGAGCTATCAAAAATGTCACTGGACACTTCTGCAGGTGGATCCATTCACATAAAGAAAACGCCTGCAGAAGCTCAAGAACTCATTGACATGGTTGCTAATAACCAGTTCATGTACACTTCTGAAAGGAATCCTGTGAATAATGGGACGCCTATGAAGAAAGGAGTTCTTGAAGTTGATACTCTGAATGCCATATTGGCTCAGAATAAAATATTGACTCAGCAAGTCAATATGATCTCTCAGAGTCTGAATGGAATGCAAGCTGCATCCAACAGTACTCAAGAGGCATCTTCTGAAGAAGAAGCTTATGATCCTGAGAACCCTGCAATAGCAGAGGTAAATTATTTAGGTGAACCTTATGGAAACACCTATAACTCATCATGGAGAAATCATCCAAATTTCTCATGGAAGGATCAAAAGCCTCAACAAGGCTTTAATAATGGTGGAAGAAACAGGTTTAACAATAATAAACCTTTTCCATCATCCACTCAGCAACAGACAGAGAACTCTGAACAAAATACTTCTAATTTGGCAAACTTAGTCTCTGATCTGTCCAAGGCCACTGTGAGTTTCATGAATGAAACAAGGTCTTCCGTTAGAAATTTGGAAGCACAAGTGGGGCAGCTGAGTAAAAGGATCACTGAAATCCCTCCCAGTACTCTCCCAAGCAATACAGAAGAGAATCCAAAAGGAGAGTGCAAGGCCATTGACATAAGCAAAATGGCCGAACCCAATGAGGGAGAGGAGGACGTGAATCCCAAGGAGGAAGACCTCCTGGGACGTCCAGTGGTCAATAAGGAGCTTCCCTCTGAGGAACCAAAGGACTCTGAGGCTCATCTAGAGACCATAGAGATTCCATTGAACCTCCTTATGCCCTTCATGAGCTCTGATGAGTACTCCTCTTTTGAAGAGAATGAGGATATTACTGAAGAGCAAACTGCCAAGTTTCTTGGTGCAATCATGAAGCTAAATGCCAAATTATTTGGCGTTGATACTTGGAAAGTTGAACCTCCCTTGTTCATCAATGAACTAAGTGATCTAGATCAACTGACATTACCTCAGAAGAGACAGGATCCTGGAAAGTTCATAATACCCTGTACCATAGGCACCATGATCTTTAAAGCTCTATGTGACCTTGGTTCAGAAATAAACCTCATGCCCCTCTCTGTAATAGAGAAACTGGGAATCTATGGGGTGCAAGCTGCTAAAATCTCATTAGAGATGGCAGACAATTCAAGAAAACAGGCATATGGACAAGTAAAGGACGTGTTAGTAAAGGTTAAAGGCCTTTGCATCCCTGCTGATTTCATAGTCCTGGATACTGGAAAGGAAGAGGATGAATCCATCATCCTAGGAAGACCTTTCCTGGCCACAGCAAGAGCTGTGATTAATGTTGACAGAGGTGAAATAGTCCTTCAATGGAATAAGGACTCCCTTGTGTTTAAAACTCAAGGATCTCCCTCTGCAACCATGGAGAGGAAGCATGAAAAGCTTCTCTCAAAGCAGAGTCAACCCAAGCCCCCACAGTCAAACTCTAAGTTTGGTGTTGAACTCCCATATCCAAACTCTAAGTTTGGTGTTGGAGAGTCTCAACAAAGCTCTGCACATCTGTGAGGCTCCATGAGAGCCCACTGTCAAGCTATTGACATTAAAGAAGCGCTTGTTGGGAGGCAACCCAATGTTTATTTATCTAACTCTATTATTCTTGTTTTTCATGTTTTCTTAGGTTCACGATCATGTGGAGTCACAAAATAAATATAAAAATTGAAAACGGAATCAAAAACAGCAAAAGAAAAATCACACCCTGGAGGAGCATCTGTCTGGCGTTCAGCGCCAGAACAGAGCATGGTTCTGGCGCTGAACGCCCAAAATGGGCAGCTTCTGGACGCTGAACGCCAGAACAGGCATGGTTCTGGCGTTCAACGCCAGAAATGGCACACAAATGGGCGCTGCTGAACGCCCAAAATGGCCACCAACCTGGCGCTGAACGCCCAGAGTTGGGTGCAAAGGCATTTTTACATGCCTAATGGGTGCAGGAATGTAAATCCTTGAACACCTCAGGATCTGTGGATCCCACAGGATCCACTCAGGATCTGTGGACCCCACAGGATCCCCACCTACCTCCACTCACTTCTTCTCACCACTCTCTTTCACACAACCCCATAAACACTCTTCCCCAAAAACCCTTCACCAATCACCTCAAACTCTCTTCCCCATCACCTCTTCACCACTCACATCCATCCACTCTTCCCCATAAACCTACCTCATAAACCCCACCTACCTTCAAAATTCAAAACCAAATTCCCACCCAAACCCACCCATATGGCCGAAACCTTTCCCCCCTCCCTTCCCTATATAAAGCCCTCCATTCTTCATCAAATTCACACAACACACCCCTCTACACCCTTCTTGGCCGAAATACTTCCCACTCTCCCTCTCTTCCATTTCTTCTTCTTCTTCATCTATTCTTTCTTTTATTGCTCGAGGGCGAGCAAAATTCTAAGTTTAGTGTGGTAAAAGCATAAGCTTTTTGTTTTTCCATTACCATTGATGGCACCTAAGACCGGAGAATCCTCTAGAAAGGGGAAAGGGAAGACAAAAGCTTCCACATCTGAGTCATGGGAGATGGAAAGGTTCATCTCCAAAGCCCATCAAGACCACTTCTATGATGTTGTGGCCAAGAAGAAGGTGATCCCTGAGGTCCCTTTCAAACTCAAAAGAAATGAGTATCCGGAGATCCGACATGAAATTCAAAGAAGAGGTTGGGAAGTTCTAACAAATCCCATCCAACAAGTCGGCATCCTAATGGTTCAAGAGTTCTATGCTAATGCATGGATCACCAAGAACCATGATCAAAGTAAGAACCCGGATCCAAAGAACTATGTTACAAGGGTTCGGGGGAAATACTTAGATTTTAGTCCGGAGAATGTGAGGTTGGCGTTTAACTTGCCCATGATGCAAGGAGATGAATGCCCCTACACTAGAAGGGTCAACTTTAATCAAAGGTTGGACTAAGTCCTTATGGACATATGCGTGGAAGGAGCTCAATGGAAGATTGACTCCAAAGGCAAGCCGGTTCAACTAAGAAGATTGGACCTCAAGCCTGTAGCTAGAGGATGGTTGGAGTTCATTCAATGCTCAATCATTCCCACTAGCAACCGGTCTGAAGTTACTATAGACCGGGCCATCATGATCCATAGCATCATTATTGGAGAAGAGGTGGAAGTTCATGAGATTATACCTCAAGAACTCTACAAGGTGGCTGACAAGTCTTCCACTATGGCAAGGTTAGCCTTTCCTCACCTCATTTGCCACCTATGCAATTCAGCTGGGATTGACATAGAGGGAGATATCCTCATTAAAGACGACAAGCCCATCACTAAGAAAAAGATGGAGCAAGCAAGAGAGCCCATTCATGGAGCTCAAGAGGCGTATGAAGCTCATCACCATGAGATCCCGGAAATGCCTCAAATGCACTTTCCTCCACAAAATTATTGGGAGCAAATCAACACCTCCTTAGGAGAATTGAGTTCCAATATGGGACAACTAAGGGTGGAACATCAAGAGCACTCCATCATGCTTCATGAAATAAGAGACGATCAAAAAGCACTGAAGGAGGAGCAACAAAGACAAGGAAGAGACATAGAAGAGCTCAAGGACATCATTGGTTCCTCAAGAAGGAAACGCCACCATCACTAAGGTGGATTCATTCCTTGTTCTTATTTCTTCTGTTTTTTGTTTTCTATGTTATGTGCTTATCTATGTTTGTGTCTTCATTACATGATCATTAGTAGTTAGTAACTATGTCTTAAAGTTATGAATGTCCTATGAATCCATCACCTCTCTTAAATGAAAAATGTTTTAATTCAAAAGAACAAGAAGTACATGAGTTTCGAATTTATCCTTGAACTTAGTTTAATTATATTGATGTGGTGACAATGCTTCTTATTTTCTGAATGTATGCTTGAACAGTGCATATGTCTTTTGAAGTTGTTGTTTAAGAATGTTAAATATGTTGGCTCTTGAAAGAATGATGACTAGGAAACATGTTATTTGATAATCTGAAAAATCATAAAAATGATTGTTGAAGCAAGAAAAAACAGCAAAGAACAAAGCTTGCAGAAAAAAAAAATAATAGGCGAAAAAAAATAAAAAAATAAAAATAAAATAGAAAGAAAAAGCAAGCAGAAAAAGCCAATAACCCTTAAAACCAAAAGGCAAGGGCAAATAAAAAGGATCCCAATGCTTTGAGCATCAGTGGATAGGAGGGCCTAAAGGAATAAAATCCTGGTCTAAGCGGCTAAACCAAGCTGTCCCTAACCATGTGCTTGTGGCGTGTAGGTGTCAAGTGAAAACTTGAGACTGAGCGGTTAAAGTCAAGGTCCAAAGCAAAAAAAAAAAAAGAGTGTGCTTAAGAACCCTGGACATCTCTAATTGGGGACTTTAGCAAAGCTGAGTCACAATTTGAAAAGGTTCACCCAATTATGTGTTTGTGGCATTTATGTATCCGGTGGTAATACTGGAAAACAAAGTGCTTAGGGCCACGGCCAAGACTCATAAAACAGCTGTGTTCAAGAATCATCATACTGAACGAGGAGAATCAATAACACTATCTGAACTCTGAGTTCCTATAGATGCCAATCATTCTGAACCTCAATGGATAAAGTGAGATGCCAAAACTATTCAAGAGGCAAAAAGCTATAAGTCCCGCTCATATGATTGCAGCTATGTTTCATTGATAGTTTGGAATTTATAGTATATTCTCTTCTTTTTATCCTATTTGATTTTCAGTTGCTTGGGGACAAGCAACAATTTAAGTTTGGTGTTGTGATGAGCGGATAATTTATACGCTTTTTGACATTGTTTTTAGTATGTTTTTAGTAGGATCTAGTTACTTTTAGGGATGTTTTCATTAGTTTTTATGTTAAATTCACATTTCTGGACTTTACTATGAGTTTGTGTGTTTTTCTGTGATTTCAGGTATTTTCTGGCTGAAATTGAGGGACTTGAGCACAAATCAGATTCAGAGGTTGAAGAAGGACTGCTGATGCTGTTAGATTCTGACCTCCCTGCACTCAAAGTGGATTTTCTGGAGCTACAGAACTCGAAATGGCGCGCTTCCAATTGCGTTGGAAAGTAGACATCCAGGGCTTTCCATCAATATATAATAGTTCATACTTTGGCCAAAGATAGACGACGTAAACTGGCGTTCAACGCCAGCTTTCTGCCCAAATCTGGCGTCCAGCGCCAGAAAAGGATCCAAAACCAGAGTTGAACGCCCAAACCGGCACAAAAACTGGCGTACAGCTCCACAAATGGCCTCTGCACATGGAAAGTTAAGGCTCAACCCAAACACACACCAAGTGGGCCCCAGAAGTGGATTTATGCATCAATTACTTACTCATGTAAACCCTAGTAGCTAGTTTATTATAAATAGGACCTTTTACTATTGTATTTGGCATCCTGGATCCTGGATTGTATTTTGATCCTGTGATCACGTTTTGGGGGCTGGCCATCTCGGCCATGCCTGGACCTTTCACTTATGTAATTTTCACGGTAGAGTTTCTACACTCCATAGATTAAGGTGTCGAGCTCTGCTGTTCCTCAAAGATTAATGCAAAGTACTACTGTTTTCTATTCAATTCATCTTATTTCGCTTCTAAGATATCCATTCGCACCCTAGAACGTGATGAAGGTGATGATTATGTGTGACGCTCATCACCATTCTCCCCTATGAACACGTACCTGACAAACACTTCCGTTCTACATGCAATAAGCTAGAATGAATATCTCTTAGATCTCTTAATCAGAATCTTCGTGGCGTAAGCTAGAATGATGGCGGCATTCAAGAGAATCCAGAAAGTCTAAACCTTGTCTGTGGTATTCCGAGTAGGATTCAATGATTGAATGACTGTGACGAGCTTTAAACTCGCGAGTGCTGGGCGTTAGTGACAGACGCAAAAGGAGGGTGAATCCTATTCCAGCATGATCGAGAACCGACAGATGATTAGCCGTGCTGTGACAGAGCATGTGAGCATATTTTTCACTGAGAGGAGGGGATGTAGCCACTGACAACGGTGATGCCCTTGCATAAAGCCAGCCATGGAAAGGAGTAAGACTGATTGGATGAAGATAGCAGGAAAGCAGAGGTTCAGAGGAACGAAAAGCATCTCCATAAGCTTATCTGAAATTCCTACCAATGATTTACATAAGTACCTCTATCCCTATTCCATTATTTATTATTCGAAAACACCATTATCAATTTATATCTGCCTAACTGAGATTTGCAAGGTGACCATGGCTTGCTTCATACCAACAATCTCCGTGGGATTCGACCCTTACTCACGTAAGGTATTACTTGGACGACCCAGTGCACTTGCTGGTTAGTTGTATCGAAGTTGTGAACCATGGTACTGGCACCATGTTCTTGGTGCCATTGCCAGGGAAAGAAAGAGTCGTAAATTTTACATAATCAAAGTTTAATCACGATTGCGCGTACCTAGTTGCTCACGTTGCCAGGGATTGTTTGAGCCTGGACATCACAATTTCGTGCACTAGTCATATAATGAAAAACATGTTTCCTAAGCTTTCAAAATTAATTATTTTAATTACCTTTGCTTCCATTCGAATGCCGTGATTAGTGTGTTAAGTAGTTTCAGATTTTCTAAGGCTGAACGACTTAAAGGATGAAAAAGGAAACATCCTAGAATAGAAGGAGGAAGCAAAACGGAGCTTTAAAGAAACTGGTGTTCACGCGATCGCATGAATGACGCGATCGCGTGCCAAGCACGAATCAGCAGTGACGCGGCCGCATGACTGACGCGACCGCGCGCCTTGAGTAGAGCGCACATGACGCGGTCGCATGACTGACGCGACCGCGTGGAAAGGAAAAGCTCCAAATGACGCGACCGCGTGACAGAGGCCACGCATCAGAAATTACAGAATACGCCCCCAGCAAATTCTGAAGCCCTTTTTGGCCCAGATCCAAGTGCAGACAGCATAGACCAGAGGTTATAAAGTGTGGGAATGCTTCCATTCAAGGGGAGCTCGCATATTTTCATCTTTCAATGATTTAGATTTAGTTGAGAGGGAGATCTTCTCTCTCTCTTTTAGGATTTAGGATTTCTTCTTGTTTTAAGAGTAACTCTGGATCCAGGTTTAATGTTCTTTTAGTTTTTGCTTCTATTTATTTATTCCAACATTTGAATTGATTATTATAATTTGATCTAAGAATTCTTCCATGTTACAGACAGTTATTTGAATTAAAGATATTTGAGGTATTTTCAGTTCATGATTGTTCTCTTTGACTTAAGTTATCATTGCTTTCCATCTAAGGATATTTTTATTATTATTCCAACAATTTTACTTCTTCTTTCCTTTTAGTTCTGGTTAAGAATTTAGTAACTCAACAGTTATTAAACTCAACATAATTGATAATCGTTATCTTGCTAATTAAGATGAACTTAAATAATCCCAACCTTCTCTTAGGAAATAATTAGGATTCAAAGGTCAACTTAATTAGTCCCTTGACTTTCCTTTGCTCTGGTAAAGGTTGACCAAGTGGAGTTTAGATTCAACTTTCATTATTGTTGAGAGAGATAACTATGTTGGACCTCTAATTTCTCTACCTTGCTAAAAGTTGCTTTACAGTTATTATTTATCTTTAATTGCCATTTAATTCACTCGTCAATTAAATTGCTTGCTTCTCACCTTCTAAACCCCGATTACAACCCTTATAACCAATAATAAGAACATACTTCCTCGCAGTTCCTTGAGAAGACGACCCGAGGTTCGAATACTCGGTTAACAATTTTTAAAGGGGTTTGTTACTTGTGACACCCAACACGTTTGTACGAAGGGATTTTCGCTGGTTTAGAAACTATATCTACAACGCAACCGTTTCTATGAATTTCTTTACTGGTAGAAAACCTAACGCCATAATGGCGCCATTGCCGGGGAACTGCTAACTTGTGCCTTATTATTGGTTATTGTAAATATTTTTTTTTTGCTTGTTTAATTATTGTTTTTTTCCCTTTTTACCTTTATTTGCTACTATGAACTCTCACCCCTCTCGGTTTGAGTTTGGTTCTAATATTGTTAAAGGAAATAGAAGTAACAGCAGGAATGTGCATCAAGGTCAGACCAATCAAGGATGGATGGAACCAAGAGGATCTAATCAACCCTTTTGGCAGCAACACCCTCCAAGATATCCTGGACAAAGACCATTCCACCGTGCATACCCAGCTGAAAGACATGGTGGACAACCTTGTAACTACCAACAAGCCCCACCCCGTGCATATGAACCATCCTTTCAACATAACCTCGAACCACCACACTCACAAGCTTCTCTTCACCATTCGCCATCATATTATCCTTCCTTACCCCAATACCAATCCAATCGTTCCCAATCATCACCACTTTCCTTTGTATCATGTCCAAGTCTGGCAAACCGCGAAGCAAAGGACCGCCTGCAAGAAACAATGATTAAATTTCAAACAACCATTCAACAACTAGAGCAAGCGCTAATTCAATGGGTCACTAGGCACTCAAATATACAAGGATCAACCACAGCTCCACGTGGACAGCCTGATGAAGAGCGTAGCATGAAAGAAATACTAGAGACTCCAGTGGACAAGACAGAGAATGAATTCGTACTAGAACAAGTGGAAGAAGCTGTCATTGTTCAAGAAGAAGAGTTAGTTGAAGATCTAGGCGATGCTGAACTTCCTTGGGAAGCCAGAATTGAGGAAAACTCCGTCTAAGATGCCACAGTTTATGCTAAGGAGGATACCGTACAATCTCCAAGGCAAGTCGGTTACAAAGAATCAGACGGAATAATCCAAGAAGCAAATTCCCTTGATGATGATAGTCACAAGTCTAGTGCTCCTAGTGATGAACTTGCGTCCGCAAGTGAATTCTCTGAGATCGAAGAATCTTCCCCAAGTGAATATGAAGATGATGCGGAGGTAGATTTCTTTCAACCTCCAATCTATGACTCGAGTGATGAGGAAGACATAGAAGACTTTGACCAGGATACATATACAATTGAAGATCTTTGTAAGGAAGTGGAAGAATTCACAGAAGAGCACAAGGAAACGAAACTTGCAGAACCACCAAAAATACCTATCCCAAGGCCGTTACCACCCAATACAAGCTTCAAGTGAGTACAATCCTTAACTTATAATTTTACTTATTCACTTGAATATGGTTTGCTTGAAACAGATGGCCAACTTAGAGCTCTCTGCGGCTTTAAGAGTAAGAGGGAAATGGCTCGTATTCAGAGCTGGTGCACCCGGTTCAATAAAGTTCCACGCTTCACCTCGAAGTACACGGATTGGTATCGTGCTCAATTGCATGGATCACGGAGGACGTTTGGTCACCACGGTGAGATTCTACTTTTTAACCCGCCCGAATGGAAACTTACAAATCAAAATGGAGGCGGATCAAAAAACACAGCTTGGGATCATGGATTATGTTCTGACATTCGTCATCCCGGGAGGCTGGATATCTGTTTAAAGCTGCGCAGGAGCTTTACATGCCTAGTTTGGGACCCCGGAGGCTATTGGCATTCCAAGCACTGGTGGAGATTTTTGGACGAATTTAAACACAAGCCACCATAACAGGATACTCTTCCAATGTCCAATTTAAGGACTTTAACTAAAAGTGCTAGGTGGGAGACAACCCACCATGGTATGGTCGCTTCTTTTTCAATTTATTTCTTGTTAATTGCTTTCATTTTCCCTTTTTCTTTTTAATTTATTAAACCTGGAATCATGCATAAGCATCCATGATAGTCATTGCATTCTGCACTTTTCATGCATAAAAAAAAAAGTGGTTGCATGGCACGACCGCATGCCCCATGCGATCGCGTCATATTGCGAAAGACACCACCCATGCGACCGCGTGACCCACGCGGCCGCATGATATATATATCGGCGTAAGGATCCAACGAACAGAAAGTTGGGCTGGAATCGTGCGGCCCTTGTGCGTTTCGCACAAATTGGCCCACGCGATCGCATGCCCCATGCGATCGCGTCACATGTACAATATCAATCCCACGAGACCGCGTGAGCGACGCGATCGCGTCGCATGGATTGCACATCACCCCAGAAGGAGACAGAGAATTGCGCTGAAACGGCGCTGGAGTCGTGCGTTTAGCACGAATTCCAGCGACGCGATCGCGCGACCCATGCGATCGCGTCAACCTTCTTTCCCCACTCTCATGCGATCGCGCACTCCACGCGATCGCGTGCCCCACGCGGCCGCGTGGATTCGAAAATATAATCCCCCCAGCCCGCAAACCCTATCAGTCGCGCAGCCCTCCCCTTTCACCCCCAACCCTCTTCTCCTTCTCTCTTCTTCTCCTTCCCAGCCACCGCCGGCCAGCCGCCACACCACCACCCCAACGCCGCCGCCACCCCGTACGCCGCGCCCTAACCCCCTCCCCTCCCTTCTTCTCCCTTCCTCCTCTCCCCTCCCCTCTCCGCGACCACCGCCCCCCACCGCCGGCACCCCAGCCGCACACCCCTCCGCCACCCACCCGCAAGCCCCCCTGCCTTCCTCTATCACCAACCCAAATCCTCGCCGCCACTGCCCCCTCCGCCGCCACCACCGCATCGCCGTGCACCACCACCGCACCGGATGCCGCCGTAGCCACCTTCTTCCCTGTTCCACCCCTTCCGCTTACCAGGTTCCGCAACACGCAACCATTTTTTTTTTCTTATCTGTTCGTCACTTTTCTGTATTTTTTATTCTGTTTATGTTCATAATTAGGATAGTTAGACTTGCAAGTTGTAGTGGATTTTTAGGTTGTTAGGTAGCTTAGGCTGTGGTTAGTGGATCTAGGTCTGTTTACTTCCACTGTTCTTACTTCTGTTTTATCCTATGTGCAAATCTGTTGCTGCTATAATCATGATTCATATGCTACTTTCTTGTATGTTGCTGCTGTTTACATTGAGTTTTTATGTTTATTTTATATCTATGTACATGCAGCTTGATTTTTTTTTATTCATATGAACTGATTAAATTGCTGTTTATTTTCCGGGACAATCCAATTTCAGCCGGAATGCTGCCCAAATTTTTTTAATTTTGTTTTCATTCATGTTTTGGTTTGGCATTCCTGAATTCTGTTTTGCTCTGCTTTACCCAAACCACTACATGAATGCTAGGGCAGACCTTCTTATTTTTTTGATTTCCTGGTTCATAAACTGCTTGTTCAATTATGAGTACTTCCATGCTTACCTGTGAATCCTTGTTATATGGAATTTTTCTATGCCACTTACCTTCCTAACTCACTAATTTTAATTTACTAATTTCTTTTTCAAATCCTAACCATACTAACCCTTTTAATCTCTTTTCTGATTATTTTCACTTTCCTATAATTTTCTCACTATGGCATATTGATTTTTCTTTCCATTTAACATTCATTCACTCACTTTCTATTACTCATTTTCCTTATTTTATTTCTCTCTTAGCGCTTTGAGTTTCCTTTGTTTAAATTGCCTATTTGCTTTCCTGTTTTATCCATTTCCTGGTTTTCTGTTTTTCAGGATGTCTGCCTCACAGAGGAAAGGCAAAGGCAAGGCTACTGGCTAGCGCAAGAGAGGAGATTCCTCCCAGTCCATCATTGCTCTAATGCACGATTCATCATGGCGGGAGAAGAACTTCACACCGCAGGAGAAAGCTAACCAGATGCTTTCTGCAAATGATCCTATAAAATTTGCAAACCGGTACTGTGAACTGAAGTACCCGGCTTTTGCAAACTCCAGAAATCTATACCTGGAACGTACCTTGAAGATTCCAGAAGCCCTCCAGCAGTACACTACTGAGCAAATCAAGCAAAGGGGCTGGTTCTTTCTCGAGAGACCACTGAAAGAGGTCAATGCATCTTGGGTCAGGGAATTCTATTGCAACTACTACCTTACTACCCTTGATGCAGTGAACCTGAGGGGAAAGCAAATTCTGGTCACAGAGGAAGCCATAGAGACCATTCTCCAGCTCCCAGCCAAGTCCGATCAGCCAGATGGTTTTGCACAGGCTGAGGAGGACATGGGCCAGATGCAGTTTGACTAGGATGCTGTGAAGGCAAGAATAGCTCTCGACCCTGCTGTTCCTTGGGAGATGGGTCAGAACACCACTATGCCTAGAGGGATCAAGAGAGTGTACTTGAACGATGAGGCTCGGCTTTGGCATCAGATCTTGAGTAACTTTGTGATGTCGAGTACTCACGAGACGGAGATCCCGGCTACCATGATCACCCTCCTTTGGTGTGTGCTGGAGGGTAAGGACATTTATCTGCCGCACCCTCCCCTTTCCTTACCTGGTTACACGGCTAGGCCGTCAGGCTGATGTGCCTTGGGAGGATGCCGATGAGAGACCACCCGCAGCGGACTGCAGGAAGATCATCCTGCACAGCAGGAACTTCCTTGCTTTGGGCTACAGACCACCACCTGTCACTGCTACTGATGAGACAGCCCCTCCGTCTGCTGGACCCTCTTCATCCACAGCTGCCCCAGCTACCCCTGCTGCCACCACTGCACCTCCACCCGCCTTTGAGCCAGTCTATCGCCTCGTGTACCGTCTATTCCGCCAACTTGATCAGATGGAGCGCCGTAACAGGCACCGGTATGAGAGATTAGAGTGCCGCAGTAGGCGACGCTATTCCCATCTGAAGCTAATGATCAGACAGGGCGCCGACATCCCCTTAGAGCCTGACACCCTTTCAGAGCCATCAGAGGATGAGCACGAGGAGGAGGATGAGCACGAGGAGGAGCCTCATTCCCAGGCGGAGACTCATCAGCAGGCAACCACAGAGCAGGCTGCCCCGCATCAGGAGGTTATGCCCCAGATAGAGGCTGCAGATCCGGAGATCCCGCTATAGTCCGTCCCACCTC
This sequence comes from Arachis ipaensis, assembly GCF_059453495.1. Lineage (NCBI taxonomy): Eukaryota > Viridiplantae > Streptophyta > Magnoliopsida > Fabales > Fabaceae > Arachis > Arachis ipaensis. Next base: position 102,474,440 of record NC_142436.1, on the reverse strand, counting down.
CACAGCAGCCAGACCCCCAGCCCACCACCGCCACAGAGACCCCAGCTGCCATCCCTACCAGTGATGACACTCCTTCACACCAGGCTTGATTGAGCATCGAGGACGATGTTTCATTTTAAGTGTGGGGAGGTCGCCATCTCTGGCGTTTATTTTGGTGAACCACTACATACTTTTTCTTTTATTTTGGACATTTTTCTGTATTTTTCTTTTATTGTTATTTTCTGAGTACTTATACATTGCTACTTGTGTATTTTACTCTATTTTTTGCATTTTGCATCTTTAGTTCATATCTTAGTTATTTAGTTCATTTTAGTTATTTAGTTTAGTTTGCAATTCTGATTTATTAGTGGATTAATTAGTATAGTTTACCCTTTTTAGCATAAGATAGTATAGTTTAAATAGAAAAATATAAAAAGGAAGTAAACTAGGAACTTTAACAGAATCAAAATAACCCACACCTTGTATATATAGCATTACATGTTAGTTGACAACATTTCATCAATGAGGAACATTAAAACTTTAAAAGCTAGCCTAAATAATTTTTTCAAGAGAATAATGGGTATTTTTAACTAAACCTGCATACAATATATGAATGATATATGATGCTTGAGTTAGAGAACACACAGCCTGTGAGTCTTGAGCTTAAGTTGTATGGTTGCATTCAAACCATAATTTCATTTCTGTGTGTCACATTTCTTTTTATTCTGATGTTCTTTACTTTGCTTTAATCTATATGTCCAATTATAGAATATAGAATAAGATACATACCAAGAGAATGATTGAGGCCATCATTTGATTTTAGCTCACTTACCCCAAATTAGCCTACCTTTTACATCACCCTTGTTAGCCCCCTTGAGCCTTTTAAAACCCCTTTAGTCTATTTAGCCAAATTACTAGCCTTAAGCAGAAAAACAAAATAAAATCCCAAGTGAATCCTTGGTTAGCTTAAGATAGACAAATTATGAATAGAGTAAAATGTGGGAAGCCTTTTGGGAACATGGGTAATAGAAACAAAAAGGTAGAAAAGTAAAAGGGAATAAAATAAAATTTGGGAAGCATGCTCATGAGAAAATCTAAATGATTCAATTATCATGTGCATTAAAAAAAAAATTATTCAGCATCCAAATAAGAGGGGATACAAAAAAAAAAAGAAATTCCCCAATGAAAACAATGCACATGGAATAAAAATAAAAAGTAAAACATGAGCATGTAACAATAAGTGGGAAATTATGGAAAATTAGGTAAAGAAATTTTACTTTGCTAGGTATGTATGTTAGGTGAGATCTTAGTCTAATTAAGGATTCACTTATTAGCTCACTTAACCCTATACATAAATCCTTACCCTTACCTTGGCCCCATTACAACCTTAATTAAGACCTCATGACTTTTTGGTATGACTATGTTCTATAATTGTTGATTGGTTAGATGAGAAACAAAGCTGTAGAAACTAAGAATAAAAAGAAAAATAGAGTGAATAAACCCAATAAACACTGAGTGACTAGAGAGTAAACACAAAATCCAGTGAGGGTTCAATAACTCATCAACATATATCTGTGCTTAAAATTTACCAATTGTTTTGCAAGTTTGTACAATGCTTTCTTTCCCATCTCAATTGCTAAAGTACTTTATTATTTAAGGGTTGGCTATATATATACACACAACTCCTTGAGAATGTGAATTAATTTAGCTACATGTAAGCTTTATATATGAGTGGATGAATTAGAATTGCATGACTCATTAGGTAGATGCATTTAGCATAGGTTGCATTTCATAACATTCCATCACTTTAACCTTAATTATTTACCTTGGATTTAGCATGAGGACATGCTAGTGTTTAAGTGTGGGGAGGTTGATAAACCCATATTTCATGAGTTCTTTTGTGCTTAATTAGAGTGATTTATTCAACTCTTCACCTACTTATTCACATTAATTGCATAGTTTTACTTTCCCTTCCTTATTATGTCATATAATGAAAAACATGTTTCCTAAGCTTTAAAAATTAATTATTTTAATTACCTTTACTTCCATTCGATGCCGTGATTAGTGTGTTGAGTAGTTTCAGATTTTCTAAGGCTGAACGACTTAAAGGATGAAAAAGGAAACATGCTAGAATGGAAGGAGGAAGCAAAATGGAGCTTTAAAGAAACTGGTGTTCACGCGATCGCATGGATGACGCGATCGCGTGCCAAGCACGAATCAGCAGTGACGCGGCCGCATGACTAACGCGACCGCGTGCCTTGAGTAGAGCGCACATGACGCGGTTGCATGACTGATGCGACTGCATGGAAAGGAAAAGCTCCAAATGACGCGACCGCCTGACCCACACGGACGCGTGACAGAGGCCACGCATCAGAAATTACAGAATACGCCGCCAGCGAATTCTGAAGCCCTTTTTGGCCCAGATCCAAGTACAGACAGCATAGACCAGAGGTTATAAAGTGTGGAAATGCTTCTATTCAACGGGAGCTCGCATATTTTCATCTTTCAATGATTTAGATTTAGTTGAGAGGGAGATCTTCTCTCTCTCTTTTAGGATTTAGGATTTCTTCTTGTTTTAAGAGTAACTCTGGATCCAGGTTTAATGTTCTTTTAGTTTTAACTTCTATTTATTTATTCCAACATTTGAATTGATTATTATAATTTGATCTAAGAATTCTTCCGTGTAACAGACAATTATTTGAATTAATGATATTTGAGGTATTTTCAGTTCATGATTGTTCTCTTTGACTTAAGATATCATTGCTTTCCATCTAAGGATATTTTTATTATTATTCCAGCAATTTTACTTCTTCTTTCCTTTTAGTTCTGGTTAAGAATTTAGTAACTCAACAGTTATTAAACTCAACATAATTGATAATCGTTATCTTGCTAATTGAGCTGAACTTAAATAATCCCAACCTTCTCTTAGGAAATAATTAGGATTCAAAGGTCAACTTAATTAGTCCCTTGACTTTCCTTTGCTCTGGTAAAGGTTGACTAAGTGGAGTTTAGATTCAACTTTCATTATTGTTGAGAGAGATAACTATGTTGGACCTCTAATTTCTCTACCTTGCTAAAAGTTGCTTTACAGTTATTATTTATCTTTAATTGCCATTTAATTTACTCGTCATTTAAATTGCTTGCTTCTCACCTTCTAAACCCCGATTACAGCCCTTATAACCAATAATAAGAACATACTTCCTTGCAGTTCCTTGAGAAGACGACCCGAGGTTCGAATACTCGGTTAACAATTTTTAAAGGGGTTTGTTACTTGTGACACCCAACACGTTTGTACGAATGGGTTTTTTGCCGGTTTAGAAACTATATCTACAATGCAACCGTTTCTATGAATTTCTTTACTGGTAGAAAACCCGACGTCACGGATGCACAGGTCTAGTGGAGTTTGCCGCTTATCAGCTTGCGGGAGAGGCCCAGCCCTGGTGGCAAGCAGAGTGTCGCTTGCTACAGCTATAGAACACCGATGTTCCTTGGGATGTGTTCTGAACGGCCTTTTACAAGAAGTACTTCCCTGAGTCTGAAAGGAAGGCGAAGGAGATGGAGCTAATGCAGCTGAAGCAAGGTTCCATGTCCGTGGTAGAGTGAACCAACAAGTTTGAAGAGCTTTGTAGGTTTTCTCGGGTGTGTGAGGGTGACCCGGAGACTTACGAGAGCTGGAGGTGTATTAAGTACCAGAGGGGTTTCAAGGATAGCATTATGACTACTGTGGCTCCTATGGAGATCCGTGTCTTCTCCGACTTGGTGAACAAAGCAAGGGTGGTAGAAGAATATGCCAAGACAGTAGCTATATCCAAATATACCCATGGAGGAAATACTAATAGGGGACGTGACGATTACCTCGGACCAAGGGGGCAAAACTTCAAGAAAGATGGACAAACTCCTCAGCATCTGCAAGGTCAAGGTAACTTCAAAAGGGACAACAATGTCCAGTTTTACCACATGAAGGGAAGTTGTCAGTGTTTAACTTGTGGAAAACCTGGACACATATCCAAATATTGTCATCGTGGGAGAAACCAAGATGAGGGTCAGCAGCAACAGTCAGGCCGTGTGCTTGCTTTGGATGCATGTGATGCGACGGGGTCGAGTCCTCCGACGGAAGGTAAGCGTGTGCTTTGAATACTAATTTTACCTGGACCAGAGGGTAGCTTGGTTCTATCTTTTACAAAGTCGTCGTTAGGATTACAAGAACTTAGAGTTTTGTTGGAAGTGAACCATGGAAGGGAGGATTATAGTGGCAGTAGCTGGAGATTTCAGAATTGTGGTGACGAACGACCAGAGCGTAAGTGCCGGAAAGATTACCAGAAATGACTAGAAGTCTAGACGGTTTCCGGTATGGGTGATGGGTACGGCTCAGCACCTGTGACAACGGAAGTACCGACTAACGCCCTTGCAGTTTTTAACTGTGATTTTTGCGGTTTTAAGGTTTAGAATGACTTTCAAATCTGATTTGGAGCTTTAGCTTAAATTGTTTGGTTTTGAGACTAGGGTTGGAAATTTTGATCAAATGATGCGGTTTAAAAAGGGAAAGTGAGTTCTATGATTTTGTTCACTTGTGACTTTGGGTTTGTAATTTCACTTATAGAAAAGGATTCAAATGGAAAGGGTTTTGATTCAAGGGTTTCAATGAATTTAGGAAAATCATGCTTTAAAATGATTGATTTACAAACAAATGATTTTTGACTCTTTTGAAAAAGTTTTAACAATGAGCTCATTTATATGGAACTTGTTTTAAAGGTTTTAAAAAGTATTACAAAATTGGTAATTGGTTTAAAAGAAAGAATTTTCGGATTCCTAATGACAATAATCAGAGTGACGCAGTGGAAGGCGAGAGAGAACATCGACACGGTGGGATGATAGTGAACAAGATGCTTTGGCAACTTGTTAGGTTGGTAACGTTGAAAGTAGAACGCTTTGTGGAGAATATATATATTATATCGCGTGATTCGGATTTTCGAGGGCGAAATCTTTTTAGGAGGGGAGAATGTAAGAACCGCAATTAATCCACCGGTTAATTAAGTGATTATATTGCCCCAAATTAGATTCCGAAAATTTAGAGTGAGAATTTGAGGGTCTAAACATCATTTTTGGACTCAGTAGGTCTTTCCGAGTCAGAAAATGTATTTTCTATGAAAAACTGTAAAAAACCGTGAACCGGCAGTTGAACCTTGAACTGGTTCAAGTCTGCCTGGTGCTGCTCAAGAGAAAGTGGAAACAGTCATAAACCTTAGAAAAACATTAGAAATGGAAAATCAAGCATTAATTTTAAAGGTTTAGCCCGAAGTTGGGCCAAACGGGTTAAAAACGCTCACGGGTTGAACCGGGCCCAAGTTGGGCCCAAACCCAACATATATAAAGGTTCATTTAATGAACCCTAACCTCATAAATACACACACACAAGCTGCAAACAAGAGAGGAGAAGAGAGAAGAGCACTATTTACTTCTCCATTCAATCCGCGATATCTTGAGCTACGGTGCTCCGATCCGCATGCCGTCAGCGGCTACGTAAAGCTCTCACCGAGCCCGTCCTTTCTATTTAAGCATTGTGGTAAGTTTCGCGAGTTTCACTGCCCAGTTTTCGTGTCTTTGAGAATTTCGAGTTTTAGGGTTTGGTTTTGAGTGAAATCTTATGTCTTGGGTGTTTTAGGTACACTCTAGCACTTGATTGTTGGTGGTTTTGGCTTCCAAAACTGTTGGACAAGGTAAGAGCTCTTGGAACCTTTGTTAGATTATGTTTATGTTGAGCCCTAGTTTGATTAGTGATGTTTGGTGTGTATATAGCTTTTGTGTTGTTAGTTTGGAGCTTGTTGGTGATTGATTGGAAGCTTGGATTGTGTTGGAAAGCTTGTTGGTGATCTTTGTAGTACTCGTTGTGGGCTAAAGGCATATTGGGAATCGGCCAAGGTATGGTTTTGGTTTCCTCTATGTAGTATATAATATTCATGGACACTTAGGCTAGTGACCCATAGGATAGGTTTGAATTTAAATGGTTGTTGAGTTGTTAAGTGATGATATGTGGTGATTTACGATGAATTAATGATTGTCGGGTTGAGTATGATGAGTGATGGAAATATGATAATGATGATTGATTGTGTAAATTGAAAAGGCATAATGATGATATGCGTGATGTTGAATTTGATGATTTGGCATTATGGTTGTAAAAGTGGGATATATTGGTATTGATGTTGAAGATGATGAAATGTGAAAGGAAATGTGGTAATGTTGGTGTATTAGGGCACAACAGGTTGATTTTGATGAAAGAAGGAGTTTTTGAATGTTTTGGTATGAGTTAAAATGTGTATGGTTAGAAGTTGTGTAAATCGTGAAGTTTGGTAAAATAGGGTTTTTGGTGAACTTTCTTCGATCATAACTTTTGCCTTGGTTTTCAAAAATTGATGAAACTTGTCTAGAATTAAAGATCTTTGAAAATCCTTTAAATTGATATAAAGTTTGTGGAATTTGAAAGTTTGTAGAGGGATTTATGATCATTCAAAATTTGGTGTTAAAAATTTGAAATTCTGCAAAGTTGCAGAATTTCATTATTACTGATATGTGCGGGAGCACACCCTGTGCGGACGCACACCCTGCATGAATTTTGACCTGTGCGGACGCACGCACAAGTGCGCACGCACAGGCAGGGAAGTGCGCTCTGTTCGCAGTACTAGCACAGCTTGTGCGTGCACATATCTAGTGAAAAACTTCAACCTTTGCGGACGCACACGTCGGGAAGGTCAGTCTGTTGGGGGTACTGCCACAGGTTGTGCGAGTGAACAGATTCTAAAAATTTTGTCACCTGCGCGTACGCACACCCCTGTGCGTACGCACACCCCTGTGCGTACGCACCCATCTTAAAATCTCCTGGGCGTGCGCACGCACACATCCCTGTGCGGCCGCACACGTCCTGTTTCTTATATTTTTCTTGTTTTTCAACTATTCTACCTTCCCAACAAGGTTGTAAGCTTCTAAAACATCATTTTAAGAGTTTTGTGCTTAGTGTTGAGTATTAGAACATGGGACGTAACTTAAGGTTTCTAGAACATAGTTTTAGGTTAAATTAGAAAACGGAGGCCTAGGTTTCTAGTGTACTGAGAATGGGTTGGGTGGAGATTAAAGAAGAATTGGTATATGGGATGTGAACTGAGGAATTATGAGTTCGGAGTGGAAGTCATGAATTGAGGACGGTTGAGATGAGTCGAGTACTCGAAGAGAAATCATGATATTGATGAATATTGAGAATGGATAACTAAAAGAGACATGAGATAAGGAATGATAATGTCTGGTGATGATTTGATGACGAGGAAATGATTGGATTATATGAGAGTGTGCGGAGCCTATATCTCTGGCGTAGCAGGTTGTTCTGCTGCATGACTAGTTGTTGTTGAGAGTGTGTGGAGCCTATATCTCCGGCGTGGCAGATGGTTCTGCCGCATGATTTTTTGGGTGTTGAGAGTGTGCGGGGCCTATATCCCCGGCATAGCAGATTATTCTGCTGCATGATTTGTTATGGATAGTTCCTTCTCTGTTGCAGGAAGTGTGCAGGCCCTATATCCCCGGCGTAGTAGACTCCCTATTACATGAGTGTGCAAGGCACTATATCTCTGGCGTAGCAGAAGAGCTACTGCATGAGTGTGTAGGGCACTATATCCCTGACGTGGCAGAAAAGGCTACATCCGGGAGGATGTGTCGGGTTGGCAATTACAGACCGACAAGTGATATCACGAGCCAATAGGATAGACATTCATCATATGCATTTCTTATGTGCTTGTTTGCTTTGATTACTTGAGTTTTCCTAAATGTATAATATGCTTACTTGCTTATTGAATTACTTGTTATAGCATTAAATATTACCTGTGTTTTACTTGCTTGTATTATCTGTCTTTGTATGGACTTTGAGGAGGTTAGGTAGGCGGTGAAGATGGGATCGCACGGAGGGTAGGATGGCGAAGGCTGTGGGACAACGGTGAATATTTTAGTTAATAATCCCTTAAGATAGATTTCCTCTATATGCTATTAAGGTTTTAAGTCAGGATAAGGTTTATGTATATATGCTTTATGGTCTTAGTATGCTTTAAGATGAAATATTGTGATGGATATGGAGCTTAGGATTGCCTTCGGCATCTCGGGGTCTTATATCCTACATTACTGGCCACTGTTACCATACTGAGAACCTCCGATTCTCATACCATATCTTTGTTGTATTTTTCAGATGCAGGTCGCAACCCACCTCGGTGAGTTGTTTGGGATGGTGACAAAAGCGGAGGATCTTGGATTATTTTGGAGTCTTTTTGGTTTATCTATTTATACATCTCTCTTTTGTATTTTGTTTAGCCTAGAGGCTTGTATTATGAGAGAAAAACTTGTATAAGCTGTTTTTTAAACTGTCAGGTCTCTATATGGTTCTGTATACTTGTATATGGTTAGCCGGCTTAAACTCCACGATCATGGCTAGTTTCCTATGATATTTTATACTTATCTTTTGATATATCTTATTTGTTTCTTGTACCTCAAGCTAGTAGCTTCGTTAGTACATTTTGCGCTTTTCAAATCCAAAATTTGAGCTATATCTTTCATCGGGCTTCTAGACATTATATTATCCTTCTATATATTATACGTATGAGCTTAGAACTGTCTTTAGGACGCGAGGTAAGGCTTAGGCTAATTAGGGTGTTACACCTAGCTACCCAAAATTCCCACTTTAGCATCACATACTCATGCATCAAATTTTCTTTTATTAAACTTAGCATTGGGGTAATTTTGTCCCCTTATTTATCTATTTACTTATATTGTAATTTATTATTTATTATTATTATTATTATTTTTTTTGAACATGAAGGCAAACATAACATATCAATGCACATGGATTTTTAATTTTTTTTCTGATCTCACAAGAGTGTGCAACCATATTCCCAATACTTTTGTCAATAAAACTCAGCACAATTTCATCAACCCAAATTCCCACAGTTTCCCACACTTAATTGATACAAAATCTCTATTTTAAGCTAACCAAAGATTCAATTGGGGTAATTAATTATTTTTCTGCTTAAGGCTAGTGATGTGGTAAAATATAGAACAATGGACATGTAGAATGGAGTAAACTATAGATTACAATCATAGAGAAGAAAACACACAAGAACAAAAATCATGGTTAAATAATGTAACCATATAATTAAGCTCAAATCTCACAGGTTGTGTGTTCTTTAGCTATAATTCATGTTCAAAATTACAATCTTCAAACAAGTTTAACAAAAAAAAATTAATTTAAATTAGTGAAATGCTATAAAAAGGGTTTTGAAAAAGAACTTATCACTCCACTCAAGTAGTGGTAGAAGAACATGCACAAAATCAAACAAACATGTAATCAAACATACAAATGCAACAACTAATTTAACAAGAAAAATTAAACATTGGTGTTGAAATAGGAAATATCTAACCCACGGAAGTCGGTATCGACCTCCCCACACTTAAAGATTTCACCGTCCTCGGTGCATGCAAACATGTGCAAGTGGACGGGCTGCTACAACTGATGCTTTTCGACAAAAATTGTGCAATTGGACTTGTTTGTTGCCCCATATAGAAGTTCTTCCTTTCCCGTCTCGGTGGCCATCATGAAAGTTGAAGAAAAGGAAGAAAAGTAACCCGGAAACAAGGATAAGAAAACAATTAAAATATGGGTGGGTTAATGCCAAATAATGAGGGTCTCAATTATATGGTAGCTACAACATGCAAGTGAGAAAACAGTAGAAGCAAATGGCATATCAATAGTGCAATAATTGCAACACTGGGGAAAAGATAGTGGGTAATTAAAGATAGTATAAGTGCATGTCAATGCAAATGGAATACAAGTATCATAAAAGATTGGCATTGAAAGATAAATAATATCATCCAATAGTGTAAAATAAGTCACCAAGCACCAAAATAATACTAGAAAAGATACAACAGTTGAACAAGTACATTTAACTCTTAGCAACACCAATGGAAAAAATAATAAACGTAGTAAAGAAAATAAAAATATAAACGAAATTAAAATGCAAGGAAGAAGAATATGCAAATGCAGTAAAGATAGAAGTTAAAGAAATAAAGAAGAAGAAGGTGAGAAAGGAGGAAGAAAGAAGGAGAAAAGATAGAAGAAAGGAGAAAGGAATGAAAAACGGGACGTGACACGCGGGCGCAGGGCACGCGTGTGCGTGAAAACTGAAGAAGCCATGTGACGCGTACGCATCTGGCACGCGCACGCGTGGGTGGTCTGAAAGAAAAAGGACGTGCATGCGTCGGTCACGTGTATGCGTGAGAACCCACGCGGCTCCAGCACCATGGCATCATAATTCTTTGTTCAAGAATCTTTTTACGCCGATTTGCAACCCCACGCGTACGCGTCAGGGACGCTTACGCGTGGATTGGTAAAAATGTAGGGGATGCGTACGCGTCCAGTACGCGTACGCGTGGGTTGGCTTGTACGCCAGGCATGCCTCCTGTGTCGTTCCAACAGAACTCTCTGCCTATTTGTGCATACACATACGACGCGTGCGCGTCGTACACGCTTGCACATCGATCTTTTTTTTTTATTTTTTATGCAGAATGCAGGTAGTGATGCAGAATTTATGAATGGACACTGATAACAAGGAAATAAAATAAGGCTAAGAATAGAGAGGGACGATCATACCATGGTGGGTTGTCTCTCATCTAGCACTTTTAGTTAAAGTCCTTAAGTTGGACATTTGGTGAGCTCCTTGTCATGGTGGCTTGTGCTTGAACTCGTCCTGAAACTTCAACCAGTGCTCTGGACTTCCAATAAGCTCTATCTATTCCAAGTAAATTTCCCAAGCTTTGATGGAGTTATTCATAAGCCTTGAGCTCCTAAAGTTGATCATCTTGTATGCTGGGATCCCAAATCCTGTTTCTACACCCGTCTTCAAGTTGATCATCATGATTCCATCCGGATGGTTTATCCTTGGAATTCTCATGTAAGCACCTAAACATCCTCCTAGACCCATTCAATTGAGAATTATACCAACCTTTTCTATTAGGCCTTGAGCTTCCAACCATAACGAACCTAGGATGCTGTTGCCAACCACTGACCATCTCCCTTTTAGTCTTAAAACCGAAGATAGCTCTAAGTTGTCCATCCGTTTCAAGCAGACCATATTCAAGTGGGAAGGTACAATTGAAGGATAATAATTTTACCCACTTGAATGATGTGTTGGATGGTAATGGCTTGGCGGGAAGTATCTTCAGTGGCAGCCTTGCCAATGTATGCTTCACCCTCTTGGGCTCCTCTTTGATGATCTCCACCTCTTGATAAGCTTCTGCAATAGTTACCTCTTCCTCTAGTTCAATGGGAGAGGGTTCAATTATAGGTAGAAGCTCATAAATTATTGAACCCTTCTCATACTCAACCGCTTCCAAGTCTTCAACCATGATATGCCTTGGAGGTTGTACACCCTCCTCAACATCAAATTCAACTATCTTAGAAGGAAGCTCTATGATTTGAGTTTCCCATGGAGGTTCCGCATCTCCTAAGTCCTCAACCACTTCCTCTTCTTCAACAACTTCCGCTTTCTCCACTTGTTCTAGTACAAAATCCAACTCCTCCTTGATGACTTCCACCTTTTGACAACTTTCTTCAAGGGTCTCTCCTACCTCCACCTTTTGGGCCTCCTCTTGCTTCTCTTGAAGTATGTATCCTTGAACCTGATCCATTACATCCCTAAGACGATCCCTTCTCTCTTGTTCTGTGTCAATAGCGTACTTGGGATCCTGTTGCTCTTGGATTGATGGATATGAGTGAAAAGTAAGTGCACCAGAGCTTGAGGGTTGAGTATTGGGGGTAAAAGATGGATCCATACGAGATATAAGAGCTTGGAGTGTAGAGGTGAAACCGGTGAGAGTAGAGGTAAGTGTGGTTTGAAGCTCTCTTTGCCCTTGGTGAATAGCACTAAGGGTATCATCTATGGGAGTTTGGGATGGATAGGAGGGTCCATTTGTTGGGAGAAAAGGCTCATAATATGGAGGTGGTTCTTCTTGATAAGGGTATGGAGATGGTGTATATTGAAGTGGTGGTTCTGGGTATGGTTCATATGGTTCATATGGTGGTTGGTGTAGTGGATAAGGGTTAGGGTCATATGGTGGTGTTTGGTAGTAGGGGGCTTGTGAGTATGGTGGTTCAAATCTATGTTGAGGAGGGAGTTCATAGGTATTTTGTGGTGCGTGTTGATTGTCACAAAGAGGTCCACCACAACCATTGTCTTGCTAAGCATCATAGAATGGTTGTTGATAGTGCCTTGGAGGAGGTTGTTGCTAAGAGGGTTGATCAAATCATTATGGCTCCTCCCATCTTTGATTGTCCCATCCTTGATCCAAGCTTTCATTGTAATATCCTCTTCCTATAACATGATTGTAACCAAACTCTTAGCCAAAAGGGTGAGAATTCATAGTAGTAAGAGAAATAAAAACTAATAAAAATTAATGAAAATATACTCCTAAAACTAGAAACACTAACAAAGAAACGAAAAAGCAAAATTATTCACAATAACAAATAATAAGGCACATGTTTGCAATTCCCTGGCAACGGTGCCATTTTGATGAAAGAATTTTTGCTAGTAAAGAATTCACAATAAATCCTCGTTGCTAGTATAGTTTCTAAACCAACAATAATCCTTTCATACAAAAATTTGGTTGTCACTAAAGCAAACCCAATAAAATTAAACCGAAGTATTTAAACCTCGGGTCGTCTCTCTAGGAATTGCAAGGAAGTGTTCTTGCTATTGGTTATGAATTTTCTGAGAAATTTTAAGAGTTGGAGAACAGAAAAATAAATGATTGTAAATTAAAGCAATGAAAATTAACAAGAGAATTTATATAATTAAAATAAAAAGCCTTCGCTAGGTAGAAGATTAATTGGAAGTTCTATCCTTGTTGGATTTCCCAAGATTAATAGTAGTAGGTTGTTGTTTCTACTTAGTTAACCCTTACCGAATAAAGGAAAGTCAAGTAGGGAGCCAACTTCTATTCACAAGTCGTAATCCTCTCCCTTGGGAAGGATTAGCGTTAATGGCTAGAAAGCCAGCCAACAACTTCCAATTATAATTTAACTATTGAGTCTTCCAACTCAAGGGTCTCCAAATATTAATCAACTTCAAAGCCAAGTTGGAAGCCTACTCCATTGACATGGATGCCAATTTTGCATACATGTAAATGGTGTAGAAAGAAGACATGATAATTGGACTCAATCGAAAATAATCAAGAAATAATGAAAATTAAATAGAAAAGTATCTTTGCATTAATTAATTCTAAAATCGAAGGTATCCATATAACTCTAAACAAAGTAAATGGGGAATAAAAAGAGTAAAGGAATAGGAAACAAACTAGAATGATAAAGACTTCAACGGAGGTAGTAACTCTTCTCAATATCCAACTCAAAAGCATAAAACTAGGAATCCTAAAACCTAGATCCTCTCTCTCTAGAAAACCACATCTAAAACCTAAATTGTGAATAATGAGAAGTGACTGAATGATTTCCTCACTCTGCAGCTTCTAATCTGTATTTTTCGGGCTTGGAACTGGGCCAAAAACAACCCAGAAATCGCCCCCAGTGATTTCTGATACGCTGAAATTTTGCACAATCCATGCGTACGCGTGATGCACGCGTGCGCATCACTAACTCCAGAGCAACTATGGAAAATTATATATATTATTTCGAAGCCCCGGATCTTAGCTTTCTAACGCAACTGGAAACGCCTCATTTGGACGTCTGTAGCTCAAGTTATGGTCAGTTAAGTACAAAGAGGTCAGGCTGGACAGCTTAGCAATTCCTTCAATTTCTTGTATTCCTTCCACTTTTGCATGCTTCCTTTCCATCCTCTAAGCCATTCCTGCCTTATAAACCCTGAAAACATTTAACACATATATCAAGGCATCGAATGGTAATAAGAGGGGATTAAACATAGCAAATTTAAGGCCAAAGAAGCATGTTTTCAATCATAGCACAAAATTAGGTAGGAAAATGTAAAACCATGCAGTTAGTATGAATACGTGTGCAAAGAATTAATAAAAACCACTCAATTGAGCACAAGATAAACCATAAAATAGTGGTTTATCAATCTCCCGACACTTAAACATTAGCATGTCCTCATGCTAAGTTCAAGGAGACAAAAGGAATGAATGGGGGACAGTAAGACTCATGAGATGCAACCTATGAATGCAACTATATGCTGAGATGATTCTGTCTACTTGGTTAAAAGTAAATAAGCACTTCAAGACAAACATAAATTAGATTCCACTAATTTAAATCACACAATAAGAGACAAGTAAACTTGTAAGAAGATAGCTCATGAAAGCAGGGAACATAGAATCAAGCATTGAACCCTTACTCGTAGTGTATATGCACTCAAATCTCTCAAGTGTCTAAGGTTAATTCACTCTACTCTTCTCTAGTCATTCTTTCTAAACTTTGTTCTTCGTCTAACTAATCAACAAAAATTTAGTATACCAATGCAAACATCATGAGGTCTTTTCAAGGTTGTAATAGGGCTAAGGTAAGGGTGAGGATATATGTATGGCCAAGTGAGCTAAAATATGAATTTTTGACTAACCTAAGTTCTCACCTAACATACACACACTCTATATAGCTCTAAAATCATGCCTATCTATCCAAAATTCCCACTTTAGCATCACATACTCATGTATCAATTTTTCTTTAATTTCACCTCATATGCATTGATCTTTTATTAAACTTAGCATTCGGGTAATTTTGTCCCCTTATTTATCTATTTACTTATATTGTAATTTATTATTTATTATTATTATTATTATTATTATTATTATTATTATTTTGATTTTTTTTTAACATGAAGGCAAACATAACATATCAATGCACATGGGTTTTTAATTTTTTTTCTGATCTCACATGAGTGTGCACCCAAATTCCTAATACTTTTGTCAATAAAACTCGGCACAATTTTATCAACTCAAGTTCCCACAGTTCCCCACACTTAATTGATACACAATATCTATTTTAAGCTAACCAAAGATTCAATTGGGGTAATTAATTATTTTTCTGCTTAAGACTAGTGATGTGGTAAAATATAGAACAAGGGGGATTAAAAGGCTCAAGGTGGTGAACAAAGGTAATTGAAAAGATAGGCTTTTTGGGATAAGTGAGCTAATAACAAATGATGGCCTCAATCATATGCATGCATGTAAATATACTAAACAATGGACATATAGAATGGAGCAAACTATAGATTACAATCATATAGAAGAAAACACACAAGAATAAAAATCATGGTTAAATAATGTAACCATATAATTAAGCTCAAATCTCACAGATTGTGTGTTCTTTAGCTATAATTCATGTTCCAAATTACAATCTTCAAACAAGTTTAACAAAAAAAATTAATTTAAATTAGTGAAATACTATAAAAAGGATCTTGAAAAAGAACTTATCACTCCATAATGAGTTGCATCATCTACCCTTTCTTCTTGCATAAAAAGGACCATAAAAGAGCATAATCTCATTTGATCATTGCAATTCATGCATTATTTGATGAACATTATAGTACATTGTTTTGAAATGAGTTTGTGCTGAATTTCAAGTGAAAAAGGCATCAAAAAGGAGGGAGAAAACAAAAAGACAAGCTGGGCGTGTGAAACTGGCGTGCCACTTGGAGCAAACGCCACAAAATTGCATTGGCGTGGCACGCCAGAAGCTAGGTGTGGCACGCCAGTACTAAAGTCCAGAGAGGATCCTCTAAGCATTTACATGGGCGTGGCATGCCAGTACAACTTTCCAGAGAGCAACAATGAAGGCCCCCAAAGGGGCGTTGCACGCCAGGCTGAGCATGGCACGCCACAGCCACCACTTGAGCCATGGGCATGCCACTTAACATCAAAGGCGTGGCACACCAGCTTTAAAATCATTTGGGCGTGCCACTTGAGGACCCAGGCGTGGCACGCCAAGCTAAGAAGGACACAAATGAATAGGCGTGCCACTTGAGCAATATGGCGTGGCACGCTGGTACAAAATTTCAGAGAAGAAGTTGAAGGCTAAAAAGGCTAGGCGGGCCACTTGAGCAGTAAGGCGTGGCACGCCAAGCTTCCACCCTTACTTGGGCGTGCCACTTGAGCATCTGGGCGTGGCACGCCAAGGTACAAAGAAGGCCAAAGCAAAGGCTGGGCGTGCCACTTGGTGTCGAAGGCATGGCACGCCAGCTCAAGATCCCCAACTGGGCGTGCCACTTGAATGCTGGGCGTGGCACACCAGCTATTGGAACCAAGTCAAATGATGGGTGTGGCATACTAGTTATATTTTCCAGAAAGGGAGAAAGAAGGCCAACTATATGGGCATGCCACTTGATGTCGAAGGCGTGGCACGCCAGTCTTAAAAATCACTTGGGCATGCCACTTGAGTCCCAGGCGTGGCACGCCATCATCACCAATCAACCAAGGGAAGTCCTGGGCATGCAACTTGAAGTTCTGGGCGTGGCACGCCAAGCAGAGGAAGTCCAAGCACACAAAATGGGCGTGGCACGCCAGACCCTGGGCGTGCCATGCCAGTTCAACTTTCCAGAAACTAAGAAGAGGAGGAAGAAGGCCTGGGCGTGCCACTTGGGCTCAAAGGCGTGGCACGCCAGGCTATCTAAGGCTTTAAAAAGGCCTAGGCGCGCCACTTGAGCTCGAAGGCGTGGCAGGCCAGGCTATCTAAGGCTTTAAAAAGGCCTGGGCGTGCCATTTGAGCTCGAAGGCGTGGCACGCCAGGCTTTCCAAGGCTTTAAAGAACCCTGGGCGTGCCACTTGGGCTTGAAGGAGCGGCACGCCAGGGTGATCAATAAAGGAAGATGTGCCACTTGAAGATTGGGCGTGGCGCGCCAAGTCAGATTCAGAGTGAGGCGTGGCACGCCACTGAAGCGCCAACCACACGCCAGCTGTGAGATCACGTTTATTGAGTTTCTTTCCCCTCCAAAATATAATTTTACTTTCACTGTTGTATTTTCTCTATTTGCTAGTGCTAGGAGTAGTATAAAGACCCCTTGAAAGTACTGAAGAAGGGGGGTTAAGCAGTTGAGCTATTAGTTGAAGCATAGTTAGATTCATTTTTCCATCTTTTACTTTTTCTTAAGCTATGAGTAGCTAAATTCTCTCTCATTGAGAGCGGGAGCTCTGTTGTACTTGATGGATTATTGATAGTGAATTTCTTCTTCTCTTCATCTTCTCTTTGATTTGCTAGAAGGAATTTCATTCTTCATGCTAGTGTTCAATCACCTTGGAAAAGGGGTTGAATACAAAATGGGTTTCATGGGAACCTTAGAAAAGGAAACATGAAACCATGCTAGAAATCCCTTCTCACACTTGAGTAAGATCTGGGTTTTGGTGTTTGGATATGGTGACATAAAATCCTCCCTCTACATGGACCTATGATGATATGTGGTATAATCACGGACTAAGTATATCTCTCTTCATGAGCAATTAGACCAAGGAATTGGCTATTGATCAAGATCTGAGAGATTGAGTCACCAAGGGATTGGGGCTCAATCAATCATGATTGCCAAGAGGTCAATGAGTTACATGATTGAAGAGGATATGAGCTGGATTTAGTCCAAAGAGACAACATCTCCTGATCTCAATGAATTCCCTTATTCTTATCTTCCACTTTCTTTATAGCTTTCTTTACATTCTGCAATTCCCCATTCCCAATTACAATTAAATCATTTAAGTTTCTGCTCTTTATTTTCTTGGCATTTTCAATTATGCTATTTACTACATTCCTTTACTTGTGAGTCATTTATATTTCTGCACATTTACAATTCGGTAATTACAATCTATTCTGCTTAGCTTGACTAATTCACCAATTGATTAAAATTGCTCAAATCTATCAATCTCTGTGGATACGATCCCACTCCACTATGGGTTATTACTTGAAGATATTTTTGGTGCGCTTGCTAAAAGAACGGATTCACAAATTTTATAATGGGGTGTGAATTCGGCTCATCACTCCACCCAAGTAGTGGTAGAAGAACATGCACAAAATCAAACAAACATGCAATCAAACATACAAATGCAACAACTAATTTAACAAGGAAAATTAAATATTGGTGTTGAAACCGGAAATAACTAACCCACGGAAGTCGGTATTGACCTCCCCTCATTTAAAGATTTCACCGTCCTCGGTGCATGCTAAGATGTGCAAGTGGACGGACTACTACAACTGATGCTTTTCTCCAAAGATTGTGCAAATAGACTTGTTTGTTGCCCTATATAGAAGTTCTTCCTCTCCTGTCTCGGTGGCCATCCTGAAAGTTGAAGAAAAGGAAGAAAAGTAACCCAGAAACAAGGATAAGAAAACAATTAAAACTTGGGTGGGTTAATGCCAAATAATGAGGGTCTCAATTACATGGTAGCTACAACATGCAAGTGACAAAACAGTAGAAGCGAATGGCATATCAATAGTGCAAAAATTGCAATACTAGGGAAGAGATAGTAGGTAATTAAAGATAGTATAAGTACATGTCAATACAAATGGAATACAAGTATCATAAAAGATTGGCATTGACAGATAAATAATATCACCCAATAGTGTAAAACAAAGTAGAAAGAAGACATGATAATTGGACTTAATTGAAAAAAATCAAGAAATAATGAAATTAAATAGAAAACTATCTTTGCATTAATTAATTCTAAAATCGAAGGTATCCATGTAACGCTAAACAAAGTAAATGGGGAATAAAAAGAGTAAAGGAATAGGAAACAAACTAGAATGATAAAGACTTCAATGGAGGTAGTAACTCAACTCAATATCCAACTCAAAAGCATAAAACTAGGAATCCTAAAACCTAAAATCTAGAAAACTACATCTAAAACCTAAATTGTGAATAATGAGAATTGAATGAATGATTCTCGCACTCACACGTATGCGTGGGAAGGAATTTTGGCCAGCGACGCACATACGTCGTCCATGCGCACGCGTGATGAGTGGCACATGACTCACTTAAAGTGAATTTGCTGGGGCGATTTTTGTGCTTCCCAGGCCTAAATCTAACTCGTTTCTGAGGGTATTTCATGCAGAATTCAAGCTTGGACAATGGGGGGAGCAATCATAGTGTAGTTTTCATCATGTTGTAGGTAGAATTCTAGAGGGAGAAGCTCTCTCTTCTCTCTAGAATTTAGGGTAGTTTAGGTTAAATTTCCTTAGATCCAACTTTTAATTCTTATTTTGATTTCGATTCTCTTTATATTTTATTGTTCTATTTAATTTCCTTATTTTTCCATTTTTACTTTCATGAACCCTTGTTGGATTTCTATTTTCTTTCAATGCAATTTTATATTTCCATGTCCTTTTATGTTGATCTTAGTTGCTATTGTTGGTTTCTTGCTTTTGTTAATTATAGCTTTTATTAATTCTTGCATTTTGTAATGTTTACTTTTATTGCATACGAGGTGTTTGTTAAAATGCTTTCTCTAGTTTTTGAGTAGTTTTCTTTACTCTTGGCCTAGGCTAAGGGAATTGAGTGACCTTGAGTCATTGGGTCTCATTGAATTGGTGATTTGAGAACCCTTAGTGGTCAATTTCATAACCGTTGGCACTAGCCTACTACTAAGTCAATTAGTAGCTAGGTTAGGACTTATGGATTGATGTTGATCGAGCCTATTTGACGTACTTCAAGCTTGAAGTAGATATTGTACTTATTTTAAGCGTTGAAGTAGACTAAATGGGTTGGTCCCTCATAATTGTCAATACATGGTTTGTAGACAAGGATGATGATCTCAATTCCTATGCCTAGCCAAGAGTTCCTTCCCTTTTCTTTTATTAGTTCTTGTCATTTACTTTCTTGTCATTTATATTTTCTTGTCAAATATTAAATCAAACCCCCATGTTCCTTCATAGCCAATAATTGATCACTTCATTGCAATTCCTTGTGAGACGACCCGAGGTTTGAATATTTTGGTTAATTTTCATTGGGATTTGTACATGTGACAACCAACATTAAAATTTGATTAAGAATTATTAGTTGGTTTGGAACTATGCTTACAACGAAGTTCTTATTTCTATTGAGAAAATTCTAGACCGACAGTAATTCTTCTATCACTATCCTTGTACTCTCCCTGAAGTCTTTGAGGGTATAGAATTATTGGAATGTACTCAGACACTGAGGTCTTCACCTTGGGTTGCTTAACCTTGGCTTGTGCAGGGAGAGAGAGAGTGTTCTCCTGAAGGTCTTTGGCTTTCTTCATAACTTCTTCAACTTACCCCTCATCACCAGAAGGTCAAGTATTCACCATTTTTCTATTTAATACATAGATGGTTGGTGCACAAATTGTGAATCACACTTTTCACAACTCGTACCACTGACCAGCAAGTGCACTAGGTCGTCCAAGTAATACCTCACGTGAGTAAGGGTCGAATCCCACGGAGATTGTTGGTTTGAAGCAATCTATGATTACTTTGTAAATCTTAGTCAGGAAGTCAATTATGTTTATCAGTTGAATTGCGAATAAACAAGAGAGCATGGATTAAGGGTTACTTGTTATGCAGTAATGGAGAATATGTTGGAGTTTTGGAGATGCTTTGTCTTCTGAATCCCTGCTTTCCTCTGTCTTCTAATTCACGCGCGCACGTCCTCCTATGGCAAGCTGTATGTAGGGGTTCACCATCATCAACGGCTACATCCTATCCTCTCAGTGAAGAATATGCTCACATGCTCTGTCACAGCACGGCTAATCATCTGTCGGTTCTCGACCATACTGGAATAGGATTCTTCGTCCTTTTGCGTCTGTCACTAACGCCCAGCACTCGCGAGTTTGAAGCTCGTCACAATCATTCGATCATTGAATCCTACTCGGAATACCACAGACAAGGTTTAGACTTTCCGGATTCTCATGAATGCTGCCATCAGTTCTAGCTTATACCACGAAGATTCTAATTAAGAGATCTAAGAGATACTCATTCAATCGTATATAGAACGGAGATGGTTGTCAGGCACACGTTCATGCCACTTGATGTCGAAGGCGTGGCACGCCAGTCTTAAAAATCACTTGGGCATGCCACTTGAGTCCCAGGCGTGGCACGCCATCATCACCAATCAACCAAGGGAAGTCCTGGGCATGCAACTTGAAGTTCTGGGCGTGGCACGCCAAGCAGAGGAAGTCCAAGCACACAAAATGGGCGTGGCACGCCAGACCCTGGGCGGGCCATGCCAGTTCAACTTTCCAGAAACTAAGAAGAGGAGGAAGAAGGCCTGGGCGTGCCACTTGGGCTCAAAGGCGTGGCACGCCAGGCTATCTAAGGCTTTAAAAAGGCCTAGGCGCGCCACTTGAGCTCGAAGGCGTGGCAGGCCAGGCTATCTAAGGCTTTAAAAAGGCCTGGGTGTGCCATTTGAGCTCGAAGGCGTGGCACGCCAGGCTTTCCAAGGCTTTAAAGAACCCTGGGCGTGCCACTTGGGCTTGAAGGAGCGGCACGCCAGGGTGATCAATAAAGGAAGATGTGCCACTTGAAGATTGGGCGTGGCGCGCCAAGTCAGATTCAGAGTGAGGCGTGGCACGCCACTGAAGCGCCAACCACACGCCAGCTGTGAGATCACGTTTATTGAGTTTCTTTCCCCTCCAAAATATAATTTTACTTTCACTGTTGTATTTTCTCTATTTGCTAGTGCTAGGAGAAGTATAAAGACCCCTTGAAAGTACTGAAGAAGGGGGGTTAAGCAGTTGAGCTATTAGTTGAAGCATAGTTAGATTCATTTTTCCATCTTTTACTTTTTCTTGAGCTATGAGTAGCTAAATTCTCTCTCATTGAGAGTGGGAGCTCTGTTGTACTTGATGGATTATTGATAGTGAATTTCTTCTTCTTTTCATCTTCTCTTTGATTTGCTAGAAGGAATTTCATTCTTCATGCTAGTGTTCAATCACCTTGGAAAAGGGGTTGAATACAAAATGGGTTTCATGGGAACCTTAGAAAAGGAAACATGAAACCATGCTAGAAATCCCTTCTCACACTTGAGTAAGATCTGGGTTTTGGTGTTTGGATATGGTGACATAAAATCCTCCCTCTACATGGACCTATGATGATATGTGGTATAATCACGGACTAAGTATATCTCTCTTCATGAGCAATTAGACCAAGGAATTGGCTATTGATCAAGATCTGAGAGATTGAGTCACCAAGGAATTGGGGCTCAATCAATCATGATTGCCAAGAGGTCAATGAGTTACATGATTGAAGAGGATATGAGCTGGATTTAGTCCAAAGAGACAACATCTCCTGATCTCAATGAATTCCCTTATTCTTATCTTCCACTTTCTTTATAGCTTTCTTTACATTCTGCAATTCCCCATTCCCAATTACAATTAAATCATTTAAGTTTCTGCTCTTTATTTTCTTGGCATTTTCAATTATGCTATTTACTACATTCCTTTACTTGTGAGTCATTTATATTTCTGCACATTTACAATTCGGTAATTACAATCTATTCTGCTTAGCTTGACTAATTCACCAATTGATTAAAATTGCTCAAATCTATCAATCTCTGTGGATACGATCCCACTCCACTATGGGTTATTACTTGAAGATATTTTTGGTGCGCTTGCCAAAAGAACGGATTCACAAATTTTATAATGGGGTGTGAATTCGGCTCATCACTCCACCCAAGTAGTGGTAGAAGAACATGCACAAAATCAAACAAACATGCAATCAAACATACAAATGCAACAACTAATTTAACAAGAAAAATTAAATATTGGTGTTGAAACCGGAAATAACTAACCCACAGAAGTCGGTATTGACCTCCCCTCATTTAAAGATTTCACCGTCCTCGGTGCATGCTAAGATGTGCAAGTGGACGGACTACTACAACTGATGCTTTTCTCCAAAGATTGTGCAAATAGACTTGTTTGTTGCCCTATATAGAAGTTCTTCCTCTCCTGTCTCGGTGGCCATCCTGAAAGTTGAAGAAAAGGAAGAAAAGTAACCCAGAAACAAGGATAAGAAAACAATTAAAACTTGGGTGGGTTAATGCCAAATAATGAGGGTCTCAATTACATGGTAGCTACAACATGCAAGTGACAAAACAGTAGAAGCGAATGGCATATCAATAGTGCAAAAATTGCAATACTAGGGAAGAGATAGTAGGTAATTAAAGATAGTATAAGTACATGTCAATACAAATGGAATACAAGTATCATAAAAGATTGGCATTGACAGATAAATAATATCACCCAATAGTGTAAAACAAAGTAGAAAGAAGACATGATAATTGGACTTAATTGAAAAAAATCAAGAAATAATGAAATTAAATAGAAAACTATCTTTGCATTAATTAATTCTAAAATCGAAGGTATCCATGTAACGCTAAACAAAGTAAATGGGGAATAAAAAGAGTAAAGGAATAGGAAACAAACTAGAATGATAAAGACTTCAATGGAGGTAGTAACTCAACTCAATATCCAACTCAAAAGCATAAAACTAGGAATCCTAAAACCTAAAATCTAGAAAACTACATCTAAAACCTAAATTGTGAATAATGAGAATTGAATGAATGATTCTCACACTCACACGTATGCGTGGGAAGGAATTTTGGCCAGCGACGCACATACGTCGTCCATGCGCACGCGTGATGAGTGGCACATGACTCACTTAAAGTGAATTTGCTGGGGCGATTTTTGTGCTTCCCAGGCCTAAATCTAACTCGTTTCTGAGGGTATTTCATGCAGAATTCAAGCTTGGACAATGGGGGGAGCAATCATAGTGTAGTTTTCATCATGTTGTAGGTAGAATTCTAGAGGGAGAAGCTCTCTCTTCTCTCTAGAATTTAGGGTAGTTTAGGTTAAATTTCCTTAGATCCAACTTTTAATTCTTATTTTGATTTCGATTCTCTTTATATTTTATTGTTCTATTTAATTTCCTTATTTTTCCATTTTTACTTTCATGAACCCTTGTTGGATTTCTATTTTCTTTCAATGCAATTTTATATTTCCATGTCCTTTTATGTTGATCTTAGTTGCTATTGTTGGTTTCTTGCTTTTGTTAATTATAGCTTTTATTAATTCTTGCATTTTGTAATGTTTACTTTTATTGCATACGAGGTGTTTGTTAAAATGCTTTCTCTAGTTTTTGAGTAGTTTTCTTTACTCTTGGCCTAGGCTAAGGGAATTGAGTGACCTTGAGTCATTGGGTCTCATTGAATTGGTGATTTGAGAACCCTTAGTGGTCAATTTCATAACCGTTGGCACTAGCCTACTACTAAGTCAATTAGTAGCTAGGTTAGGACTTATGGATTGATGTTGATCGAGCCTATTTGACGTACTTCAAGCTTGAAGTAGATATTGTACTTATTTTAAGCGTTGAAGTAGACTAAATGGGTTGGTCCCTTATAATTGTCAATACATGGTTTGTAGACAAGGATGATGATCTCAATTCCTATGCCTAGCCAAGAGTTCCTTCCCTTTTCTTTTATTAGTTCTTGTCATTTACTTTCTTGTCATTTATATTTTCTTGTCAAATATTAAATCAAACCCCCATGTTCCTTCATAGCCAATAATTGATCACTTCATTGCAATTCCTTGTGAGACGACCCGAGGTTTGAATATTTTGGTTAATTTTCATTGGGATTTGTACATGTGACAACCAACATTAAAATTTGATTAAGAATTATTAGTTGGTTTGGAACTATGCTTACAACGAAGTTCTTATTTCTATTGAGAAAATTCTAGACCGACAGTAATTCTTCTATCACTATCCTTGTACTCTCCCTGAAGTCTTTGAGGGTATAGAATTATTGGAATGTACTCAGACACTGAGGTCTTCACCTTGGGTTGCTTAACCTTGGCTTGTGCAGGGAGAGAGAGAGTGTTCTCCTGAAGGTCTTTGGCTTTCTTCATAACTTCTTCAACTTACCCCTCATCACCAGAAGGTCAAGTATTCACCATTTTTCTATTTAATACATAGATGGTTGGTGCACAAATTGTGAATCACACTTTTCACAACTCGTACCACTGACCAGCAAGTGCACTAGGTCGTCCAAGTAATACCTCACGTGAGTAAGGGTCGAATCCCACGGAGATTGTTGGTTTGAAGCAATCTATGATTACTTTGTAAATCTTAGTCAGGAAGTCAATTATGTTTATCAGTTGAATTGCGAATAAACAAGAGAGCATGGATTAAGGGTTACTTGTTATGCAGTAATGGAGAATATGTTGGAGTTTTGGAGATGCTTTGTCTTCTGAATCCCTGCTTTCCTCTGTCTTCTAATTCACGCGCGCACGTCCTCCTATGGCAAGCTGTATGTAGGGGTTCACCATCATCAACGGCTACATCCTATCCTCTCAGTGAAGAATATGCTCACATGCTCTGTCACAGCACGGCTAATCATCTGTCGGTTCTCGACCATACTGGAATAGGATTCTTCGTCCTTTTGCGTCTGTCACTAACGCCCAGCACTCGCGAGTTTGAAGCTCGTCACAATCATTCGATCATTGAATCCTACTCGGAATACCACAGACAAGGTTTAGACTTTCCGGATTCTCATGAATGCTGCCATCAGTTCTAGCTTATACCACGAAGATTCTAATTAAGAGATCTAAGAGATACTCATTCAATCGTATATAGAACGGAGATGGTTGTCAGGCACACGTTCATGCCACTTGATGTCGAAGGCGTGGCACGCCAGTCTTAAAAATCACTTGGGCATGCCACTTGAGTCCCAGGCGTGGCACGCCATCATCACCAATCAACCAAGGGAAGTCCTGGGCATGCAACTTGAAGTTCTGGGCGTGGCACGCCAAGCAGAGGAAGTCCAAGCACACAAAATGGGCGTGGCACGCCAGACCCTGGGCGGGCCATGCCAGTTCAACTTTCCAGAAACTAAGAAGAGGAGGAAGAAGGCCTGGGCGTGCCACTTGGGCTCAAAGGCGTGGCACGCCAGGCTATCTAAGGCTTTAAAAAGGCCTAGGCGCGCCACTTGAGCTCGAAGGCGTGGCAGGCCAGGCTATCTAAGGCTTTAAAAAGGCCTGGGTGTGCCATTTGAGCTCGAAGGCGTGGCACGCCAGGCTTTCCAAGGCTTTAAAGAACCCTGGGCGTGCCACTTGGGCTTGAAGGAGCGGCACGCCAGGGTGATCAATAAAGGAAGATGTGCCACTTGAAGATTGGGCGTGGCGCGCCAAGTCAGATTCAGAGTGAGGCGTGGCACGCCACTGAAGCGCCAACCACACGCCAGCTGTGAGATCACGTTTATTGAGTTTCTTTCCCCTCCAAAATATAATTTTACTTTCACTGTTGTATTTTCTCTATTTGCTAGTGCTAGGAGAAGTATAAAGACCCCTTGAAAGTACTGAAGAAGGGGGGTTAAGCAGTTGAGCTATTAGTTGAAGCATAGTTAGATTCATTTTTCCATCTTTTACTTTTTCTTGAGCTATGAGTAGCTAAATTCTCTCTCATTGAGAGTGGGAGCTCTGTTGTACTTGATGGATTATTGATAGTGAATTTCTTCTTCTTTTCATCTTCTCTTTGATTTGCTAGAAGGAATTTCATTCTTCATGCTAGTGTTCAATCACCTTGGAAAAGGGGTTGAATACAAAATGGGTTTCATGGGAACCTTAGAAAAGGAAACATGAAACCATGCTAGAAATCCCTTCTCACACTTGAGTAAGATCTGGGTTTTGGTGTTTGGATATGGTGACATAAAATCCTCCCTCTACATGGACCTATGATGATATGTGGTATAATCACGGACTAAGTATATCTCTCTTCATGAGCAATTAGACCAAGGAATTGGCTATTGATCAAGATCTGAGAGATTGAGTCACCAAGGAATTGGGGCTCAATCAATCATGATTGCCAAGAGGTCAATGAGTTACATGATTGAAGAGGATATGAGCTGGATTTAGTCCAAAGAGACAACATCTCCTGATCTCAATGAATTCCCTTATTCTTATCTTCCACTTTCTTTATAGCTTTCTTTACATTCTGCAATTCCCCATTCCCAATTACAATTAAATCATTTAAGTTTCTGCTCTTTATTTTCTTGGCATTTTCAATTATGCTATTTACTACATTCCTTTACTTGTGAGTCATTTATATTTCTGCACATTTACAATTCGGTAATTACAATCTATTCTGCTTAGCTTGACTAATTCACCAATTGATTAAAATTGCTCAAATCTATCAATCTCTGTGGATACGATCCCACTCCACTATGGGTTATTACTTGAAGATATTTTTGGTGCGCTTGCCAAAAGAACGGATTCACAAATTTTATAATGGGGTGTGAATTCGGCTCATCACTCCACCCAAGTAGTGGTAGAAGAACATGCACAAAATCAAACAAACATGCAATCAAACATACAAATGCAACAACTAATTTAACAAGAAAAATTAAATATTGGTGTTGAAACCGGAAATAACTAACCCACAGAAGTCGGTATTGACCTCCCCTCATTTAAAGATTTCACCGTCCTCGGTGCATGCTAAGATGTGCAAGTGGACGGACTACTACAACTGATGCTTTTCTCCAAAGATTGTGCAAATAGACTTGTTTGTTGCCCTATATAGAAGTTCTTCCTCTCCTGTCTCGGTGGCCATCCTGAAAGTTGAAGAAAAGGAAGAAAAGTAACCCAGAAACAAGGATAAGAAAACAATTAAAACTTGGGTGGGTTAATGCCAAATAATGAGGGTCTCAATTACATGGTAGCTACAACATGCAAGTGACAAAACAGTAGAAGCGAATGGCATATCAATAGTGCAAAAATTGCAATACTAGGGAAGAGATAGTAGGTAATTAAAGATAGTATAAGTACATGTCAATACAAATGGAATACAAGTATCATAAAAGATTGGCATTGACAGATAAATAATATCACCCAATAGTGTAAAACAAAGTAGAAAGAAGACATGATAATTGGACTTAATTGAAAAAAATCAAGAAATAATGAAATTAAATAGAAAACTATCTTTGCATTAATTAATTCTAAAATCGAAGGTATCCATGTAACGCTAAACAAAGTAAATGGGGAATAAAAAGAGTAAAGGAATAGGAAACAAACTAGAATGATAAAGACTTCAATGGAGGTAGTAACTCAACTCAATATCCAACTCAAAAGCATAAAACTAGGAATCCTAAAACCTAAAATCTAGAAAACTACATCTAAAACCTAAATTGTGAATAATGAGAATTGAATGAATGATTCTCGCACTCACACGTATGCGTGGGAAGGAATTTTGGCCAGCGACGCACATACGTCGTCCATGCGCACGCGTGATGAGTGGCACATGACTCACTTAAAGTGAATTTGCTGGTGCGATTTTTGTGCTTCCCAGGCCTAAATCTAACTCGTTTCTGAGGGTATTTCATGCAGAATTCAAGCTTGGACAATGGGGGGAGCAATCATAGTGTAGTTTTCATCATGTTGTAGGTAGAATTCTAGAGGGAGAAGCTCTCTCTTCTCTCTAGAATTTAGGGTAGTTTAGGTTAAATTTCCTTAGATCCAACTTTTAATTCTTATTTTGATTTCGATTCTCTTTATATTTTATTGTTCTATTTAATTTCCTTATTTTTCCATTTTTACTTTCATGAACCCTTGTTGGATTTCTATTTTCTTTCAATGCAATTTTATATTTCCATGTCCTTTTATGTTGATCTTAGTTGCTATTGTTGGTTTCTTGCTTTTGTTAATTATAGCTTTTATTAATTCTTGCATTTTGTAATGTTTACTTTTATTGCATACTAGGTGTTTGTTAAAATGCTTTCTCTAGTTTTTGAGTAGTTTTCTTTACTCTTGGCCTAGGCTAAGGGAATTGAGTGACCTTGAGTCATTGGGTCTCATTGAATTGGTGATTTGAGAACCCTTAGTGGTCAATTTCATAACCGTTGGCACTAGCCTACTACTAAGTCAATTAGTAGCTAGGTTAGGACTTATGGATTGATGTTGATCGAGCCTATTTGACGTACTTCAAGCTTGAAGTAGATATTGTACTTATTTTAAGCGTTGAAGTAGACTAAATGGGTTGGTCCCTCATAATTGTCAATACATGGTTTGTAGACAAGGATGATGATCTCAATTCCTATGCCTAGCCAAGAGTTCCTTCCCTTTTCTTTTATTAGTTCTTGTCATTTACTTTCTTGTCATTTATATTTTCTTGTCAAATATTAAATCAAACCCCCATGTTCCTTCATAGCCAATAATTGATCACTTCATTGCAATTCCTTGTGAGACGACCCGAGGTTTGAATATTTTGGTTAATTTTCATTGGGATTTGTACATGTGACAACCAACATTAAAATTTGATTAAGAATTATTAGTTGGTTTGGAACTATGCTTACAACGAAGTTCTTATTTCTATTGAGAAAATTCTAGACCGACAGTAATTCTTCTATCACTATCCTTGTACTCTCCCTGAAGTCTTTGAGGGTATAGAATTATTGGAATGTACTCAGACACTGAGGTCTTCACCTTGGGTTGCTTAACCTTGGCTTGTGCAGGGAGAGAGAGAGTGTTCTCCTGAAGGTCTTTGGCTTTCTTCATAACTTCTTCAACTTACCCCTCATCACCAGAAGGTCAAGTATTCACCATTTTTCTATTTAATACATAGATGGTTGGTGCACAAATTGTGAATCACACTTTTCACAACTCGTACCACTGACCAGCAAGTGCACTAGGTCGTCCAAGTAATACCTCACGTGAGTAAGGGTCGAATCCCACGGAGATTGTTGGTTTGAAGCAATCTATGATTACTTTGTAAATCTTAGTCAGGAAGTCAATTATGTTTATCAGTTGAATTGCGAATAAACAAGAGAGCATGGATTAAGGGTTACTTGTTATGCAGTAATGGAGAATATGTTGGAGTTTTGGAGATGCTTTGTCTTCTGAATCCCTGCTTTCCTCTGTCTTCTAATTCACGCGCGCACGTCCTTCTATGGCAAGCTGTATGTAGGGGTTCACCGTCATCAACGGCTACATCCTATCCTCTCAGTGAAGAATATGCTCACATGCTCTGTCACAGCACGGCTAATCATCTGTCGGTTCTCGACCATACTGGAATAGGATTCTTCGTCCTTTTGCGTCTGTCACTAACGCCCAGCACTCGCGAGTTTGAAGCTCGTCACAATCATTCGATCATTGAATCCTACTGGGAATACCACAGACAAGGTTTAGACTTTCCGGATTCTCATGAATGCTGCCATCAGTTCTAGCTTATACCACGAAGATTCTAATTAAGAGATCTAAGAGATACTCATTCAATCGTATATAGAACGGAGATGGTTGTCAGGCACACGTTCATGGTTGAGGAAGGTGATGAGTGTCACAGATCATCACCTCCATCACAGTTAAGCGCGAATGAACATCTTAGATAGGAACAAGCGTGTTTGAATGGAAAACAGAAATACTTGCATTAATTCATCGAGACATAGCAGAGCTCCTCACCCCCAACAATGAAGTTTAGAGACTCATGCCATCAAAGAATACAAAATTCAGATCTAAAATGTCATGAGATACAGAATAAGTCTCTAAAAGTTGTTTAAATACTAAACTAGTAGCCTAGGTTTACAGAAAATGAGTAAACTATAGCAGATGGTATAGAGATCCACTTCTGGGGCCCACTTAGTGTGTGTTGGGGCTGAGACTTAAGCAATTCACGTGCATAAGGCCATTTTGGGCGTTCAACGCCAGGTTTGGATCCATTTCTGGCATTGAACTCCAACTTTTAATCCTTTTCTGGCGTTGGACGCCAGAATTGGGCAGAGAACTGGCGTTGAACGCCAGTTTACGTCGTCTATCCCTGAGCAAAATATGGACTATTATATATTGCTGGAAAGCCCTGGATGTCTACTTTTCAACGCAATTGGAAGCACGCCATTTCGAGTTCTGTAGCTCCAGTAAATCCACTTTGAGTGCAGGGAGGTCAGAATCCAACAGCATCAGCAGTCCTTTTTCAGCCTGAATCAGATTTTTGCTCAGCTCCCTCAATTTCAGCCAGAAAAATACCTGAAATTACAGAAAAACACACAAATCATAGTAAAGTCCAGAAATATAAATTTTTCCTAAAAACTAATGAAAATAAACTAAAAACTAACTAAAACATACTAAAAACTATATGAAATTAACCCCAAAAAGCGTATAAAATATTCGCTCATCACAACACCAAACTTAAACTGTTGCTTGTCCTCAAGCAACTAGACAAATAAAATAGAAGACTAATGGGTTGAGAAGCAGTAATATCTCAGAGTTTTTGAGTGAAGCTCAGATTCAAATTAGATGAGCGGGACTAGTAGCTTTTTGCTTCCGAACAGTTTTGGCATCTCACTTTATCCATTGAAGCTCAGAGTGATTGGCATCTATAAGAACATAGAGTTCAGATAGTGTTATTGATTCTCCTATTTTAGTATGATGATTCTTGAACACAACTATTTCATGAGTCTTGGCCATGGCCCTAAGCACTTTGTTTTCCAGTATTACCACCGGATACATAAAATGCCACAGACACATAATTGGGTGAACCCTTTGGATTGTGACTCAGCTTTGCTAAAGTCCCCAATTAGAGCTGTCCAGAGTTCTTAAGCACACTCTTCTTTCTGCTTTAGACCTTGACTTTAACCGCTCAGTCTCAAGTTTTCACTTGACACCTTCACGCCACAAGCACATGGTTAGGGACAACTTGATTTAGCCGCTTAGGCCAGGATTTTATTCCCTTAGGCCCTCCTATCCACTGATGCTCAAAGCCTTGGGATCCTTTTTATTACCCTTGCCTTTTGATTTTAAGGGCTATTGGCTTTTTCTGCTTCTCTTTTTTTTTTGCTGCTTTTTCTTGCTTCAAGAATCATTTTTATGATTTTTCAGATTATTAATAACATGTCTCATGTTCACCATTCTTTCAAGAGCCAACATATTTAACAGTCTTAAACAACAAATTCAAAAGACATATGCACTGTTCAAGCATTCATTCAGAAGACAGAAAGTATTGCCACCACATGTAACTAATTAGAATTTCTCTTATTAAAACTCGAAATTTTATTGCTTCTTATTCAAAAGATCTACTATTTTATTCATGTTTGCTGATGATGAGAAAAATAAACTATGGCTTAATTGGAGATAAAATCAAAATAGATACTAATTACTACTATATGACTCCTAAGGTAAATTTCTATAAGGACACTATCACAGAGTTAAGGCAGAAATTGGAAATTAACAACCTTTATTCTGGGAGAACGGGGGTTCCTCTGATCTTTGGGGTGCTTGGTCCTGCAAGAGATAACTTCTGGCGCTTTAAGTCCCTTAAGTCACGCCCTTGCTCTTCTTGTTCTTTAAACATATAGGTGAGAATTTGACTGTGTTCCTTCTGTTCTTTTATGATTTGTTCCATAGCTTCCCGTATCTTGGTAACAGACGTCTCAAGATACTCCCAATATTCAGATTGAGGGATTTCTGGGAGGAATTCCTGTGTTTTCTTCTTGATGGGATCATCCTGTGCTTGTTGTTTTTTCATGGATGCCTTGGTGATTGGCTTCTCAACTGAGATGTACTCAGTTATTCCCATCCTTACTCCAGCATCCTTGCAGAGCAGCGATATCACGCTTGGATAAGCTAACCTGGCTTCTTTAGAATTTTTGTTAGCAATTTTGTAGAGTTCGGCTGAGATCAGCTGATGAACTTCCACTTCTTTTCCCATCATGATGCAATGGATCATCACTGCTCTTTTAACTGTGACTTCAGAACGGTTGTTGGTTGGCAACAGAGAATGCCCAATGAAGTCCAGCCATCCTCTGGCGACTGGTTTGAGATCCTCTCTCTTGAGTTGATTTGGGACACCCTTTGTGTTGGTGGTCCACCTGGCTCCAGGGATACATATGTCCTCTAGAATCTTATCCAGGCCCTTGTCTGTTCTCATCATTCTCCTGTTGAAGGAGTCTGGATCATCTTTCAGCTAAGGTAGCTTTAAGATCTCTCTGATCTTGTCAGGGGTGGTATGAACAATCTTTCCTCTGACCATGGTCCGATATTCATAGAAAGCAGTTCCAGATAGTTTTTGCTTGTCAGTCTGCCACATATTAGCATAAAACTCCTGGATCATATTCCTTCCCACTTTTGTTTCAGGATTAGCTAGGACTTCCCAGTTCCTGATTCGAATTTGCTCCTGGATCTCCGGATATTCATCTTCCTTCAGATCGAATCTAACTTCCGGGATCACTGATCTCAGACCCATTATTTTATTATAATGGTCTGAATGTTCTTTAGATAAGAACTTCCCTTGATTCCAAAGTGGTTTTGGAACGCTCTCTTTCTTGCCTCTCGAAGTGGGTTGTTTTCCTTTGGGAGCCATGATCTTAGTGATTGCGGATAAACACACCAAACTTAGAGGTTTGCTTGTCCTCAAGCAAAAGAAAAGAAGGGAGAGTGAGAAAAGGAGAGCTAGGTGCACTTGTTGATGGGAGGGGAGGGAGGCCGAACTCAAATTTATAGGGAGGGAGGGGGGGTTTTTCGAAAAAAAGAGATAAAGATATGATAAAAAGATTTATTTGGAGAAGATAAAGTATAAGATATAGTTTAAAATTGAGAGGATATGAAAGATTTTTTTGAAAAAGATAGATTTAGATTTTGAAAAAGATAGAGTGGAGATTTTGAAAAAGATATTGATGAGTTGAAAAGATAGATTTGTAAAAAAAAATTTGAAAAGGGTTAGATTGAATTTGCAAAGATGCCTGGTGCTTATGGATTAAAATACATTTGATATTTTTAGTGGTAGGGTTTTTAGAAATTATGGAATTTAGAAATCAGGGTTCTTAACATGTTTATTGAAGTAAGAAAATCAAGGTTGGAATGCAAAAATGTGAAGAAAAATGAACTTGCCTCCTCCCCATCATCCTGGCGTTTGAACGCCCAAACACTGCCTGTTTTGGGCGTTCAGCGCCCAAATGCTGCTCTCCTGGGCGTTCAACGCCCAGCTGCTGCCATTACTGGCGTTCAACACCCAGTGGGTGCCCATTTCTGGCGTTGAACGCCCAGATTGCTACCATTACTGGCGTTCAACGCCCGGAGGATGCCCATTTTGGGCGTTGAACGCCCAAAATACACTTTTACTGGCGTTTTCTTGCCA
Organism: Arachis ipaensis; assembly: GCF_059453495.1. Lineage (NCBI taxonomy): Eukaryota > Viridiplantae > Streptophyta > Magnoliopsida > Fabales > Fabaceae > Arachis > Arachis ipaensis. Next base: position 102,440,380 of record NC_142436.1, on the reverse strand, counting down.
GTGAGCTCTTTTTCTCTGTTTTGTGCGCCGAGTCCTTCTGTAACTCTGTGGACTTATACAAATGATTCCTCACCTTAGTGTCAGTGAACTTTATATAAAAATAAAAATAGGGCAAAATGCTTAGAGGATTGTTGCCCCATGGTTGGGTTGCCTCCCAGCAAGTATTCTTTATTGTCTTTAGCTGGACCTTGCTGAGCTTTTAATCTAGCTTCAGCCTTGAGCATTCTTGCTCAATGTTGCCTTCAAGATAATGCTTGATTCTCTGTCCATTGACAATGAACTTCTTATCAGAATCAATATCTTGAAGCTCCACATAACCATATGGTGATACACTTGTAATCACGTATGGTCCCCACCACCAGGATTTCAGTTTCCCGGGGAATAGCCTGAGTCTAGATTTAAACAACAGAACCTTCTGTCCTGGTTCAAAGATTCTAGATGACAGCTTTCTGTCATGCCACTTTTTTATTTTTCTTTATAAAGCTTGGCATTTTCGAAAGCTGTGAATCTGAATTCCTCTAGCTCATTTAGCTGGAGCAATCATTTTTCTCCTGCTAATTTGGCATCAAAGTTTAGGAATCTGGTTGCCCAGTAGGCCTTATGTTCCAGTTCCACGGGCAGGTGACATGCCTTACCATACACGAGTTGGTATGGAGAGGTCCCTATAGGGGTCTTGAATGCTGTCCTGTAAGCCCACAGAGCATCATCCAAGCTCCGTGCCCAATCCTTTCTACGGGTATTTACTGTCCGTTCCAGGATTCTCTTTAATTTTCTGTTAGAGACTTCAGCTTGCCCATTGGTTTGTGGATGATATGGAGTAGCCACCTTGTGGTGAATCCCATACCGAACCATGGCAGAGTAAAGCTGTTTATTGCAGAAGTGAGTGCCCCCATCACTGATGAGTACTCTAGGGACACCAAACCTGCTAAAGATATGTTTCTGGAGGAACTTAAGCACTGTTTTAGTATCATTGGTGGGTGTGGCAATAGCCTCAACCTATTTTGATACATAGTCAACTGCTACCAGAATATAAGTGTTTGAGTATGATGGTGGGAAAGGTCCCTTGAAGTCAATTCCCCATACGTCAAACAACTCAATTTCCAAGATTCCTTGTTGAGGCATGGTGTAACCATGAGGCAGATTACCAGCTCTTTGGCAACTGTCACAGTTACGTACAAACTCTCGGGAATCTTTATAGAGTGTGGGCCAATAGAAACCACATTGGAGGACCTTGGTGGCTGTTCGCTCACCTCCGAAATGGCCTCCATATTGAGATCTGTGGCAATGCCACAGGATCCTCTGTGCTTCTTCTCTGAGCACACACCTGCGGATAATTCCGTCTGCACATCTCTTAAAGAGATAAGGTTCATCCCACAAGTAGTACTTTGCATCAGTAATTAATTTTTTCTTTTGTATCCTGTTGTACTCCTTGGGTATGAACCTTGCAGCTTTATAGTTTGCAATATCAGCAAACCATGGTGTTTCCTGAAAGGCAAATAAATGCTCATCTGGAAAAGTCTCAGAGATCTCAAGAGAGGGGAGGGGCATCCCTTCTACTGGCTCTATCCGGGATAGATGATCAGCCACTTGGTTCTCTGTCCCTTTTCTGTCTCTTATTTCTATATCAAACTCTTACAGAAGCAACACCCATCTGATGAGCCTGGGTTTTGAATCCTGCTTTGTGATTAGATATTTAAGATCAGCATGATCAGTATACACAATCACTTTTGATCCTACTAAGTATGATCTGAACTTGTCAATGGCGTAAACCACTGCAAGTAATTCTTTTTCTGTGGTTGTGTAATTTTTCTGGGCATCATTTAAAATGCGACTAGCATAATAAATGACATGCAGAAGCTTGTCATGCCTCTGTCCCAATACTGCACCAATGGCGTGATCACTGGCATCACACATTAGCTCAAATGGTAACGTCCAGTCTGGCGCAGAAATGACTGGTGCTGTGACCAGCTTAGCTTTCAGCGTTTCAAACGCCTGCAGGCACTCTGTGTCAAACACAAATGGCGTGTCAGCAGCTAGCAGATTACTTAGAGGTTTTGCGATTTTTGAAAAATCCTTTATAAACCTCCTATAGAATCCTGCATGCCCCAGAAAGCTTCTGATTGCCTTAACATTGGCAGGTGGTGGTAATTTTTCAATTACCTCTATTTTTGCTTGATCCACCTCTATTCCCTTGTTTGAGATTTTATGCCCAAGAACAATTCCTTCAGTCACCATGAAGTGACACTTTTCCCAGTTTAAAACTAGGTTGGTCTCTTAGCATCTTTTCAGAACAAGTTTCAGGTGATCAAGACAGGAGCTGAATGAGTCTCCATATACTGAGAAGTCATCCATGAAGACTTCCAGAAATTTTTCCACCATATCAGAGAAAATAGAGAGCATGCATCTCTGGAAGGTTGCAGGCGCATTACATAGCCCAAATGGCATCCTTCTATAAGCAAACACTCCAGATGGACATGTGAATGCTGTTTTCTCTTGATCCTGGGGATCTACTGCAATCTGGTTATAGCCTGAGTAGCCATCCAAAAAGCAGTAATAATCATGACCTGCTAGTCTTTCTAGCATCTGGTCTATGAATGGTAAAGGAAAATGATCCTTTCTGGTGGCTGTATTGAGCCTTCTGTAGTCAATACACATGCGCCACCCTGTAACTGTTCTTGTAGGAACCAGTTCATTTTTTTCATTATGAATCACTGTCATGCCTCCCTTTTTTGGGACGACTTGGACAGGACTCACCCAGGGGCTATCAGAAATAGGATAAATAATCCCAGCCTCCAGTAATTTGGTGACCTCTTTCTGCACCACTTCTTTCATGGCCGGATTTAGCCGCCTCTGTGGTTGAACCACTGGTTTGGCATTATCCTCCAATAAGATTTTGTGCATGCATCTAGCTGGGCTTATGCCCTTAAGGTCACCTATGGACCACCCAAGAGCTGTCTTGTGTGTCCTTAGCACTTGAATAAGTGCTTCCTCTTCCTGTGAATTTAAAGCAGAGCTTATGATCACTGGAAAAGTGTCACCTTCTCCCAGAAACGTATATTTCAAGGATGGTGGTAATGGCTTGAGCTCGGGTTTAGGAGGTTTTTCCTCTTCCAGAAGAAATTTCAGAGGCTCTTTCATGTCCTCTGAATCCTCTAAATCCGGTTGAACATCTTTAAAGATGTTTTCCAACTCTGATTCAAGACTCTCAGCCATGTTGATCTCTTCTACCAAAGAGTCAATAAGATCAACTTTCATGCAGTCTTTTGATGTGTCTGGATGCTGCATGGCTTTGACAGCGTTCAACTTGAATTCGTCATCATTGACTCTCAGGGTTATTTCCCCCTGTTGGACGTCAATGAGGGATCGTCCAGTTGCTAGGAAGGGTCTTCCTAGAATGAGAGTAGCACTCTTGTGCTCCTCCATTTCCAGCACAACAAAGTCAGTGGGAAAGGCGAATGGCCCAACTCTGACAATCATGTCTTCAATCACGCCTGATGGGTATTTAATGGAACCATCAGCAAGTTGGAGACATATCCGGGTTGGTTTAACTTCTTCAGTTAAGCCAAGCTTTCTGATAGTGGATGCAGGTATTAGGTTGATGCTTGCCCCAAGATCGCATAAAGCTGTCTTGGTGCAATTACCTTCTAATATGCATGGTATCCGAAAACTCCCAGGGTCTTTAAGCTTTTCAGGAAAGCTCTTCAGAATGACTGCACTGCATTCTTCAGTGAGGAGAACTCTTTCTGTTTCTCTCCAATCCTTTTTATGACTCAAGATCTCTTTCATGAACTTGGCATAAGAAGGTATTTGCTCAAGTGCTTCTGCAAATGGAATCTTTATTTCAAGAGTCCTAAGATAATCTGCAAAGCGAGCAAATTGCTTATCCTGCTCTTCTTTCCGGAGTTTTTGAGGATAAGGTATCTTGGCTTTATATTCTTCAACCTTAGTTGCTGCAGGTTTATTGCCTACAGAAGTGGTTGAAGAAGCCTTTTTAGAGGGGTTGTTATCAGCATTTGTGTGTGTCTGATCCCTCACTGGCAATTGAGTGCCAGAGTTAGAAGCTGGAGTGAAACTGGACGCCAGCTCCTTGTCTGCTCCTGGCGTCTAAACGCCAGAACTGTGCCCATTTTGGGCATTCAACGCCAGATCCTTGCCCATTTCTGGCATTGAACGCCAGTCCTGCCTTGTTTCTGGCGTTGAACGCCAATCCTGAGCATGGTCTGGGCGTTCAGCGCCAGCCTTCCACCAATTTTCTGGCGTTTTAGTTCCAGAATTACTTTTCCCTGGGCTCTTACTATCCTCAGGTGAATTTTGGGTGGTTTGCTCATTTCTTAGCTTTTTGCTGCCTTGAGGTGGGGTATTTTATATTTTCCCACTTCTTAGTTGAACTGCTTGGCATTCTTCTGCTATTTGTCTTGATAGCTGCTGCTTTGTTTGCTTAAACTGTTCGTCCATATGTATATTAGCCATCCTTGTCTCTTATAGTCTATCTTTGAATTCGGCTAACTGCTTTGTTAGGAAGTCCAATTGCTGATTGAATTCAGCAGCTTGTTTTACAGGACTGAGTTCAGCAGTTGCTGTTTTAACCTCTTCTTTCATGGAAGGGTCACTGCTTAGGTACAGGTGCTGATTCCTGGCAACTGTATCAATGAGCTCTTGAGCCTCTTCAATTGTCTTTCTCATGTGGATAGATCCACCAGCTGAGTAATCAAGAGACATCTGAGCTCCTTCTGCAAGCCCATAATAGAAGATGTCTAACTGAACCCACTCTGAAAACATTTCAGAGGGGCTTTTTCGTAGCATCTCTCTGTATCTCTCCCAGGCATCATAAAGAGATTCATTATCTCCTTGTTTAAAGCCTTGGATATCCAGCCTTAGCTGTGTCATCCGTTTTGGGGGAACGTATTGATTCAGGAATTTTTCTGTCAGTTGTTTTCATGTCCTTATGCTGGCCTTAGGTTGGTTATTTAACCACCTCTTAGCTTGATCTTTTACAGCAAATGGAAACAGTAATAGTCTGTAGACATCTTGATCTATTTCTTTATCATGTACTATGTCAGCAATTTGTAAAAACTGTGCCAGAAACTCTGTAGGTTCTTCCTGTGGAAGACCGGAATACTGGCAACTTTGCTGCACCATGATAATGAGCTAAGGATTCAACTCAAAGCTACTGACTCCAATGGAGGGTATGCAGATACTACTCCCATATGAAGCAGTAGAGGGGTTAGAATATGACCCTAGAGTCCTCCTGGACTGTTCATTTTCGCTTAGGTCCATGATGGAGAAAGGGAGATGATGTAAAATAGAAAAAATATTTTTATTTATTTATTTATATATTTATTTCAAAAATGAAATAAATTAAAATAAAATAAATAAAAATTGAGTGAAGATTTTCGAAAAACTGAGGAGAGAGAAAGTGGTTAGGAAGTTTTGAAAAGGATATGATGATTTTGAAAAAGATTTTAAATTTTTAAATAAAAATCTGAATTTTAGAAATAGATTTCGAAAAAGATGCTTTAAAATAGAGAGAAAAGATATTTTTGAATTTTAAGAAGAGAGAGAAAAACAATAAGATAGCACAAGATTTAAAATTTTTAGATCTAATGCTCCTTGTTTTCGAAAATTTTTGGAGGAAAAACACCAAGGAACACCAAACTTAAAAATTTTAAGATCAAGACACAAGGAAAACTAAAGAACACTTTGAAGATTTACAAGACACAAAAACACAAAGGAAGAACACCAAACTTAAAATTTTTAGAAAACCAGAATAAATTTTCGAAAATTTTAAGGAAAATCAACAAGAAAACACCAAACTTAAAGTTTGGCACAGGATTTAATAGAGAAATTATTTTTGAAAACTATTTTAAAAAGAAAATAAGGATTCTAAAATTTTAACACGACAATAATAAGAGATTCTAAACAAAAAAAAAAGGATTTTTCCTAATCTAAGCAACAAAATAAATCGTCAGTTGTTCAAACACGAACAATCCCCGGCAACGGCGCCAAAAACTTGGTGCACAAATTGTGAATCACACTTTTCACAACTCGTACCACTGACCAGCAAGTGCACTGGGTCGTCCAAGTAATACCTCACGTGAGTAAGGGTCGAATCCCACGGAAATTGTTGGTTTGAAGCAATCTATGGTTACTTTGTAAATCTTAGTCAGGAAGTCAATTATGTTTATCAGTTGAATTGCGAATAAACAAGAGAGCATGGATTAAGGGTTACTTGTTATGCAGTAATGGAGAATATGTTGGAGTTTTGGAGATGCTTTGTCTTCTGAATACCTGCTTTCCTCTGTCTTCTAATTCACGCGCGCACGTCCTCCTATGGCAAGCTGTATGTAGGGGTTCACCATCGTCAATGGCTACATCCCATCCTCTCAGTGAAGAATATGCTCACATGTTCTGTCACAGCATGGCTAATCATCTGTCGGTTCTCGATCATACTGGAATAGGATTCTTCGTCCTTTTGCGTCTGTCACTAACGCCCAGCACTTGCGAGTTTGAAGCTCGTCACAGTCATTCGATCATTGAATCCTACTCGGAATACCACAGACAAGGTTTAGACTTTCCAGATTCTCATGAATGCTGCCATCAGTTCTAGCTTATACCACGAAGATTCTAATTAAGAGATCTAAGAGATACTCATTCAATCATATATAGAACGGAGGTGGTTGTCAGACACACGTTCATGGTTGAGGAAGGTGATGAGTGTCACAGATCATCACCTCCATCACAGTTAAGCGCGAATGAACATCTTAGATAGGAACAAGCGTGTTTGAATGGAAAACAGAAATACTTGCATTAATTCATCGAGACATAGCAGAGCTCCTCACCCCCAACAATGGAGTTTAGAGACTCATGCCGTCAAAGAATACAAAATTCAGATCTAAAATGTCATGAGATACAGAATAAGTCTCTAAAAGTTGTTTAAATACTAAACTATTAGCCTAGGTTTACAGAAAATGAGTAAACTATAGCAGATGGTATAGAGATCCACTTCTGGGGCCCACTTGGTATGTGCTGGGGCTGAGACTTAAGCAATTCACGTGCATAAGGCCATTTTGGGCGTTCAACACCAGGTTTGGATCCATTTCTGGCGTTGAACTCCAAATTTTATTCCTTTTCTGGCGCTGGACGCCAGAATTGGGCAGAGAACTGGCGTTGAACGCCAGTTTACGTCATCTATCCTTGAGCAAAGTATGGACTATTATATATTGCTGGAAAGCCCTGGATGTCTACTTTCCAACGCAATTCTAAGCACGCCATTTCGAGTTCTGTAGCTCCAGGAAATCCACTTTGAGTGCAGGGAGGTCAGAATCCAACAGCATCAGCAGTCCTTTTTCAGCCTGAATCAGATTTTTGCTCAGCTCCCTCAATTTCAGCCAGAAAAATACCTGAAATTATAGAAAAACACACAACTCATAGTAAAGTCCAGAAATATGAATTTTTCCTAAAAACTAATGAAAATAAACTAAAAACTAACTAAAGCATACTAAAAACTATATGAAATTAACCCCAAAAAGCGTATAAAATATCCGCTCATCAATGGCCTTATATTCCTCTCTTAGATTTGGAACTGTATCACTGAGGAAGTTATTAGGAGGCCTCTCAATAACTTGCTTGCTCAACTGACCCATTTGAACCTCTAAGTTTCTAATTGAAGCTTTAGTTTTCTCAATGAAAATGTTTGTAGTTTTAGAGTGTTCTACCAGGGCTGCCTCCAATGTTGAAGTATTTTGAGAAATTGGGGGTGGATTGTGTGATTGAGAAGGTTGATGCTGATGGTTAAAATTATTCTGGTGGGAGTTGTTGCTGTTGGAATTGGATTGCCTGTGGTTCTGGTTTTTCCATCCAAAATTTAGGTGATTTCTCCATTTTGGATTATATGTCTTAGAAAAGGGGTCATTATTAGGTGGTCTTGAAGAATTACCAATATAAGTAACCTGTTCAGAAGGGTGTTGTTCATAGCCATAGCTTCCTGATTGAGACACTCTACCACTCATGTCATAAGAAGTAACTTGGGTAGCAACAGATAAAACTTACATTCCTCCCAAGTGTTGAGTAATGGCATTAATCTGCTAAGACATAGCTTTGTTCTGAGTAAGAATAGCATCTAAAACATCCAATTTCATTACACCCTTTCTCATGGTTCTTTCAGAAGAATACAAGTACTGATTATCGGCCACCATCTCGATCAAATCCAAGGCCTTATCAGTAGTCTTCATATGCAAAAAACCTCCAGCAGAATTATCGAGTGAAAGTCTCGAAGCTCGAGTGATACCATCATAAAAAAGCTAAAATTGTACCCAATCTGCGAGCATGTCGGGAGTGCACTTTCTCACCATAGCCTTGTATCTCTCCCAAGTTTCAAAGAGAGACTCACCTTCAAGCTGTCTAAATGTCTAAATGTTAGTCCTTAGCTTAGTCAACCTTTGTGGCAGAAAAAATTTAGTTAAGAACTTACTAACCAACTCCGCCCAGGATAATATACTTTCCTTGGGTTGTGTCTTAACCCACTGACTAGCTCGGTCCCTCGTAGCAAAAGGGCATAACAACAACCTATAGACGTCAGCGGGAACCTTATTAGTCTTGACTATATCACAAATTCTCAGAAAATTGGGGATGAATAGGTTGGGGTCCTCCTAAGGGTTTCCATTGAACTGGCAATTCTGCTGCACCAAAGGGATGAGTTAAGACTTTAACTCAAAGTTGTTGGCATGCACAACTGGTGGTTCAATGCTTCCCACACAATTCCCAGGATTGGGGTTAGTATGACCCCAGAGTTCTCCTAATTGGCGGGGCATTGTTGGGGTTATTAACAACCATATTTTCAGTATTATAAGCCATATTGAATTTATCTTCCTCTTTAGACTCGTCCCCAAAGATCTCTTAAACTTCTTGAGCTCTACCTTGTTTTTGATGCACGGAAAACATGTCTCGCAACAAATTTCCTTCGGCAAGTGTACCGAATTCGTCGTCAAGTAAAAACTCACAATAGAGTGAGGTCGAATCCCACAGGGATTGATTGATCAAGCAACTTTAATTAGAGGAATGTTCTAGTTGAGCGAATCCAGAATTTGAGTTGAGAATTGTAGAAAATAAAATGGCGGGAAGGTAAATGACAGAAAAAGTAAAATTCTAGAATTAAAGAACTAAAAATAAATGACTGAAAGAAAATTGCTGAATTGTAAATGGGAATGGGGTATTGCTCATAAATGTAAATGGCAGAAATTAAAGAGAATGGGTAAGATCAGAAATGGGGAGTTCATTGGGCTTAGGAGATGTTGCATTCTCCAGATCAATTTCATTTTCATCTCTTCCTCAATCAATGCACTCATTGATCTCCTTGGCAATCTTAAGTGATTGAATTACAATTTCTTGTAATTCAATCTCTCAAATCTTGATCAATAGCCAATTCCTTGGTCAATTGCTCATGAGAAAAGATGAAGTATGGTCACTGATTATACCACATGCATTTCCCAAATCAAGTGTTGAGAGGATTATAGTCACATATCCATCCAAACCCAATTTGGTCCAGCATGAGAAAGCATTTCTAGCATGATCTCTTCATTCCTCTTTCAAGGTTCAGAAGAGATCCAAGTATGAATAGCTTCTTTTCCAAGATAACTACCCAATTGGATGAAGATCGAAAGCTTTCAAGTAAAATCAAGAGAAAAGATAGAAGAAGAATAATGAAAACTAGTATTGATCCATCAAATTACAACAGAGCTCCCTAACCCAATGAAAGGGGTTTAGTTGTTCATAGCTCTGGAAAATGAAAACAAAGATGGAGAATACATGATGAAACTAGAAGTGCAGAGAAAGTAAATACAGAGAGTAATTCTATGCCCAGAGGCTCCCTATATTTTCCAACTCCCCAAATAATTCAAAGCTACTCCTATATATACTACTCTTCTGTTCTTCTAGTTGATTCTTCAAGTCTTGGGTATGGGCCTTTTGATCTTGAGTTTGAAGCAGTTCTCTTCTTCATTGGGCTGAGTTTTACTTGCAGAGAGAAAGTGTGAAGTGGGCAAAGACTTTAGCTCAAGACGTTAGTGGTGTTAACGTTTAGTGAAAATATGGGTTCGAGAACGTTAGTGACAATCACTTTTTCACTAACGTTTCTTACCAAAGTAAGAGCCACGTTAACTTCAACGTTAGTGGCACAAACGTTGCAACTAACGTTGCCTCTATGCCCTTCGCACAGGTTACTGGGACTTACCATTCCCAATAACGTTGAGAAGTCTCCCCCTTCCCTACGTTAGAGTCCACGTTAACTTAGTTAACGTGGCTCTTTTAACGTAGGCTTGCCAACCTTCGAGAACGTTAGTGACACTTACCATTGTCACTAACGTTCCAATGTGCCCCTATTTCTCACGTTAGAGTCCACGTTAACTAGGTTAACATGGCTTCTAACGTGGCCATGCTAGCCATCTCCAACGTTAGTGACAAAGTTGAGTGTCACTAACGTTGGCTCATCATTCCCTTATCCATGTTAGCTTCCACGTTAACTTAGTTAACGTGGGAGTTAACGTGGCTCATAGTGGCTTATGTGGGCTAATTCCAACGTTAGTGACAATGTTGGGTGTCACTAACGTTGGCGATCACCTCCCTTCTTCACGTTAACTTCCACGTTAACTAAGTTAACGTGGGAGTTAACGTGGCTTATTGGGGCTTGTGTGGGTTCCTTCCAACATTAGTGACAATGTTTGGTGTCACTAACGTTGTCGACCACTTTGTCTCCTCACGTTAGCTTCCACGTTAACTAGGTTAACGTGGAAGTTAACGTGGCTTATTGTGACTTGGCCAACGTTAGTGACAAAGTTGAAAGTCACTAACGTTGGCTTCCCCTTTTCTTCTTAACGTTAGAGGCCACGTTAACTAAGTTAACGTGGCAACTAATGTGGCCACTTATGAGCTTGGTCCAACGTTAGTGATAATGTTAAGTGTCACTAACGTTGGCTCCATTTCCTTTCTTCCACGTTAGAGTTAGAGAGAGCTAACAGCCACGCTTTTAAAGTGTGGCGATAGAGATACGACCATGCTTTAAAAGCGTGGCAATAGCTCTATCAAATTAAAAAAAAAAAACTTTTTTGACTTTACTTTCATCGCTACAAAATATAAATTTTCAATCCTTTTTTATTACCAAACCTATAAATATAGTATGCAATTTTTATTACAAGACAAATTAAATAATAATTAGTAACACATAATTTTTGCTATACTTGTTTTATACATTAAAAAACTAATATTCGAATACAAAATAAATCTCGAGTTCAAATAATAGTGCAAATGATTACAAGCTCTATTCAAATCAAACACATAGCATTGCAAAAAAAAAAAAACAAAAAAATATATAATAAATGCAATAAAGCAACTAAGCTCAAAAAGGAAGATAAATAACATGCATTACTGCAGTTATAACATTCAAACCCCGAAAAGCTTGCAATGCACTCTTTCCATATACACTCCAGAAGAGATAACCTTTTGAAACCCACAACTGAGGTTCCAGTGTCTAGCCTAATTGCCAAAAGGACCATCTGTAGCTGCTCTACCATATCTGCAAGTTCCCAGAATCCAATATTCAATATTAAGAAGCTTAAAAACTGGATAACAACAAAACTAACTATATAAACACACAATCACTATTTCCATCAAGCTTAGAAAAAAATTTAATACAACCTTTTAAGCAAATTTACAATGACTTTCACTCAGGAATGATGATGATGCCATGACAGCATTTATTAATGGAAAAACGAATCATTAAATAAATAGTTAAATACAACATCAAAAAGGGATGTACTACTAGATTTGATTTGTTTAGTTGGGCCTGGTGCAATCAATCCTGATTTCACCTTGTTAAATGCATTGTTAAATGCTGCTTCATTTGATGCAAACAAGTTGACCCTTGACTTAGTCCATGGATTTGTGAAGAGCACCTGATTAGAGGTGAAGATACTCGCTCCTAGCTGCAAGTTCTTGAAGTATTTGTTGTCAAGTAAACTCCACACAAATTAAAACAAGTAATAACTATATATTAATTACTTTTTCCATTCTCTTTTAATTATCTGTCACTCTAAATATATTAATTCAATGATATATCCAATTGCTATAATAACTGATAATAAAACAAAACAGATACAATAATATCCAATTGTTATTGGCATTTTATATTCTCTGCCTCAATGCCTATTGGCATTTCATATTGGATTGAAATGAAATCTATCTCAGTTTAAAAAATGGATATTTACTACTATATATCAAATGAACGAATAAAACATAAACCAAAAAAATGAAAGGATATATAACAACACGATTTGCAGATTGGATCTTAATTAATTACTTGAATTACGTTAACAATAAGGCATGAAAGAATGAAAAGAGTGCCTGCTAAAAACTGCCGCTGGAAACGCCATGTCTTTTTTTTCCCAACCTGCCTCCAAATGCAATACACATTTAAACGACCTCTATTCTCTCAAGTCACATACCACTCGCTACACTAATTTCATAACAGGGCAATCAACCAAAACCAACATACATATCACGAGCTTATATTATTTGCTCTTTTCTATCACCTTTCAGATCCAGAGAACCAGGACCTTCCCCCTTGTACCTATAATTTAGTACACAAAACCTAACCAAACCATATATATCCCTTAGGTGAATTGAATTTTCTTTCTCTTTTTTATCAAAATCCATTTTCTCTATATATGAAGCATTAAATGTCAAACATTACTTCTATAAACCAAAATAAGATTCATTAGGAGGCAAGAATAATAAGTTCAGAGCCAAAAAGGGTGCATGAATATAATAAAGTACAGAAATCATAGTTAATCACATGTTATAATTAATCATGGAAAAAATTATATCCTAAATAATGCATGTTAGGTATAAATAATGCATTCGACTCAACATCTTATTCACACCTTCCCAAGGCTCAAATGTAATTTATGAAATGCCCAACCGTGATTATTCAATATGACTTTCTTCTAGGTCTATTTTACTCCAACAATATTATTTAAACAACAAAAACTCAGCATAATAAACTTAAATCAAGAGAAAGGCACATATGGAGTCGAAAAGCTTATAGTCATTTCATTCCAAATTTATGATGAGAAGACAAAACCAATGCTCTCGTAGTCTCGTGGCAACATACTGCAAAAGTAGTGTGTATGTAATCAATGATTATTGGTTAAAAGGAAAGAAAGAAAACACATATTCATCACATGCAATACAAGTTCATATTATACCTGTAGCATTGTTTTAGCCAAAAGTGAGCACTAATGGAATGCATTAATAAAAATAAGATCAACAAAGAAAAGTAACAAGTTAACTTTCCTTCCACCAGTGACTTTGTAAGCAGTTTCTAACTTGGCTTTATGGCCATCCATCAACTTGTCAATTCTGCCAACACAAACAAAAATAAGACACATAGTTATGCTGAAGGGGATTAGTTTACTTCCTTGATAATTGAAAGGTGGAATACCCTTGGAAAACCACTAAACAAATAAATAAATCACTGATTAAACTTGATATTATGCTGAAAGGGCCGAGCAATTTACGTATTGCTTTGCTTGAAGTCAGAACCATAACCAAGCAATGTGGTTCCTTTCTTGTAGCCACACCCAAGAAGCATGTCAATTATATCACAGAAATGATACACCTCAGTCAAGTATATACATTTCGTAAACTACAACAACATTTCACATAACAGCAGAAAATCAAATCAAATCACTTAATAAAATCCCTAAAAATAACAAAAAATAAAACAGGCTATGTTGAACTGTTGATTATTGGTTTAATCAATTAACAATTAAATAAATTACAATAGATGGATCTAGAATATCAATTGCATTGAGGCCATGATCATCTTCAGGGACCGCAATATCAGATTTCTGGTCAAGTGTTTCAGTGTAACCTAAAAAGTTGAACACAATCTGACTTGGAATCAGAACTAATCAAGTTTATCAGAACATAACATGTATCGTTTTGAGTACAAATTTGAAAATTTTACTCCAAAAAGAAGCTAATAGAATCACGAAGCACCATTTCCATTTTCAATTAACCATAGCTTTTAAGAAATGTATTGATTTGGGGGAAATAGATGAAACTCAAGGAAAGTGAAGGATTGAGAGAAAGGGCAGAAGAGAGCTTTGGACGAGTAAGGATTCGATTGCAGACAGAGCTCTATGATTTGCTGACACTACAAGAAAAATACCCATTTAGGTATACTTGAAAAGTGTAGCCAAAAGTGAAAACAAATGATGCCTTAGGCTACGGCTACGCTTTCTGGGTTACGGCTACGCTTTCTGGGGTGATTCCTATTCGGCCGTTGCCTATTCTCAAAGGCTACGCTTTTCTGCACCAAGGGCTACGCTTTTAGCATTTGAAAATAGGGTACAATTTTCAAGTGATGCTGTCCAGGACCAAAGGCTACGCTTTTCAGCTTCCACTTTTACCAGAATAGGCTACACTTTTCAGCGCTACTGCATCACCTGAAAAGCGTAGCCACATTGTATACTATAGCTACCCTTTATAAGTGTAGCCTTAAGTCCCTCTTTTTTTTTTTGTATACCATAGCTACATCATATAAGTGTAGCCTTAGGTCCCTTATTGTTTTTTTTTTTAAATTTTCTGTATATATATATATATATATATATAATTTTTTTCTAAAACCTAATATTTAATAATATAATTATATATATAATCCTATATTTTTAATTAAATTAGTGAAACATTATAAAATAAAAATAAATATATAATAATACTATGTAATATTCTTTAAATAATAAAAATTATCCTTAAACAAGATTTAGGTTGCCATAATAAATTAGTAGCCATAAAATCTTCTATTTGAAAATAATACAAATTATTTCTCTAAAAATACAATTTATTTCTCTAAAAATAAATTACTTCAAACATAAGATCTTCTATCTGGGAATAATACAAATTAGCAGCCATCATTCTAGCTAGTAAACAACTCCTTTTTCATCAATACATCATTTCTTATTATAGTAATCCATTGACTCCTCAATAGTTGGAAAGAACTGCAGCACATTTAATTTGCCAAATCTAAATAAAACTGAGCAGCATAAAGAGAAAGATGGAGTAAATGTAAAGCAGGTTCATTAAATTTAGAAGAAAATATTTTGATACTACTCACCTTTAAGAATAATAGAAGACCGAAAATCATCAATCCTGTTCTTGCCATTCTAGCCTTACAATGGACAACCACAACATTCTCAATATCTAACTTCAACCACGAGTATGCACTATGACAGAATGAGATAATCAGTTGAAGTGGGGGGCAATTATGGTTATCAAATGGAAAGCTAGCCACCTGAAGAGGGAATTTGACATTGTAGATGAAAGCAGCAGTTGGTTTGAAAAACAAATCTAAGTGCTGAAAAAAACTATAACCCAAGTGAAACAGAAAGCTAACACATGTAGTCTAAGCTGTCTAGTTATCATCATAACAAAACTAATGATAGATGATATGAATTAATATATTCAAAGTAGGCAAAGAAATTAAAGCATACATTAATAACACACTTAAAGTTTATGGAGTATAAATGAAATTCACATCGCTTTTGTGGTGCCACACTTCTCCTCAAAGACTCGGTAAAATTTTGGACTCACCTTTCCCTCAAACAATGATGCATCATACAGCCGCTCAGAACAAAGATTGTATACTTTGTATTTATCCTGCACATAAAAAACAAGTCAAATGCAAAATTATTACCTCGTTCCCATGGTATCTCAGCAGTATCACTATCATCACTCTCTAAACCAATTTGAAGCACCAAAGTAATTCCCAATCTTATGGCTACTATCTGCTGGACAGTCCCTGAAAATAATTCCGAACTGGCATTACAATTTTGGCATTCAAGTAGGTTAATACTATTGAGAAGATAACACAAAAAAAAGGTTCTCCTATATATACTTCACCTTTGCTTTGAAATGATTGAGTCTGGAAACTACTAATTCACAGAATAGCTCAATGAACTCATTTGCAGCCAAAATCATTACATGCTCAACCTACGAATTCACAACAATGATATTAGAACCCTAACTTAAATAATGCCATCTGAGATATGACCACACTTAATCATTATAAATAGTTCAAGTTAAGAGCACCAGCAGCACCTTCCTTCAATTAAAATGGACTACTCGGATGAAAAATGAGAAGCTCACATTAATTAATTGTGTAAATGAAGAATCAATGTAAAATGAGACACTTTTTTCCCCATTTATTATAATTCTAGGCAGAATAAAAAACTAAAATAAACACTCAAGAAGCTAGGTAGCATAAAGATTTCTCCACTGGAATATCATTTGGATAGGGGAGGTAATCTTAAGTATTTTATGTTAGTTATGTTTTATTCAAAGTCCACCGAATTAAGATTTAAATTCAAGAAAAACTTCAACATGCAAAGGAATTGAAATACTGTACTTCTGTTCAGCTGGCATGTAATTATTTCCCCCTTACACAACCAGCAAGAAACTAGTAAGCACGTTAAATATTGTCAAGGATAATGTTCAATGCATACCTCCTTATGTGAATAAGAACTTGATGGACTGATTTTAGCGAATGTTAGCCTCTGTTCCCGGATTCCAAACTAAGCGGAGCAAAAAAATATATAAAAGAATATCCATTATGAGGGAAGAATAATACAATGAAATGGAGGATAAAATATATATATATACACACACACAGAGACCAACCAAAGGAATAGCTATCCATTTCAATGGGAATTAATTAAATATCCTCCAATTCAAAGTTGTCAAGAGAGAACATCACAAAGAATATCATCAATACAACCAGTTTAAAATAATGACTATAACTTACAAACTTAGCAAAAAGTAATAATTTATTTGAGTAATGATACTTAAACAAACAAATACTCCTCGCATCCTCCATCCAAGCCATAGCATAACACCCTGAAGTTTTTGAAAGTATCTTTCTTCTATTTAATATTTTTTAACAATCATGATCCATGTGGCAAACCATAGGGAAAAAATGCCACAGTACAATGTTAATGCTTTTACTTTCATATTCTCACTAAAAATATATATCTTGTGAAATAAAAGAGATCTATTTATTAACAACCTTAGGTTAGAAATTTATATCAGACAAAAGGTTTAAGTGTTGGATACTATCCTTACATGATATCATAATAATCATATCTTTTTTGTTACAAACAGAAAAATTCGAAACAAAGAGATTCAAAGTAAAACGTACCATAGAACCACCACCAAGAAAAGAGAAAGAGCCAAGATGGCAGAATTGATGAATAATAGTCGCTCCTGCAGTGTGAACATAGCCTTACATATGAAAAACATTAATTATATTCAAACTATAGAATACAAGTTCATTTGAGGAATCCTAAAGTGTATTTTAGTTTTGGTTTTGCAACTACGTTCTAAGAATTTAATTTTATATGATTTTTTAAAAACCAGCTACTGATTTAGTACACTTCAGAAAAACAGCAAGCAGTAACCAACTTAGAAAAATCATATAAAATCCATCTTTGGTTGAATTCTCCTAAAGTTTGGTGTGTTTGAATCAGACTTACCCATCTTTCACCCAGTTCAAGTCCCAGAGCATTTTCACTTCTCTAGAAAAAGTTATGCCTCTCATAATATGGTTTTGTTTTAAGGAAAGGGTGCTGTCGCAGCAGTGAACAGCCCTACTTCCAAAAGATACAACTTTCTCTATAAAATTCGAATTGTCTTGAAATTTGGAGATAAAATACTAGATATTCCAATATTTCATTCCTCTTTGGTTTCACCACCAAAGGGTTTCAAAGTGTTGAGATATGTGGTTTTGAAGTTGCTGTTCCAGAATTCGTACAGCATTGTTTCTGCAGAAAATGACCATTTTCTAAAAATCATATCTCCCAAACCACACATCGAAAATTTCTGAAATTTTAGGGGAATAATTTAGACATCTTAAGGCTTTATAGAAAAATAATTTCACTCATTTTGAGTGGCTAGATTGCTCCCAGTTTTGTTCACAAATTGCTGCCTGAAACTGCATAATTCTGCAACATGTAACCTCGGGTTTTGAGAGGTCAAAAATTTATTCCTAGCTTTTCACTCAATCTAACCTTGCATTCTAACTTTCTTTTACCTATTGTAACTTGTTGGAAAAATTAAATCAACCCCAAGTGCTCAGGATTAATAAATCACCATTTTTTGTCACTTTTCACATTTAAGCATACTCATATGAAATCAACAATTTCTGCATTACTCAACATAGCAATCCAGCCACAAATCACTCAAACAATTCACATATATTATCATCAATTTACTGCATCATATATAACAAATAGACCAGCATCATCTCAAATAATCATTAGCATGTATCATCAATTAATTCAATCATGAAACTTGGCTTTTAGGCTTTCAACAAATTCTGCACTCTAACAAACAGAATTTTCAGCATCATCATCATTCAATAAATCAAACACAACATCATTCAATTAGTCACAACCTCAATTCTATTACCTCGTTCCCGTGGCTTCTCAGCAGTATCACTATCATCACTCCTTCTAAACCAATTTGAAGCACCAAAGCAATTCCCAAAGCTGGACAAGATATTTCCAAACTTTTGAAATAAATCATGTAATCCCGCATTATCTATGGATTCAGCTAAGTTCTGCCGTAATACAAGAAAAACAAAAGAATTCACTTTAGAAATGATATTGGAAAAAATACAATCAATTCACCTTGATCCTTCACTGAAGCTTTTGATGGCTTCTCTGTTTGTTTTTTTGCTTGCAGCCTTTCCCTTAGTATTTGACTTTTCACTAGAGGTTTTCTGCTTCTTGGATGCCAAAAGCACTATCCTGATGAATAATTGACAAAATGTAAAGCTAAGATTATCATTTGCTTTCATAATTGACAGAATGCAAAAACCTAACAAGAAAGCTAAGTATCTCCAATTATCTCAAGGCAAAATAAGTGCCAAAACCAGCAAAACAACTCAGCAGAAACTGCCAATAGTTAGAAAGCAACTTGGTTGAGCTACTGCATTCTCAATTATACCAGATTGCAACACAAAGCTACTAGCTCGTATGATGAAAAAGTATAAGATCTTATAAAACTCATTTTCAGGTGTTGACTACATAATGTGAATCTTACGAGACAAATAACATGCTATGTTATCATAGAGAATAGTCTTATATATGTTACCTCTGCATCCTTAACAATTGGTGCTTGTAGCCCATTAATGACTTCTTTTGCATCATATATCACTCTCGCTTTCCTGTTATTTGAATCCTTCACTTTTATTGTTCTGCCCCATCAAAATGGTTATGAAATTAGCATAAATCTAACATAGAATAAAATTAATTGTTTAAGAATCGATAAGTGAAAAATTTTGAAGACAATATAGTACCTATCCCAATGACCATCAACTTCATACAGAACATTCAAAGTTGATGAATTAAGGATCTTCCCTTTGACCACTTTCTGATTTCGACCAAATCCAAGAAAAGAATGAGTTGATTTGTAAGATAAATCAGCCTCAAGTTATGTCTCTATTGATTTTATATTAATTTTGCCAATCCAATCAACAGCAAGAACCGGAATTATTCTAAAGAAAAGCTGATAATATTCTCGTCTCCATTAGAATCAGTTTCGAACACCCTTAGCTTTATGATCTTACAACAAAGCATATTAACAAGGGTCATATCCAATAGGTATGACACGAGAAAGCTAAAATTCCCAATTCATCACAAATTAAATAAAGAACAAAACTATAATCCAACACTAATAATAACAAGCAATGCTCAAATGTGACACGAAATTGAACCAGACATAGAAAAATCCTAATTAAAAATGAAATTGTGATATAGGAACCCTAATTAAATTTAACACAGGCTAGTGGGAATTAGGAACCCTAATTTCCTAAATCAGGAAAAAAATTAAAAGCCTACCTATCGTGGATGAGAGAGCGAATTGAGTAGGGATAGACGGAGCAGAGGCGGCACGATTAGCAAAGGAGACGCAGAGCAAAGCAGAAGAGCACAGCGAAGAGGTGGTGCGATGTAAGAGAGTTGCAGCGTCGTTGCGAAGTAGCAGAGCTGCGGCGGCGGTGCGGTGTAATAGAGTCGCGGTGGTGGCGTGGCGTGGCGTAGCAGAGCAGTGTGAGGATGTGGTGCAAGGAGAAGAGCCATGTGTGGCAAAGTAGAGCTATGAACTCTTAGCTTTGTGTGAAACGATGATAGCGGGGGAAAGGGGGAAGAGGGGAAAAAATTCACTGGGTGTTATGTGCTTTGGGGGAAGAGGGAAAAAAATTAACTAAGTGTCGAGCATTTCGCCCTAGATAGTAGATACGTATGGTTTTCTATCTTCGTGATGATGAGGGTTTTCATCTTCTCTGAATGGGTTTTTTTCGTGCTTTGGAGGTGAGTGATGACGAGCTTTGGAGGTAATGGGTAAAAATTTCACTAAGTGTGTGAGCTGAGTGTGCGTGCTTATGGGAAAAAGCCAAGAGGAAAAAAATTCAGCTAGTGTCAAATTTTTTGATTTAGATACATTAGGCATCACTTTTAAAACGCACCCAAAACTTAATAAATAGGCTACTCTTTAAAAGCGTCCCCTTTGATATGAAAAATGAATCTATAGATATCAACCTACGGCTACGCTTTATAAGTGATTTCTATAATACCTAAGGCTACACTTTTTAAATGATGCTACAATTGTGTATCTTTGTCTCTTATAAAAAGGCAACAAGGAGAAAAGCGTAGCCTATTCATAGGCTACGCTTTTCAAATGTAGCTTAAAAAAAGTGTGGCTGAATGGATATTTTTCTTGTAGTGTGACGCAAGCAACGGAAGCGAACCAATGAGCCGGGAGCCTCGCCAGAATGTTCTGGAGATGCTCCTCGTTCACCGAACCGAAACTTCCACCGTTCCCGTCGGCTGAGAAGGCGGTAGAGCAGGTGAGAAGAGGCGATAGAGGAAGGAGGGCAGAGACTGGCGGTGCAGAGGAAGGAAAGGCATCCTCCGTTGGCTGACCGACACAGTGAGTAATGAGCGCCGTGGGAGTGCGAACGCAGCAAAGACGGGTTAGGGGAGACGACGGAGGGAGTGCCGGCAGATGAGAGAGTGCAAGCGATGCCGATGAGCTCTGTTTGAGTGTTAGGGTTTTCATAGTGTTTGCATAATGGTGTTACAGCCTTACATGGGAGAAGAATAGAAGCTAAGTCTGATGAGTGATGAATTAGTAGCGCGTTTGGGACTTAGTAGTTTTTTTTCAAGGGAACCTTTTCGCCACGCTTTTTAAGGGGTGCTAATAGAGTTATTGGAAATGGAGATGCTTTAAAAACGTACCAAGATCAAAAACTTTTTGCCACGCTTTAAAAGTGTCTCTGTTTTTCTCTAAGGCCACGCTTTTGAAGTGTGGCAAAAAAAAGCATGGCCAAATCTCAAATCAATTGCCATCCTTATAAAAGTGTGGCCATAGACCCCTTTTCGCCACGCTTTTTAAGCGTAGCAAGAAAAAATTTGGCCAAATCTCTAATCAATCACCACCCTGATAAAAGTGTGGCCATTGACCACGTTTGGCCACACATTTAAAGCGTGACAAGAAAATAGCATTGCCATAGGCCTTTTTTCTTGTAGCGTATGAACCTAACCTTACTTCTAGTCGTAAAGCAAAGGATGACAAAGTGCCACGATAGTGCTAAAGCTCATGCACTAATATATAATAAAGGAATATAATATACTAGAAGCCTGATGAAGGAATAAAAGCTCAAAGACGCAGAAAACAGAGATACAAAAGTGCAAAACATTCACATCCGATAACTAAACTCATAAAGGTAAGAAAATACATTATAGACATAAGATAAACAAGGAATATATATATATATATATATATATATATATATATATATATATATATATATATATATATATAAGTGCAATATATCCAAAAGAAACCTAGTCATTGCCTACGGAGTTTAGGCCGACTAGTTACAATAGATACAACTTTGAAAGCTAAACAGATACATCCTATCTCTCAAAGTTAAGCCTCTAAGGAGATAAGTACAATATATAAAAGTGAAAGAATAACTATATCAAAATAATCAAAGGACCAAAAGAGAGTCATCCTCTGCTTTGTCACCATCTGCAAACTCATCGAGGTAGGTTGTGACTTGCATCTGAAAAACAAGAACAAAATATGGTATGAGAGCCCGAGGTTCTCAGTGTGGTAACAGTGCCCAATAGATAAGATATAAGGTTCTAGGACACCAAAGGCAATCCTAGAACTCTGCACATCCATAATATTCAAACTTAGGAACATTTTAATAAAATATCCATAAAGGGGTTATCTAATCTTCAGGAATTTCTAAACTAACAGATTACCGCTATCCCACAGGCTTCGTCAACCTATCCTCCATGCGATCCCATCGCCACCGCCTACCGAACCTCCTCAATCCCAGCAAAAGACATAAATAGATGAAAGCACGTAAAACACAAGTAATATACATATACAACAGGTAATACAATTAGCAAGTAAGCATGTTATACACTTAGGCAATAGATGCAAGTAAGCAAAGTAGACAAACACTTAAAAATGCATATGATGAATGCATGTCCTATTGGCCGTGATATCACTTGTCAGTTCCACTGTCAACCTGACACATCCCCTTGGGATGTCGCCTTTCTAACACGTATATATATATGGCCCCTGGGATAAGTGCCCTAGCACACCCTTACGAGATATAGTACCCGAGCACACTCTTGTGGCAAGAAAGAATGTGAGCGGGATACTCTGCACCAGACCTCATATCTCAACATAAGCAGAATTAACCACCATCCTTACGTCAACGCTGTAACCTTGACAAGCAGGATTAACCACCGTCCTCGCCAGGCGCATAGCATCTCTCCAAATCATGACAAATAAAAAATATAGCATAGCTTAGTCATTCACTTTCAGTATCCAACAAGTTCATCATTCCTTTCTAAGTTCCAACCTCATCAAAACCATCACCAGTTCTCAATTTCTCAAATTCATTGTTGATAAACCATAATTTTATGGTATATTTTATGTTGAATTGAGTGGATTTTGTCAAATATTCTCACTCTTATCCATATAATTTGCATGTTTTTAAGATTCCTTCCTAATTTTGTGCTATGATTGAAAATATGCTTCTTAGGCCTTAAAATTACTAATTTTTAATCCTCTCTATTACCATTCGATGCCGTGATGCGTTTGTTGAGTGATCTCAGGATTATAAGGCTAGAATGGCATGGAGGATGAAGAAGAAGCCTGCTAAAGAGGAAGGAACACAAGAAATTGAAGTTTTGAGAAGCTGGTCCCGATGCATACCCATGAGTGATATGTACGCGTTACCAGGCACGGAAGGCCAATGATGCGTACGCATGAATGATGCGTATGCGTGACCAGAGAATCATCCAAGGGACGCATACGGGTGGCTAGCGCGCACGCGTGGCAAGCATCACGTGCCTCATTAAAGGGAATACACTTGGGGCAATTTCTAAGCTATTTTTGGCCTAGTTTCAAGCCCAAAAGTGAAGACAAGAGGCTGGCACTGGAGCTAGCTCACACACACAATGATCATTAGCTTAGTTTTGAGAAAATTTGAATTCTAGAGAGAGAAACTCTCACTTCTTTCTAGGTTCTTAGTTTTCTTAGTTTAATTCCATTAGGATCCATAGATCATACACTTGTTACCTTCAATTCTAGTTGTTTTACTTGTAGATCTTTCCTTTAATTTCATTTAGCACTCTTTTTATGTTGGTCATTTTAGATCTATATTTTGGATCTTGTTGGATTTGAATTTTATTCATGCATTGAGATATTTTACATGTTAATTGTTGTTAATTGATTTGCTATTATTGATTGTTGTTAGTGGATAACTTGGATCTAGGCCATTTTCTTAATTTTACCATGTCATTTGTTAATCTTACCTTTAATTTCATTTCGCACTCTTTTTATGTTGGTCATTTTTTATCTATATTTTGGATCTTGTTGGATTTGAATTTTATTCATGCATTGAGATATTTTACATGTTAATTGTTGTTAATTGATTTGCTATTGTTGATTGTTGTTAGTGGGTAACTTGGATCTAGGACATTTTCTCAATTTTACCATGTCTTTTGTTCTTGCTCACCGAGTGTTTGAGGAAATGCCTCTTTTGACTATGGAGTAGATTTCCTTGGTTGACTTTGGGGTTGAGTAATTGGAGCCTCTTGAATTTTTATGCTTAGGTGTTGATTGGTAATTGAGAATTGCTAGTAAGCATGAACCTCACTGATGTGAGGATTTATACAGGTTCGGAATTTAATAAAATAATTTTGTTGTGAGCATCGCCCAAACTGACATTTGATCCTCAAATCAAAGTTTAATTTTTGGTTGTCACAAGTTCAACCCAATAAAAATAACCGAGAGTATAAGTCCCGGGTTGTCTCTCAAAGGAAATGCAGTGAGGTGTGCACATTATTGGTTATGGTATCCAAGGGGTGGTTTGCAAATAAGGGGACAAGAAATTAAATGGCAAGAAAATAAAGCAACAACTAAAGAAAGCAAGTAATAAAGAGAGACATTCATGGCAAGGATTAATGATGATCGGATAATTTATACGCTTTTTGGCATTGTTTTTACATAGTTTTTAGTATGATTTAGTTAGTTTTTAGTATGTTTTTATTAGTTTTTAATTAAAAATCACATTTCTGGACTTTACTAGGAGTTTGTGTGTTTTTCTGTGATTTCAGGTATTTTCTGGCTGAAATTGAGGGACTTGAGCAAAAATCTGATTCAGAGGCTGAAGAAGGAATGCAGATGCTGTTGGATTTTGACCTCCTTGCACTCAAAGTGGATTTTCTGGAGCTACAGGAGTCCAAATGGCGCGCTCTAAACTGCGTTGGAAAGTAGACATCCAGCTTTCAATGCCAGCTTTCTGCCCAAGTTTAGACGACGCAAACTGGTGTTCAACGCCAGCTTTCTGCCCTATTCTGGCGTTAAACACCAGAAACAAGTTGCAAAGCAGAGTTAAACGCCAGAAACAAGTTACAAACTGGCGTTCAGCTCCAAGGAAGACTTCTACATGTGAAAGCTTCAATGCTCAGCCCAAGCACATACCAAGTGGGCTTGGAAGTGGATTTCTGCATCATTTACTCATTTCTGTAAACCTTAGTTACTAGTATAGTATAAAAACTACTTTTAGTGATTTATTTCACATCTCTGGAACACATTATGTAACTTTTACGTTCTGAGACCTCCATGGGAGGCTGGCCATTCGGCCATGTCTACCCTATTTTCACTTATGTATTTTCAACGGTAGAGTTTCTACACACCATAGATTAAGGCGTGGAGCTCTGCTGTTCCTCATGAATTAATACAAAGTACTATTGTTTTTCTATTCAATTCAAGCCTATTTCTTCTCTAAGATATTCATTCACACACAAGAACATGATGAATGTGATGATTATGTGACGCTCATCACCATTCTCACTTATGAACGCGTGCCTGACAAACACTTCCGTTCTACATGAAAGCAAGCTTGAATGCATATCTCATAGCCTCCTGATTTACGATCAGAGTCTTCGTGGTATAGGCTAGAATTATTGGCGGCCATTCTTGAGATCCGGAAAGTCTAAACCTTGTCTGTAGTATTCCGAGTAGGATCTAGGAAGGGATGGCTGTGATGAGCTTCAAACTCGAGAGTGCTGGGTGTAGTGACAGACGCAAAAGGATTACTGAATCCTATTCCAGCATGATCGAGAACCGACAGATAATTAGCCGTGTGGTAACAGTGCATTTGGACCATTTTCACTGAGAGGACGGGATGTAGCCATTGACAACAGTGATGCCCAACATACAGCTTGCCATGGAAAGGAGTATGAAGGATTGGATGAAGACAGTTGGAAAGTAGAGGTTCAGAAGGAACAAAAGCATCTCCATATGCTTATCTGAAATTCTCACCGATGAATTACATAAGTATTTCTATCCCAATTTATATTTTAATTATATTTTAATTATTAAAACTCTATAACCATTTGAATCCGCCTGATTGAGATTTAAAAGGTGACCATAGCTTGCTTCAAGCCAACAATCTCCGTGGGTTCGACCCTTACTCACGTAAGGTTTATTACTTGGACGACCCAGTGCACTTGCTGGTTAGTTGTGTGAAGTTGTGACAAAGAACTAAGATTATGAACGTGCGTATAAAGTTTTTGGTGCCATTACCAAGGAATGAATGATCACGATTTCGTGCACCAAGTTTTTGGCGCCGTTGCCGGGGATTGTTCGAGTTTGGACAACTGACGGTTCATCTTGTTGCTCAGATTAGGTAATTTTATTTTAGTTTTAAGCTTTTTGTTTTTGTTAATTTTATTTTTAAAAAAAATAATAAAAAAAAAATAAAAATAATAAATAAATTATTCTATGTTCTTCAGAATTTTTAAGAATGAATTCTAGAGTTTCATGAGATATGTTGAATCCTGGCTGGCTGTTAAGCCATGTCTAATCCTTTGGACCGAGGTTTCAACTATCATTAGAGAAGAGCTTCTTTGTCTTTCTCAGCAATTTAGCTTTTGTATGTAATGATCTGCTAAAGCTTGGCTGGCCATTGGCCATGTCTAGTGTTTTGGACCGGAGCTTTCATTGAAAGCTTGGCTGGCTAGTAAGCCATGTCTAATTCCTGGACCAGAGCTTTAGACTAACATTGCATGATTCTTGGAAGTCCTATTAAAAATTTTGAAATCCTTATTTTTCTTTTTCTAAAATAATTTTCGAAAAAAAAAATCCAAAAAATTAATAAAATCATAAAACCAAAAATAATTTGATGTTTCTTGTTTGAGTCTAGTGTCAATTATTAAGTTTGGTGTCAATTGCATGTCTTTATTCTTCTTGCATTCTTCGAAAATGTGTTTATGTGTTCTTCATAATCTTTAAGTTATTCTTAATGATTTCTTTGTTTTGATCTTTGCATTTCCTTGTTTTGTGTCTTTTCTTGTTTGCCATATGCATTTTTGAATTGTTAGTATCTCAACATTAAAAATTTTTAAGTTTGGTGTCTTGCATGCTTTTCTTTTCTTAAAAATTTTCAAAAACATGTTCTTGATGTTCATCTTGACATTCAAAGTGTTCTTGCATGCATTGTGTGTTTTGATTCATAATTTTCATGTTTTGAATCTTTTTGGTGTTTTTCTCTCTCCTCATTAAAAATTCAAAAACAAAAAAAATATCTTTCCCTTATTCTCTCATAAATTTTCGAAAATTTGAGTTGACTTTTTCAAAACTTTTTAAAATTTAGTTGTTTCTTATGAGTCAAGTCAAATTTTCAATTTAAAAATTCAATCCTTTTCAAATCTTTTTCAAAAATAAAATCTTTTTTTATTTTTTTTCTTTATTAATTTCAAAATTTTCAAAATTTATTTTCAAAGTCTTTTTCTTATTTCTATTCCATATTGTCGAAATTAATGCTAACAATTAATGCTAGTAAGAAAGGTTCAATCTTTAAACTCTAGAATCATATCTTTTTAGTTTCTTGTTAGTCAAGTAATCAACCTTAATTTCAAAAATCAAATCTTTTTAATTTTTTTTTCAAATCTTTTTCAAAATAAATTTCAATCACATCTTTTTCAAAATCAATTTCAAAATCTTTTCTAACCTCTTATCTTTTCAAAATTGATTTTCAAATCTTTTTCAAATTAATCCTATCTTTTTGTTTGATTCTTATCTTTTTCAAAACTACCTAACTAATTTTCCTTCTTTAATTTTCAAAAACTCTTCCCCACTTTTTCAAAATTCCTTTTTAATTAACCAATTGTTTTAAATTATAATTTAATTTAATTTTTCTTTTTTATTTTATTTTATTTTCGAATTTTAACTTAAAATTTTAAATTAAAAGCAAAAGTGTTTTTATTTTATTTTATTTAATTTTTGAATTCTTCCCTCTCTCATCTCCTTCTATTTATTTATTTATCTACTAACACCCCTCTTTCACTCAAAAATTCGAACCCACTATTCTCCCCTGTGTTCGAATTCTTATCTTTTCTTTCTTCCATTCTTCTCTTCTTATACTCATATAAGGAATCTCTATACTGTGACATAGAGGACTCCATATTTTCTTTTCTGTTCTCTTCTTTTTCATATGAGCAGGAACAAGGATAAGAACATTCTTGTTGAAGCTGATCCTGAACCTGAAAGGACTCTAAAGAGGAAGATAAGGGAAGCTAAAGCACAACTCTCTAGAGAAAATCTGACAGAAATTTTCGAAAAAGAAGGAGACATTGCCGAACCCAACAACAATGCAAAGAAGATGCTTGGTGACTTCACTGCACCAAATTCCAACTTACATGGAAGAAGCATCTCAATCCCTGCCATTGAAGCAAACAATTTTGAGCTAAAGCCTCAATTAGTTTCTCTGATGCAACAGAATTGCAAGTTTCATGGACTTCCATCAGAAGATCCTTTTCAGTTCTTAACTGAATTCTTGCAAATCTGTGATACTGTTAAGACCAATGGGGTTGATCCCGAGGTCTACAGGCTTATGCTTTTCCCATTTGCTGTAAGAGACAGAGCTAGAATATGGTTGGACTCTCAACCTAAAGATAGCCTGAACTCTTGGGATAAGCTGGTCAAGGCTTTCTTAGCCAAGTTCTTTCCTCTTCAAAACCTTAGCAAGCTTAGAGTGGATGTTCAAACCTTCAAACAGAAAGAAGGTGAATCCCTCTATGAAGCTTGGGAGAGATACAAGCAACTGACCAAAAAGTGTCCTTCTGACATGCTTTCAGAATGGACCATCCTGGATATATTCTATGATGGTCTGTCTGAATTATCAAAGATGTCATTGGACCATTCTGCAGGTGGATCCATTCACCTAAAGAAAACACCTACAGAAGCTCAGGAACTCATTGACATGGTTGCAAATAACCAGTTCATGTACACTTCTGAAAGGAATCCTGTGAGTAATGGGACGCCTCAGAGGAAGGGAGTTCTTGAAATTGATACTCTGAATGCCATATTGGCTCAGAATAAAATATTGACTCAGCAAGTCAATATGATTTCTCAGAGTCTTAATGGATTGCAAGCTGCATCCAACAGTACTAAAGAGGCATCTTCTGAAGAAGAAGCTTGTGATCCTGAGAACCCTGCAATAGCAGAGGTGAATTACATGGGGGAACCCTATGGAAACACCTATAATCCCTCATGGAGAAATCATCCAAATTTCTCATGGAAGGATCAACAAAAGCCTCAACAAGGCTTTAATAATGGTGGAAGAAACAGGTTTAGCAATAGCAAGCCTTTTCCATCATCCTCTCAGCAACAGACAGAGAATTCTGAGCAGAATCCAGCTAGCTTAGCAAATATAGTCTCTGATCTATCTAAGGCCACTCTAAGTTTCATGAATAAAACAAGGTCCTCCATTAGAAATTTGGAGGCACAAGTGGGCCAGCTGAGTAAAAGAGTCACTGAAACTCCTCCTAGTACTCTCCCAAGCAATATAGAAGAGAATCCAAAAAGAGAGTGCAAGGCCATAACCTTACTTGGTGTGGCCGAACCCAGAAAGGAGGAGAAGGACGTTGATGGTGTACAGAAATTGGCAAATTAAAAATTGTTAAAACATTTACGTTGTAAGTATAGTTCTTAACTTGCCAGAAATATACTCCTCAATTTAGAAAGGTGTCACAGAAAATTGAATTTAAAATACTGGGAGTATGAATCTCAGGTCGTCTCCCAACGAGTCACAGAAAAGTGTGCTATTTTATTATTCAGAGGTTTTCAAAAAAGGTTTGAATTGGGCAAACAGGAAATTAAATTGGTAAATTTGAATAATGTAAATAAAAGCCTTGACTGGGAATTGATTAGTTGGAATCCCTAATATTGTTGGAATGAATTTCAGGATTAATTGACAATTAAAGGTTATCATGTTTAGTTATCCTTTGCTAGGTGAAAGAAAGTCAAACAAGTTGGAAAGCTATGTCCGTTCACAAGTTGCAATCCACTTAATAAAAAGGGATTGGTGTTAGTGATTAGGAGGCAATCCAACCATAAACCCAATTGCAATTTTTCTTTCAAGCCTTCCAACTCAAGGGTTCCTTTCAATCAATCCCCCATCAAGTTAGAGAACTACTCACTCATTGTGAATGTAAAATTCATAGCATCTAAAAAGGAATTAAAGAAAGACATTGTAAATAAAGTTAAAATAGTCAATTAAAAATAAAAGTGATCCTTGTATTAAATAATCCTAAGAATATTCCAATGGTAAAATTAAACAAAGCAAGGAACATGGAAGATTAAACCAAGTAAAGAAAATGAACTAGAATGACGAAGTCTTGATGAGGTAATAACTCTTCTTAGTGTCCTAATGCCAAAAAAATAAGAGAAAACTAAAATCCTAAGAACTATGAATGTGTAGAGAGAAAACCTAGAGGAGGAGCAAAACTAAATCTAAAACTAAAAACTATGTAGAATGAATGTTGTCTTTGGTTTCTGCATGTTCTCTGGCTCTAGTCTGCTGTTCCGGGCCGAAAATTGGGTCAAAATAGGGCCCGAAATCGCCCCCAGCGAATCTGTAAATTATGCAGATCGCGCAGGTCACGCGATCGCGTCGCTCATGCGGACGCATCATTCGCGTTTCTGCTTTGCCACGCGGACGCGTCGTCCACGCCTCCACGTCGCTAGTACTTTTCCATTTCGCGCGGTTGCGTCATCCATGCGGCCGCGTCATTGCGATTTAATCTTCTCCGTGCGGTCGCGTCGCCCATGCGGCCGCGTCGCTTCTCGCTGGTCATCTCCTCAATTTCTTATGTTCCTTCCATTTTTGCTAACTTCCTTTCCAATCTCCAACTCATTCTTGCCCTATAAAGCCTGAAACGCTTAAAACACAGATCACGGCATCGAATGGAATAAAGGAGAAGTAAAATGTACAATTAAAAATCTCTAGGAAGCAGTTTTCACTCATGTAATAATTTCAGGAAGGAAATATAATTGCATGCTATTTTAATGAATAAGTGGGTCAGGATCATGATAAAACCACACAATTAAACACAATATAAACCATAAAATAGTGGTTTATCAACCTCCCTATACTTAAACATTAGCATGTCCTCATGCTTAATTGAAGGAGATAAAGTAAACAAGTATGAACATGCAGAAACTCATGCAATGCAATGCAATCCTATATATATATATATATATGAATGCAACTATATGATTCTTGTCCACTTGATCAAAAGTAAATAAGTTTTTCAAAACAATTATAATTCAAATTCCACTAATTCAATTCTTATAAAGTAAGAGCAGATAAAAATGCAAGAGGATAGCTTATGAAAGCAGGGAACATAGAAATTCAAGCATGGAACCCTCAGTGATGGTGTATGTACACTCTAGTCTCTCTAGTGTATAGGGTAATCACTCTATCCTTCTCTAATCATGCTCTCTAACTTTTGTTTTTCTCCTAATCAATCAACAACAGTTAACATACCAATGCAAAAATCATGAGGTCTTTTCAAGGTTGTAATGGGGCTAAGGTAAAGGTAGGGATACATATATGGTCAAGTGAGCTTATAAATTGACTCTTTAATTAACCGAAGCTTCAACCCAACCTATATATTTCACATGACTTTAGAATTCATGCCTAGCTACCCAGAGTTCTCCTTTTACATTTCATACTCATGTATCAACTTTTTATTTTAATTTTTATCATATGTGCATTGATCCTTGAATTCTTAATTCAGCATTGGGGTAATTTTGTCCCCTTATTTATTTATTGCTTTTTTTTTTTAACATAAAAATAAACATAGCTTATCAATGCACATAGATTTTTAATTCTTATAGTTTCACATAAGTAGGTATCCAAATTCCCATTGTATTATCATGACATATTCCCTTAATAACTTTTGTTCCCACAATTTCCCATACTTAACTAGCACACACAATTCTATCTTAAGCTAACCAAAGATTCAATTTGGGATATACAATTATTTTTCCGCTTAAGGCTAGTAATGTGGTGAAATATACAAAAGGGATTTAAAGGCTCAAAGTGGTTAACAAAGGTAATTAAAAGGGTAGGCTTAATTTGGATAAGTAAGCTAAACAAATAATGGCCTCAATCATATGCAAGCATACAAATATAATAAATATTGGACATATAAGATAAAACAAAATATAGATTACACTCATAGAGAAGTAAACACACAAGAATAAAATAATTATGGTTAAATAATGTAACCATTCATAAAGGCTCAAATCTCACGGATTGTGTGTTCTTTAGCTCAAACATCATGTTCCAAATATAACTTCAAGCAAATTTATCATAAAAATTTTGAAAATTAGTGAAATTTTGTTCCAAAGATAGAGTCTTAGAAGAAACTTATTGTCTTTTCAATCAAGTAGAACATGCATGCAACTAACCTATTACTATGCAATTTATCCTATTCTATAAAAGAAAGAAAATCTAACTAAATATCCTAATTTATTGGTGCTAGGGAAGAGAAATTACCTCCGGAAGTCAGGTACTGACCGACCTCCCCACACTTAAGGCTTTGCACCGTCCTCGGTGCCATCTGTCAAGAACAGGGGTGGGCTGGTAGCAGTATCTCCACAGTCGGGACCATCATGGCTCCCTGTGCTGGTAAAGGAAGTGGAGTCCGAGGTGTCTGAGTCCTTGAATTTTCCCTTGAGTAGCTCCTTGAGGTGTTTGAATCGGCGCTCGTTACGGCGCTCTCTTAACTTCGCTTTCTGGTCTTGTCGATCCAACCTTTGGATTATCTGCTGGAGCAGTTCATCTGTTGTAGGTGCTTGTGGTGGTGAAGAAGGGATATCTTCAACCGGAGCAGTGGAAAGGCTTGTAGTGGCTGCTGAAAGTCTGAGGTATTTCCCATTAGGGACATACTGATCATCCCGTGGGAGCATGGCTTTGGTGTCTCCAGCTCTGTAGGAAACTCCGGCTGCTGAGACAAGATCTGAGACCAAGGCGGGAAAAGGTAAATTGCCCGCAATTTGTACGTGTCCTATGGCATTCCGGATATGTCTTGGTAGATTCAGAGGCTGGTCTGTAAGGATGCACCATAGTAGAACGGCCATGTCCGCAGTGAAGGAGGACTTGTGAGTGCTCGGAAAGACGTAATAGGACATGATTTGTGCCCATACGTGAGCCTCCAAGGTAAGTGCTGAAGCCAATATACCCTTAGGGCGGGTACGATGGTATCCGTAGATCCAATGGCTGCCAGGTATTGCGATAACTCTGAGAACAGCTTCCCAGTCAAATTGGTACATCTGGCGCTTGAGTGCGGCTTCTTGAAAGGCATCCATTCCTTCTGGAATAGGGGGAAGACTCAAAGCTTGTTGGATAGCCTCTTCTGTAATAGGGACTTGCTTCTGACGTACATAGACAGACTGCAAAGTAGGCAGGTAGAAGTTAGAGTAGAACTCGACTACCCAAGAAAGATTGACCTGCTTCTGTTGTCTCTGTAGGAAACCCCATTGTCTTCGTGCTATTTGCGGCTCAACAAAAGTAGCAATATTGGGCGGGAGGATAAGAAGGTGTTCGTTGTTGTAACTCCTTTCAGCTAGAATAGGGAACATCTGCTCACAATAGCGATTGGAAAATCGCGCAGTGTCCTTCGCTAGAAAGGCTTTCTCCTTTTCATCAACCTTTATGATCCTCTTAACTCTTTTTGTTGAGGGCTTGACTGTAGTTGAAGAAGGCTCTGCCACTAGTGCTCTTTTAGTTCCTCTTCTTGCTGGAGGTTTGGGAGTAGCTTTCTCTTTTCCTCTCTTGGTGGCCATCCTGAAAAAGGGAAGAGAAGGTAAATTAAATTCAAAGAGATATATAGCAATGAAGAGAACGAAAAAGGGATGGTTGTAAATGCACATTAAAAGGTAAATGATGTCAACACATGCTCATGAGTACATTTGAAAGATCATTAATGGAGAATAGTTAGTGCATATGATGACAAGTGAATGCAAGGTGTTTATTGGCATGCCGGCAAAGGACATGAGTAGCATAGACCAAGCATTACTTTGTAACAAACTATCACGTTTGTATTGACAATTAAATTCAATTAATATAATAGTAAAGGGGATTTGTGAAAAGCAAGCATTGAATAGTAGAATAACATAGAGAAGTGCATAATGTCATATGGGCTTTTTCACAAACACATAGCATGCAAGATAAATAAATTATAGAAAGTATTAAAGTGAACATGCAAGCAACCCTTTAAAGAAAACAATATATAATTGTCAAACAATTTTCAACAATCCACAAGCATATAATGAAAAATAATAACTCAAATAAAATTCTAACACCATGTAAAAAGGAAAGAAGTAGGAAGAAAATATGAATAATGAAAAGAAAAAGAAAAGAAAAGAAAATAACATATAAAATAAGAAGAATGATAGAAAAGAAAAGGGTGAAGAAGAAAATAAAACCTTGTTAATGGAGGTGAGGGAGAGAGAGTGAAAGGTGAGATAGAAAGAAGAAGAGAGAAGGAAGAAATAGGGAGGGAAAAGAGAAAAATAGGATTTGGAGAGAAAAAGATATAATATTTGACAAAATTAGAGAAACTGTGCGCCGCAAGTGACGCGATCGCATGGGGCATGCGGTCGTGCGACTTGCGCTTAAGGTGGTTGACGCGGTCGCGTCGGCCACGCGGTCGCGTGACCCAATTTGTGCCAGTGGCGCGAGGGTTGCCTCGCACTTGCACAACTCTCTGTTCAAATTCATTAAATGCCAAATTCTAGGTGACGCGATCGCGTGGGGCATGCGATCGCGTGAGTGGGCTTCAGAAGGGAACGACGCGGCCGCGTGGAGCACGCGGTCGCGTGAAGGGGTTTGCGCGTCCAGCGCCAGTCCAGCACCACTCTAGCACAACTTTCAGCTGTGCACCCTTTTTACGTCGAAAATCAGGGCACGCGGTCGCGTGAGATGATTTGTGCCATTGGCACGCCTCCAGCCGCGCTCCAGCGTGACTCTCTGTTCGTTTTTATTTTTCTCCCCTCTCCATGCGATGCGGACGCGTCGCTGATGCTGTCGCGTCGCGTGGCAAATTTTGTTTTTTTTAATAAATATGCAGATGCAGATGCACGAAAGTACTGATAAAGAGAAGAGTTATTGAATATGAGAAACTAAAAATAAAGAAAAGAATGATCATACCATGGTGGGTTGTCTCCCACCTAGCACTTTGCTTTAACGTCTGTAAGTTAGACGCTCCACTAGCTCAATCTTCTGCTATGTGGGGGTCTTCCAAGAGGAAGATCTCAAGCTCTTTATTCTTCTATATCTTCTCGCCATGGTATACCTTCAAACGGTGTCCATTAACTTTGATAAGTTCAGAGTGTGAAGGATGGCTTAGGTGATAAACGCCGTACGGTTCGGCCTTCTCTACTTTGTATGGACCTTCCCATCTTGATCTCAATTTGCCTAGCATGAGCCTCAGTCGAGATTTGTAAAGGAGGACTAAATCCCCAGGCTGGAACTCCTTTTTCTTGATGTTCTGATCATGTACAACCTTCATCTTTTCCTTGTATAGTTTTGAGTTCTCATAAGCTTCTAGGCGAAGGCTCTCCAGTTCTTGCAATTGCAACTTCCTTTCAACTCCGGCTTTCCCAATTTCCATGTTGCACTCCTTGACTGCCCAAAAGGCTTTGTGCTCCACTTCAACTGGAAGATGACAAGCTTTTCCATAAACTAAGCGGAAAGGACTCGTCCCAATGGGTGTTTTATATGCTGTTCTATATGCCCAGAGTGCATCTTGTAGCTTGGTGCTCCAGTCTTTTCTATGGGGTTTGACTATCTTCTGCAAGATACGCTTTATTTCTCTATTTGACACCTCGGCTTGCCCATTGGTCTGAGGGTGGTATGCTGTTGCAACCTTATAAATTATCCCATGCTTCTTCATTAGTACTGTTAGTCTCCTGTTACAAAAATGGGTGCCTTGATCGCTCACGATTGCTCGTGGTGATCCAAAGTGACAAATAATGTGGTTTCTCACAAAGGAAATAACAGTGTTAGCATCATCAGTGCGGGTAGGAATTGCTTCCACCCACTTGGAAACGTAATCCACAGCTAACAATATATAAAAATATCCATTAGAATTTGGAAATGGACTCATGAAGTCAATGCCCCAAACATCAAAGATTTCACAGAAAAGCATAATTTGTTGAGGCATCTCATCCCTCTTGGATATATTACCAAATTTTTGGCATGGGGGGCAAGATTTACAAAACTCAGCAGCGTCTCTAAAAAGAGTAGGCCACCAGAATCCACAGTCCAAGATTTTTCTAGCAGTTCTCTGAGGGCCGAAATGTCCTCCACTCTCAGATGAGTGACAGGCCTCTAAAATGGACTGGAATTCTGATTGAGACACATAACGTCTAATTACCTGATCAGTGCCACATCTCCATAAATATGGGTCATCCCATATATAATATTTAGACTCGCTTTTCAGCTTGTCTCTTTGGTGCTTAGAAAAGTTTGGAGGAAATGTGCGGCTAACTAGATAATTAGCTACAGGTGCATACCAAGGGGATACTTCAGATACTGCTTGCAAGTTATCAAATGGAAAATTATCATCTATAGGAGTAGAATCATCCTTAATGTGCTCAAGGCGACTCAAGTGGTCTGCCACTAAATTCTGGTTACCATTCCTATCCTTTATTTCTAAATCAAATTCTTGTAATAGCAGTATCCAACGTATAAGTCTTGGTTTGGACTCCTTTTTGGCTAATAGATACTTTAAAGCTGCATGGTCCGAATACACTACTACTCTAGTACCAAGTAAATAAGCTCAGAATTTATCCAGAGCAAAAACAATAGCAAGAAGCTCTTTCTCAGTAGTAGTATAATTGGACTGGGTAGTGTCTAAGGTCTTAGACACATAAGCAATAACAAAAGGGTCCTTACCTTCGCGATGAGCTAGCGCTGCTCCTACTGCATTGTTGGAAGCATCGCACATGATTTCAAACGGCTGGCTCCAGTCTGGTCCTCTTACAATTGGAGCTTGAGTCAGTGCGGTCTTCAGCTTATCAAACGCTTGCTTACATTCTTCACCGAACTCGAACTCAATATCCTTCTGTATTAATCTGGATAAAGGAAGTGCTACCTTACTGAAGTCCTTTATGAATCTCCTGTAAAAACCTGCATGGCCAAGGAACGAACGGATTTCCCTCACAGAAGAGGGGTAAGGTAAACTAGAAATAACATTCACCTTTGCTGGATCTACAGAAATGTCAGTATTAGATACCACATGTCCTAGTACAATCCCTTGTTTTACCATAAAATGACATTTTTCAAAATTCAATACAAGGTTTGTATGTACACATCTATCTAATACTCTAGATAATCCATCTAAGCAAAGGCTAAAAGAATCACCATAAAAGCTAAAATCATCCATAAAAACCTCCATACAGTCCTCAATAAGATCAGAGAAAAGACTCATCATGCACCTTTGGAAATTAGCTGGTGCATTGCACAAGCCAAAGGGAATTTGTTTGTAAGCATAAGTCCCAAAAGGACATGTAAAAGTGGTCTTTTCTTGATCCTCAGGAGCTATATGAATCTGGAAATAACCTGTGTAACCATCTAAAAAGCAATAATGTGATTTACTTGACAGGCGATCCAGCATTTGATCAATAAATGGAAGTGGGTAGTGATCCTTACAGGTTGCTTGGTTGAGACGCTTGTAATCAATGCAGACTCTCCAAGTATTCTGAACTCTAGTTGCTATGAGCTCTCCATGCTCATTCTTCACTGTAGTGACTCCAGACTTCTTGGGCACCACTTGTACTGGACTAACCCATTCACTGTCTGAAATGGGATAGATGATACCTGCTTCCAATAGTCTAGTCACTTTCTTTTTGACAACTTCCAAGATAGTGGGATTCAATCTCCTTTGGGGTTGACGGACAGGTCTTGCTCCCTCTTCTAAAAATATTCTGTGCTCGCATACTTGAGGGTTGATGCCTACTATATCTGCCAAACTCCACCCAATTGCCTTCTTGTGCTTCCTTAGTACATCAAGTAACTGCTGTTCTTGTTGAGAAGTAAGTTCCCTTGCAATGATAACCGGAAACTTCTGCTCATCTTCAAGATAAGCATATTTGAGATATGGAGGGAGGGGTTTCAACTCTAACTTCTGATCATGGGCAGGCTCTGGATTATCTGGAGCTTGGGAAAATGGCAAAGTGCCCTCATTGTCAGTTAAGAGGGTCCCCACACTTGGACCTTGTCCAGTGTGCCTCTCTTCTAATTCTTCCTTGTGAACTGCAGCTACAGTTTCATCTATGACATCACACTGAAAGATAGAATGATCTTCTGGAGGGTTGTTTATGACTCCATTCAGATTAAAGATTACTGTGCGGCCATCTATTTCAAAAGAGTATGTTCCTAAAAAAGCATCCAATTTGAATTTTGATGTCTTCAGGAATGGTCTTCCAAGAAGGATTGATGATGGCTTATCCGAGTCATTATAGGACATTTCCAAGATATAAAAATCAGTGGGAAATGTAAGCCCTTTAATGTTCACTAAAACATCTTCAGCAACTCTAGCCACTGTAATAATGCTTTTATCTGCTAACACAAAACGAGCTGCCGACCTTTTTAAGGGAGGGAGCCTCAAAATATCATATATGGACAAAGGCATTATACTGACACATGCTCCTAAATCACACATGCAATCATAAATTACTACTCCACCAATAGTACAACTAACTATACAAGGACCTAGGTCACTACACTTTTCAGGTAATCCTCCCATTAAAGCAGATATGGAACTACCTAAAGGAATAGTTTCTAATTCATTAATTTTGTCTTTATGTATACATAAATATTTTAGAAACTTTGCATATTTAGGTACTTGTTGAATAACATCAAAAAGAGGAACGGTTACCTCAACCTTTTTGAATATTTCTACCATTTTGGGATTGGGTTCCAGCTGCTTCCTGGGTTTCCTTGCAAGTTGTGGAAATGGAATAGGAGTAGTGTTTTCTACAGTGTCTGCGCCTCTCCGTGCTTCCTCCTGTGGTTGGACTTCTTCTTTTTCAGCTATGTCCTGTATGTCTTCTTCCTCTTCAACATCTTTTATTTCTGCTACCTCTTCAGCTGAGGCGTGTTCTGGTGAGCTTGGCTCCTCCTAATTCCTCTTCTGCAGTATGGTTCCGGACCTCAGGGTGATGGCATTAATGCCTCCCTTTGGATTGGGTAATGGTTGAGAGGGGATTCCAGTGGAGCTTGAAGGTTGGTTACTGGAATTTTGCATTGATCCAATCTGTGAAACAAGAGCTTGCAAAGTAGAGGTCAGACCATTCAGACTAGCATTAATGTTATTCATAATGTTATTTTCCATGGTCTGTTGCCTTCGCTCAAAAGATTGTAGTAACTCTTCATTAGGAGATAAAGAAGAATGAGTAAATTGAGAGGTCTGCTATTGGGTATTCTGTGGTCCTTGGGATTGCCTCAGGTGAGGTGTTCTATAAGGTTAGTTCTACTGCCTGTTGTTATTATTATTCCACCTCTGATTTCCCTGCTTATCTCTACCTCTTCTGTTATTGTTGTCCCTCCAATTCTGGTTAGAATTGTCCTGCCATCCATGGTTGTAGTTGCCACCTTGATTGTACCCTTGGTTGGGGCGGTCGTAGAAATTATGAGTGGCTGCCACGGTGTTATCTTCCTGCTGGAGCTGCGGACACTCATCAGTATAATGGCTATAATCTGCACAGATTCTGCAGACTCTCTGTGGGACTAACTGTTGGCCTTGCTGCGGTGAAGGAGGTTGAACTTGCTGAACTTATTGTTGATTCAATTGTATTTGCTTTAGTAAGTTGGTCATTTCACAGATACTCTGAGTTAGAGCAGCAGTCTCTCTGCTAGAGGATACTTCTGCAATAGCTTTTGAACGGCTTTGCTTCTGTCTGTGGTTTCTAGTAGATTCAGCTAATTCGCTGATCAATTGCCATGCCTCATCAGTGGTCTTGTACTTTTTCATAGACCCATTGCTAGCACTTTCCAATATGGTCTTATCTTTGGGCCTCATACCCTGTGTGATGTAGCTGAGCAACACTATCTTGTCAATCATGTGGTGGGGGCATGCTTCCAGAAGATTATTGAAGCGCTCCCAATATTCAAAGAGAGTCTCGTTGTCATCTTGAACAATTGTGGAAATGTCTTTCCTCAGTTTATCAGTAACTTCAGATGGAAAGAATTTCTCCAAAAACTCTTTTCTGAGCGTATCCCAGTTGGATACATTTGCTAGGGGTTGAGTGTAGTACCACTCTCTTGCCTTTCCCTCAAGAGAAAACGGGAAAGCTTTCAACAGAATTAAAGTTTCATCTGTACCATCTCGCCTGACAGTAGAACAGGCTGCCTGGAAATCTTTCAGGTGCTTGATCGGCTCTTGAGCAGGTAAGCCATGAAACTTGGGCATCAAATTGAGCAGTGGGGTCTTTATTTCAAAATCTGTAGCCACCGCTGGGTGATGCGCTTGAAACGGTTGCATTGTAAAATCAGGGGCTCCTTCCTCCTAGATGGTAACTCTCCTAGCTGCCATGCCGTCTGCACGTGAATCAACTGAATCAGTAGAACGGGAGCTGGTTTCTTCCTCAAGTTCACTTTCAGATCCGCCCTCAGAGCGGACTAACCGACGCCGAGCTCACCTTATTCGTGAAATAGTCCTTTCAATTTCAGGATCGAATATTAGCAAGCGTGGATCAGGAAGTGAACGCGTCATTTGACGAAAGAAACAGGCAGCTCATAGTAGCAAAATAAAATAAAATGCAAATAAATAAATTCTAATTAATAATCTTAGCACTCTATTGTAACTCCCCGGCAACGGCGCCAAAAATTGATGGTGTGCAGAAATTGGCAAATTAAAAATTGTTAAAACATTTACGTTGTAAGTATAGTTCTTAACTTGCCAGAAATCTGCTCCTCAATTTAGAAAGGTGTCACAGAAAATTGAATTTAAAATACTGGGAGTATGAATCCCAGGTCGTCTCCCAACGAGTCGCAGAAAAGTGTGCTATTTTATTAATCAGAGGTTTTCAAAAAAGGTTTGAATTGGGCAAACAAAAAATTAAATTGGTAAATTTGAATAATGTAAATAAAAGCCTTGACTGGGAATTGATTAGTTGGAATCCCTATTATTGTTGGAATGAATTTCAGGATTAATTGACAATTAAAGGTTATCCTGTTTAGTTATCCTTCGCTAGGTGAAGGAAAGTCAAACAAGTTGGAATACTATGTCCGTTCACAAGTTGTAATCCACTTAATAAAAAGGGATTGGTGTTAGTGATTACGAGGCAATCCAACCGAAAACCCAATTGCAGTTTTTCTTTCAAGCCTTCCAACTCAAGGGTTCCTTTCAATCAATCCCCCATCAAGTTAAGGAACTACTCGCTCATTGTGAATGTAAAATTCATAGCATATAAAAAGGAATTAAAGAAAGACATTGTAAATAAAGTTAAAATAGTCAATTAAAAATAAAAGTAATCCTTGTATTAAATAATCCTAAGAATATTCAAATGGTAAAATTAAACAAAGCAAGGAACATGGAAGATTAAACTAAGTAAAGAAAACGAACTAGAATGACGAAGTCTTGATGAGGTAATAACTCTTCTCAGTGTCCCAATGCCAAAAAAGTAAGAGAAAACTAAAATCCTAAGAACTATGAATGTGTAGAGAGAAAACCTAGAGGAGGAGCAAAACTAAATCTAAAATTAAAAACTATGTAGAATGAATGTTGTCTTTGGTTTCTGCATGTTCTCTGGCTCTAGTCTACTATTTCGGGTCGAAAACTGGGTCAAAATAGGGCCCAAAATCGCCCCCAGCGAATCTGTAAATTATGCAGATCGCGCAGGTCACGCGATTGCGTCGCTCATGCAGACGCGTCATTCGCGTTTCTGCTTTGCCACGCGGACGCGTCGTCCACGCCTCTGCGTCGCTCGTACTTTTCCATTTCGTGCGGTTGCGTCATCCATGCGGCTGCGTCACTGCGATTTGATCTTCTCTGCACGGTCGCGTCGCCCATGCGGCCGCGTCGCTTCTCGCTGGTCATCTCCTCAATTTCTTGTGTTCCTTCCATTTTTTCTAGCTTCCTTTCCAATCTCCAACTCATTCTTGCCCTATAAAGCCTGAAATGCTTAACACACAGATCACGGTATCGAATGGAATAAAGGAGAAGTAAAATGTACAATTAAAAGTCTCTAGGAAGCAGTTTTCACTCATGTAATAATTTCAGGAAGGAAATATAATTGCATGCTATTTTAATGAATAAGTGGGTCAGGATCATGATAAAACCACACAATTAAACACAATATAAACCAAAAAATAGTGGTTTATCAAACGTGAATCCTAGTGAGGAAGACCTCCTAGGACGTTCACTGGCCAATAAGGAGTTTCCCTTTGAGGAACCAAAGGAATCTGAGGCTCATCTAGAGACCATAGAGATTCCATTGAACCTCCTTTTACCATTCATGAGCTCTGATGACTATTCATCTTCTGAAGAAGATGAAGACATTGTTCAAGGGCAAGCTGCCCAGTATTTGGGAGCAATCATGAAGCTGAATGCCAAGCTATTTGATAATGAGACTTAGGAGGACGAGCCTCCATTTCTCATTGATGAACTAAATATCTGGGTTCAGCGCACTTTACCTCAAAAGAAACCGGATCCTGGTAAATTCTTAATTCCCTGTAATATATGCACTATGACCTTTGAGAAGGCTCTGTGTGACCTGGGGTCAGGCATAAACTTAATGCCACTCTCTGTAATGGAGAAACTGGGAATCTATGAGGTACAAGCTGCAAGAATCTCACTAGAGATGGCAGACAATCAATGAAACAGGCTTATGAATTAGTAGAGGACTTGTTAGTAAAAGTTGAAGGCCTTTACATCCCTGCTGACTTCATAATCCTAGACACTGGGAAGGATGAGGATGAATCCATCATCCTTGGAAGACCTTTCCTAGCCACAACAAAAGCTGTGATTCATGTGGACAGAGGAGAGTTGGTCCTTCAACTGAATGTGGACTACCTTGTATTTAAAACTCAAGGTTCTCCTTCTGTAACCATAGAGAGGAAGCATGAAAAGCTTCTCTCACTGCAGAGTCAACCAATGATGCAAGAAAACGCACGCCTCTATACTAGAAGGGTCAACTTTGATCAAAGGTTGGACCAAGTCCTCATGGACATATGTGTGGAAGGAGCTCAATGGAAAGTTGACTCAAGAGGCAAGCCGGTTCAATTGAGAAGACCGAACCTTAATCCTGTAGCTAGAGGATGGTTGGAGTTCATTCAACGCTCAATTATTCCTACTAGCAACCGGTCTGAAGTTACTGTAGACCGGGCCATCATGATCCATAGTATCATGATTGGGGAGGAAGAGGAAGCTCATGAGATTATACCTCAAGAACTATACAAGG
The DNA here is from genome assembly GCF_059453495.1 of Arachis ipaensis. Taxonomy (NCBI): domain Eukaryota; kingdom Viridiplantae; phylum Streptophyta; class Magnoliopsida; order Fabales; family Fabaceae; genus Arachis; species Arachis ipaensis. The sequence continues at coordinate 102,396,976 of NC_142436.1, read as the reverse complement.
TGGCTGACAAGTCCTCCACTTTGGCAAGGTTAGCCTTTCCTCACCTTATTTGCCACCTCTACAATTCGGCTGGAATTGACATAGAGGGAGATGTCCTCATTGATGAGGACAAGCCCATCACTAAGAAAAAGATGGAGTAAACAAGAGATCATGGACCTCAACGAGAGCATGAGGAAATTTCTCACCATGAAATCCCTGAGATCCCTCAAGGGATGCACTTCCCTCCACAAAACTATTGGGAGAAAATCAACACCTCCCTAGGAGAATTAAGTTCCAACATGGTACAAATAAGGATGGAACACCAAGAGCACTCCATCATTCTCCATGAGATTAGAGAAAATCAAAGATCTATGAGGGAGGAGCAACAAAGACAAGGAATAGACATAGAGGAGCTCAAGAGCACCATTGGTTCTTTAAGAAGAGGATGACGCTACCCTCACTAAGGTGGACTCGTTCCTTAATCTCATTGTTCTTATTTTTCTGTTTTTCGGTTTTTGAGCCTTATGTTTTATTTATGTTTGTGTCTTTACTATATGATCATTAGTGTTTAAGTGTCTATGTCTTAAAGCTATGAATGTCCTATGAATCCATCACCTTTCTTAAATGAAAAATGCTTTAATTACAAAAAAACAAGAAATACATGAATTTCGAATTCATCTTTGAAATTAGTTTAATTATTTTGATGTGGTGACAATACTTTTTGTTTTCTGAATGAATGCTTGAACAGTGCATATATCTTTTGAATTTGTTGTTTATGAATGTTAAAATTGTTGGCTCTTGAAGAATGATGAAAAAGGAGAAATGTTATTTGATAATCTAAAAAATCATAAAATTGATTCTTGAAGCAAGAAAAAGCAGTGAATACAAAAGCTTGCAAAAAAAAAAAAAAGAAGAAAAGAAAATTGGCGAAAAAAAAAGAAGAACAAGAAAAAGCAAGCAGAAAAAGCCAAGAGCTCTTTAAACCAAAAGGCAAGAGCAAAAAGCCAATAACCCTTTAAACCAAAAGGCAAAGGTAATAAAAAGGATCCAAGGCTTTGAGCATCAATGGATAGAAGGGCCCAAAGGAATAAAATCCTGGCCTAAACGGCTAAACCAAGCTGTCCCTAACCATGTACTTGTGGCGTGAAGGTGTCAAGTGAAAAGCTTGAGACTGAGCGGTTAAAGTCGAGGTCCAAAGCAAAAACAGTGTGTGCTTAAGAACCCTGGACACCTCTAATTGGGGACTCTAGCAAAGCTGAGTCACAATCTAAAAAGGTTCACCCAGTTATATGTCTGTGGCATTTCTGTATCTGGTGGTAATACTGGAAAACAAAGTGCTTAGGGCCACGGCCAAGACTCATAAAGTAGCTGTGTTCAAGAATCAACATACTGAACTAGGAGAATCAATAACACTATCTAAATTCTAAGTTCCTATAGATGCCAATCATTCTGAACTTCAATGGATTAAGTGAGATACCAAAACTATTCAGAGGCAAAAAGCTACTAGTCCCGCTCATCTAATTGGAGCTAAGTTTCATTGATACTTTGGGATTTATAGTATATTCTCTTCTTTTTATCTTATTTGATTTTCAGTTGCTTGGGGACAAGCAACAATTTAAGTTTGGTGTTGTGATGAGCGGATAATTTATACGCTTTTTGGCATTGTTTTTACATAGTTTTTAGTATGATTTAGTTAGTTTTTAGTATATTTTTATTAGTTTTTAATTAAAAATCACATTTCTAGACTTTATTAGGAGTTTGTGTGTTTTTTTGTGATTTCAGGTATTTTCTGGCTGAAATTGAGGGACTTGAGCAAAAATCTGATTCAGAGGCTGAAGAAGGACTGCAGATGCTGTTGGATTCTGACCTCCCTGCACTCAAAGTGAATTTTCTGGAGCTACGAAAGTCCAAATGGTGCGCTCTCAACTGTGTTAGAAAGTAGACATCCAGGGCTTTCTAGAAATATATAATACTCCATACTTTGCCCAAGTTTAGATGACGCAAACTGGCGTTCAACGCCAGCTCTCTGCCCTATTCTGGCATTAAACGCCAGAAACAAGTTGCAAAACAGAGTTAAACGCCAGAAACAAGTTGCAAAGCAGAGTTAAACGCCAGAAACAAGTTACAAACTGGCGTTCAACTCCAAGGAAGACCTCTACACGTGAAAGCTTCAATGCTCAGCCCAAGCACACACCAAGTGGGCTCGGAAGTGGATTTCTGCATCATTTACTCATTTCTATAAATCCTAGTTACTAGTTTAGAATAAAAACTACTTTTAATGATTTATTTAACATCTTTGGAACACATTATGCAACTTTTATGTTCTGAGACCTCCATGGGAGGCTGGCCATTCGGCCATGTCTACCCTATTCTCACTTATGTATTTTCAACGGTAGAGTTTTTACACAACATAGATTAAGGTGTGGAGGTCTGCTGTTCCTCATGAATTAATGCAATGTACTATTATTTTTCTATTCAATTCAAGCCTATTTCTTCTCTAAGATATTCATTCGCACACATGAACATGATGAATGTGATGATTATGTGACGCTCATCACCATTCTCACTTATGAACGCGTGCCTAACAAACACTTCCGTTCTACATGAAAGCAAGCTTGTCTAAACACTTATTGGCGGCCATTCTTGAGATCCGGAAAGTCTAAACCTTGTCTGTGGTATTCCGAGTAGGATTTGGGAAGGGATGGCTGTGACGAGCTTCAAACTCGCGAGTGCTAGACGTAGTGACACACGCAAAAGGATTACTGAATCCTATTCCAACATGATCGAGAACCGACAGATGATTAGCTGTGCGGTGACAGCGTATTTGGACCATTTTCACTGAGAGGACAGGATGTAGCCATTGACAACGGTGATGCCCAACATACAGCTTGCCATGGAAAGGAGTATGAAGGATTCGATGAAGACAGTAGGAAAGCAGAGGTTCAGAAGGAACAAAAGCATCTCCATATGCTTATCTGAAATTCTCACCAATGAATTACATAAGTATTTCTATCCCAATTTATATTTTAATTATATTTTAATTATTAAAACTCTATAACCATTTGAATCCGCCTGACTGTGTGATGCCAGGGCATTTTGGCCAGTTTCACTGACCTTTTCTTTAGTGGTTTATAGTATTTTCATGCACTTTCTTAGGAAATAAGCAAGTTTTGGATAAATAATCACTTACATCTTGATTCAAGCAAACATTGTGAATTTTATATGATTTTATGAGAATTATGCATGAATTGAATGATAAAATGAATGATGCATGATCTCATGGGTTAGAACCTAGCTTTGATGCACTTTATTTGCTTGATTTCAGGACAAAGGAAGCAAGGAAGAGCCACGTTAGTAGTCACGTTAGTCTAACTAACGTGACCACTAAAGTGGAATGGGAGCTAGCTTGCAACGTTAATGAGAAAAGTGATCGCCAATAACGCCTTCGTGAGCCATCATAGCCCATGTTAGTTGCCACGTTAACTACGTTAACGTGGAAGCTAACGTGGAAGAGAAGTAAAGCTCCAACGTTAGTGGTAAAAGTGAATGCCACTAACGTTGGAAAAAGGGGCACACCTAGCCACGTTAAGAGTCAGGTTAAGTACATTAACGTGAGCTCTAATGTGGAAGGAACAGAGAAGTGCCAACATTAGTGACACTCACCTTTGTCACTAACGTTGGACTAAGCCACTATTAGCCACGTTAGTTGCCACGTTAATTGCACTAACGTGAAAGCTAACGTGGAGGAAAGGAATGATGAGCCAACGTTAGTGACACTCACCTTTGTCACTAACATTGGAGATGGCTATCACTACCACGTTAGAAGTCATGTTAACCTAAGTAACGTGAACTCTAACGTGGGAAGAAGGGGTGTTGGGAGCATTAGTGACAAAGGTAAGTGTCACTAACGCTCTCGAGGCTAAGGCATGCCCACGTTAAGAGCCACGTTAGTTATACTAACGTGGACTCTAACGTGAGAAAAGGGGGGCTAAGAGCAACGTTATTGAAAAAGGTAAACCCCAATAACGTTCGCGAAGGATCAAGAGGCAACGTTAGTGGTCACGTTAGTGCCACTAACGTTGAAGTTAAGGTGAACCATCTTGGGCTAGAAACGTTAGTGAAAAAGGTGATTGTCACTAACGTTCTCGAACCAACATTTTCACTTAAAAGTTAACACCACTAACGTCCTAGCTAAAATCCATGCCTACTTCACACTTTCTCTACAAGTAAAGCTGAGCCCACTGAGGACTCCAAACTACTTGAACTCAAGATCCAAAGGCCCATATCCAAGACATGAAGAGCCAACTAGAAGAGTAGAAGAGTAGTATATATAGGAGTAGTTTTGAACTAGAGGAGAGCTTTTGGATTGGGGAGAACCACTCTCTGTATAATTTTACTTTCTCTGCAACTTCTAGTTTTACTTTCAGAATGCGTTCTCCATCTTTATTTTCCATTCCCAGAGCTATAAACAACTAAACCCCTTTCATTGGGTTAGGGAGCTCTGTTGTAATTTTATGGATCAATAATAGTTTTCATTATTCTTTTTCTTTCTTTTCTCTTGATTTTACTAGAAAGCTTTCAATCTTCATCCAATTGGGTAGTTATCTTGGAAAAGAAGCTATTAATACTTGGATCTCTTCGGAACCTTGGAAGAGGAATGAAGAGATCATGCTAGAAATGCTTTCTCATGTTGGACCGAATTGGGGTTTGGACGGATATAGTGACATATAATCCTACCAACACTTTGATTGGGAAATACATGTCGTATAATCAGTGACCATACTTCATCTCTTCTGATGAGCAATTGGACCAAGGAATTGGCTATTGATCAAGATTTGAGAGATTGAATTACCAAGGAATTGGAATTCAATCACTTAAGATTGCCAAGGAGATCAATGAATGCATTAATTGAGGAAGAGATGAAAATGAACTTGATCCGGAGAATGCAACATCTCCTAAACCCAATGACTTCCCCATTTCTGATCTCACACATTCTCTTTAATTTCTGCAATTTACTTTTATGCTCATCTTCCTAAATCCCTATTTAACATTCTGCAATTTACTTTTCGCCATTTACATTCAGCTCTTTATTTCGAGTATTTACATTTTCTGCTATTTACTTTCCCGCCATTTAATTTCCTACAACTCTCACATCAAATTCTGCTTAGCTCAACTAGAACATTCCTCTAATTCAAGTTGATTGACCAATCAATCCCTGTGGGATTCGACCTCACTCTATTGTGAGTTTTTACTTGACAACAATTCGGTATACTTGCCGAGGGAAATTGTTGAGAGACAAGTTTCCGTGCATGAAGTTTATAGCGCCGTTGCCAGCGATTGATTTTGTATCAACAATGATTAAATTGGAGGATAACTAGATTGAGCATTTTTTATTTTATTTGATTTAATTTCATTTGAGTAATTCACTTTCAGTTTAGCTGTTTTCTTCCTTTTCCCCTACCCTTTTCTTAGTTGTTTTCAATTCAGTTCACTAACCCACTAATTGTTTGATATATTGCATCACTCATACTAACAGCATTTCTAACAAGAATACTCTCTGCATCTACCCCCTTCTTGCTTTTGCCTTATTGGTTGTATGACAGGTAGAAGAAGCGGGGCTTCAACTTCCTTTGATTCTGAACCTGAGAGGACCTTCCTTAGATTAAGGAGGGAAGCAAGAGGAAAGAAAGTAGTTGGTACGGAGGAAGAAGAGGAGTATTTTGAACCAGACATGGATGAGAATATGGAGAACCATCATGAAGAAGAAGCTCACAACCATGGCAGAGAACGCCCAGTGCATCATGCTGGGCAAGAGAGAAGAGTTCTGGGATCTTACATCAATCCAAACCCAAGAAACTGTGGAAGTAGCATCCAAAAGCCAACCATACATGCCAATAACTTTGAACTTAAGCCACAGCTCATCACCCTTGTTCGGAACAACTGTTCGTTCGGAGGAGGTGTCCAAGAAGACCCCAATCAACATCTAACCACCTTCCTGAGGATCTGTGATACTGTGAAGTCTAATGGTGTTCATCCTGACACCTATAGACTACTCCTATTCCCCTTCTCACTCAAGGACAAGGCATCTAAATGGCTGGAATCCTTCCCGAAGGAGAGCTTAACAACCTGGGAAGATGTGGTGAACAAATTCTTGGCGAGATTCTATCCTCCTCAAAGAATCAACAGGTTGAGAGCTGAGGTTCAAACTTTCAGGCAACAAGATGGTGAGACTCTCTACGAAGCATGGGAGAGGTTTAAGGATCTGACAAGAAGGTGCCCACCAGATATGTTCAATGAATGGGTACAACTACACATTTTTTATGAAGGCATTTCTTATGAATCAAAGAAGGCAGTAGACCACTCATCCGGGGGATCTCTAAACAAGAAGAAAACCATTGAAGAAGTCATAGATGTCATTGAGACTGTAGCCGAGAATGACTACTTCTATGCCTTTGAAAGAGGCAACACTAGAGGAGTGATGGAGCTAAACAACGTGGATGCACTGCTGGCCCAGAACAAGCTGATTACCAAGAAGTTGGCTGACCTTACCAAGAAGATGGAGAGGAACCAAGTAGCAGCAATCACCACCTCATCAGCAACTCAAGAAGGAGTAAATGTAGAGGCAGAGGGTGATCAGGAACAAGCCAACTACATTGGGATCTCACCCAGACAGGCACATGATCCATACTCCAAGACTTACAATCCTGGTTGGAGGAACCACCCAAACTTTGGGTGGGAAAACCAACAAGATCAAGGCCAAGATCAGAGATGTCACAACCCCAACAACAACGCAGCTCACCAACATTCCACACAGAGATCATATCAGCACCCACCTAACAACACACCTCAACATCCATATCAAAACCAAAATGGTCATTCTTATCCATCCAACCCCAACCCACCATCATCCGAAGACAGACTCTCAAGGATTCAGACTCTACTTGAAGTCATATGTAAGGAAGTCCAGGATAGTAAAGTGTTCCGAGAGGAAGTGCAGTCCAATATGCGGAATCAAGATGCTGCCATCAAGAAACTTGAGACACAAATTGGCTACCTATTCAAGCAAATTCCCAACCATAACCTGTGCAACAACACCGATCCAAACCCAAGAGAGGAATGTCAGGCCATCACCCTCAGAAGTGGGAAGGAATTGAAGGAAATTCCCAAGAATTCACAAGAGAAGAACTCAAATGAAAGGAAAAAGGAGCGAGATGAAGTCCAAATTCCCATTCCCAGTTCACAGCAAAAAGGAGAAATGCTGAAGCCAGATGTCCCAAAGGCTCCAAACCCTCAGTAATTAAAGATGAAGGGGGACAACAACCAGTTCTTAAGATTTTTGGAAATCTTCAAGAAACTACAAATCAACATACATTTTTCTGAAGCAATAGAGCAAATGCCGCTCTATGCCAAGTTGTTAAAGGAATTAATGACTAAGAAGAGAAGCTGAAAGAGCAATGAGACTGTGATACTAACTGAAGAATGTAGTGCCATCATTCAGCACAAACTATCCCAGAAATTAAAGGATCCTGGGAGTTTCCAGATCCCTTGTATTATAGGAGAAATCACAGTGGAGAAGGCTCTGTGTGACTTAGGAGCCAGCATAAATCTGATGTCAGTAGCTATGATGAGAAAAATGAGGATTGAGGAGGCTAAGCCAACAAAAATGGCCCTACAACTGGCAGACCGATCGTTCAAGTTTCCTCATGGCATAGTAGAAGATTTACTGGTAAAGGTAGGAGATTCCATCTTTCCAGTAGACTTTGTAGTGCTGGACATGCAAGAGGAAGCCAAGGCCTCCATCATCCTGGGAAGACCGTTCTTGGCCACTGCTGGAGCTGTCATTAACGTTCAAAAAGGTGAACTCACCCTGAGATTACACAATGAAAAGATGACATTCAATGTGTTCAAGGCCATGAGTTACCCACCAGAATCATTGGGAGAATGTATGAGGTTGGATTCACTGGAAGATTCAGTACAGGAGATTTTTGAAGAAGAAGAACTTGAAGGGTTAATAGAGGAGGAATCAACATCTAGCGAAGAGGCTACAACAGCAGAGATTCATATACAGGGTGCACCAAAGGAAGAGAATCAAAAAATAGAAGCACCCAAACTTGAACTCAAAGCACTGCCACCCACTCTCAAATATGCATACTTAGGAGAAAGTGAAAGTTACCCAGTGATCATAAACTCATCCCTCAGCCGAGATTAAGAGGATGAATTACTCCAAGTATTGCGAAAGCATAAGGACGCCATTGGATGGACCCTCGCTGACCTGAAAGGAATAAGTTCGGCCATATGCATGCATAAGATACTATTGGAAGATGATGCCAAACCATCCATTCAACCCCAAAGGAGGCTGAATCCAGTCATGAAGGAAGTGGTACAGAAAGAAGTTATGAAGTTATGGCAGGGAGGGGTAATCTACCCGATCTCCGACAGCCCATGGGTCACCCCCGTGCAAGTTGTCCCAAAAAAGGGAGGAATCACTGTAGTCCCCAATGAGAAGAACGAACTAATCCCTACAAGGACCGTCACAGCATGGCGGATGTGCATAGACTATAGAAAACTCAACGAAGCTACAAGAAAATATCATTTCCCCCTTCCATTCATGGATCAAATGCTGGAAAGACTTGCAGGACACGCATATTACTGTTTTCTCGATGGTTATTCAGGATATAACCAAATAGTGGTTGATCCGAGAGACCAAGAGAAAACCTCATTCACTTGCCCATATGGAGTGTTTGTCTACAGGCGCATGCCATTTGGGCTATGTAATGCACCTGTAACTTTCCAACGCTGCATGCTCTCCATTTTCTCAGATATGATAGAAAAATTCATTGAAGTCTTTATGGATGACTTTTTGGTATTCGGAGATTCCTTCCCTAATTGCCTAAATCACCTGGCCCTGGTATTAAAAAGATGTCAAGAAACCAACTTGGTCTTGAACTGGGAGAAATGTCACTTTATGGTGACAGGGGGAATAGTTCTTGGCCATAAGGTTTCTAACTGATGACATGCCAACATGTCATGTTTTTCTATGCTTTTTCATTTGTTTTCAATAGATTTTATGCACTTTCTTGAGCCATAAGCAAGCCAATTGGGTAGATTTTCATGTTTCCTTTGATTTAATCAACCATGTATATATTCATGCTATTTCATGAGATTTTATGCTATAATTGTCACATATTATGAAAGAATGAATATCTCATGATTTTGAGCATAGCTTTGATGTGTTTGGTTGATTAATGATAGGTGAAGAAAGCTTGGAGAAAGGTTGAAGCAAGAAGGAATGGCTAGGAGTAAAGAGAGGACAATGGAATAAGTGAAAATGAACCAGGAAGCAAAAAGTTGGACCAAAAGTTAGCCTCAAACTTTTGCACAAACTTTTGGGTGAAAAGTTAGCCCCAACGTTAGCCCCTAACTTTTGGGCTAACGTTGGCACATGAAAGTTACTCCTTGGGCACCAAAAGTTTGCGCCAACGTTAGCCTCTAACTTTTGGGCTAACATTGGCACATGAAAAACACAAAGGGAGAGCAAAAGTTTGCGCCAACGTTAGCCCCTAACTTTTTGGCTAACGTTGGCGCCATGAGTGTGCAAGGGGTATACTTCCAACAAGAATAACTTGAGCTACAGAGCTCCAAATGAGGTGATTCAAAAAGCAATGGAAAGTAGGAATCGAGAGCTTTCCAAGCATATATGGCACTGCATGGTGGACACTAAAATTGAGGGAGAAAACTGCCCCGCAATGAGCATAAACGAACATGGTGGCAACCTGCAGTGAGGCCAGCTGACCTCTGCATCTTCGACAGAGTATAACTCGAGCTGTAGAGCTCCAAATGATGTGCTCCCAACGGCATTGGAAAGTAGACATCCAAGGCTTTCCAAAAATGTATAATAGTATGGGATGGACAATATGTTTGAGCCTCCAGAACTGGCGTTTTCGACCACGTTTGAGGCAAACGTCGCCTCAAACGCTGCACACCAAAGCCAGCAACCTTGTCCTCTTCAAATGAGCATAACTTGAGTTGTAGATGTCCAATCGAGGTGATTCCAATTGGATTAGAAAGCTGACATTCAGAGCTTTCCAACCATATATAATAATCTATAGTTGGCATGAAATTGGCAACGTTGAAAAGAGGATAAAGTAGCACCCCATACATGCACAAAAGGGGGCCAACGTTGGAGCAAAAGTTTGACCCCTAACTTTTGCCCCAACGTTGGTATCAGCAAGGAAGGGTGCTGATGTAAAAAGTTGGAGCAAAAGTTAGACCCTAACTTTTACTCCAACTTTTACTCAAGCTTTCATGATTCCAACCCGGTTCAATTCGGTTCTCTCTCCAACTCCAAGAGCAATCAACCAAGGCCTCTATCAACCCAATTCCATCAAGAGCAAGGGCCCATTATCATCACTCAAAGGCACAAGAGATAGTTAGAATAGAAATTTCATTTTAATTGTAATTTGTTTTGAATTTTATTTTCATTTTGTAAAAATGCCTATATAAGGCATCATTCTCATTTTAGAAAGGAAGCCCGAATAGAGAGAATAGGGGCGAGCTCCACTAGGGAGCATTAGGAATACAGAGCTCTCTCTTTAGTTTTTCTCTTTGTTTTAAATCTTGGGTGGAGAATTGAAGGAATTCTGTTTCATTATCACTTTGAGATTTCTCTTGTTCTTCTTCTGCAAACTTTCAGTGAATTGCAATTTGAATTAAAACTCTCTTTACTGCTTTCATGTCTATTTCTTCTGCAAATTGTTTACTGTTGGATCAAGGAAGGAATTGAGATCTAGACTTGGTCTCTAGTCTCATCCAAACCCTGAGATCTTCAACTTTCCTTTAGTTATTGTAATTGATCTGCATTTCATTTTCTGTTCAGTTCCTCAATTCAATTTACATTAAGCCTGCTGCAAATCTCATTTACTTTCCTGCACATGTGTTCCTCTGCATTTTACATTTGAGCCACTGTGATCTGAATTTACTTTTCATGCAATTTTAATTTCCTTGCAATTGTTCTAAGCTTTGATTTACTGCCTTCATTTAATTTCCCTGCACCTAGTCCTCTTTACTTTCATGCAATTTATATTTCTTGCAATTCAAGTTTCAGCTATTTTACTTTCTTGCTCTTTAAGTTACTTGCAATTTTACTTTCTGCACTTTATAATTCCTGCAAGTTTACATTCTGTTGGCTTCAATTGTCACTCAAATCATTCAATGTTAGCTTGACTAAACTAATCACCCACTAAAGTTGCTTGATCCATCAATCCCTGTGGGATCGACCTCACTCCCGTGAGTTTTATTACTTGATGCGACCCGGTGCACTTGCCGGTTAGTTTTGGGTGTTTTGGAGAAATTCGTTTCTCCGCTAAAATATCCCATCAAGTTTTTGGCGCCGTTGCCGGGGATTGATTTAGATCAACAATGATTAAGTGGGTGAGAAGTCTAGATCAAGCATTTTCTTTATTTTTGTTCTCTGTTCTAAGCTGAAACTAAGGTGTTTGTGTTTTTGCCTCACTAAGAAATTCTCATCTCTGATATGAGTAATTTCAATTTTCATTGATGTTTGCAAAATACAAATGGAGTTCAACTCATCATTTGGTCAAACAAAATTTATGGGATTTCACCCACCATCACCAATCTCTAATGGTGGCAGGGAATATCACCAAGAAAATACCAATTCTGGGCTCTCCAATTCATGGAGCCATGCTTCAGAACCACAAGATGAGAAAGAAAATCATATGGGATATTTCCCTCCACCACAAAATGATGCAAGTCATGACTCTAATGGTGGCTGGGAAGGGAATTCTAGCGCTCCATATGATATTCATCCGAAGATATCATCACTTGACCACGCTTCAACAGAAAGCCTCTGTCAAAACTCACCACCCACACAAACTTCCATGAACCAAAGCCTCTCAAAGATTGAGTCCATGATCAAAAGATTTGCGGAGGAGGAAGAGAAACACCATAAAGAACTAGAAAACTCCCTCAAAAACATGGAAGTGATGGCAGGCCAATTGTTGAATGCAAGGAAGGAGAAAATGGAAAAACAAGAATGCAAGGTCCCTGTGTCAAGTGAAATTGCAAAAAAAGAAGAGGTGGTGAAAGTAGTGGAACCTGAAACTGCTCTTGAGGTGATAAAGGAACATGAACATTCACAACCCTCACAAACTTCTCTTGAATCTGTGATCGAAAAATATGAAGAGGAGATGAAGAAATGTTGGGAAGATCAACAAACCTCCTCCATGATAGAGCTATTAAAACAAATGTTGAGTGTAAAAGAGGAAGTGGAGGAGCAAGAAAGTGAGGAAGTCATTCCAGAAAATTTACACTCAAGTGAGGAAGAGTTCATGGAACCACCGATTCAAAAGGCTCTGGATGAATACAAAACTCCAATAATCACACAGCAACCAAGACATGGATTCAAAGAAGTGAAGGCAACTAACAAGAGCACCAATCCTGTCCCTAATCCAGCAAGCAAGATCAATCAAGCCATTTGCAAAAGGAAGCTTGCTGAGGAAAAGCTAAGGCAAGGGACAGTAGCTGAAACTTCTCCTCCTTTGAAGTCATTTCTCTTAACAAATTGGAAGAAGAGGAAGAAAGTAAAGAACAGGTAGACAGTAGGTACATTTCTTTTCCTTGCTTTGTTTAAATTTCAATAAATTGGCATATGGTTACATTCTAAGTTTGGTGTTGCCCTGCAATAAACTGTTTTCCATCTTCATGGATGATTACATCAATTTTACATGAAAGTGACACACCAAGATTCTAAGTTTGGTGTGCCACCTATTTTTCTATGCAAATCAATCCAGCAACATCACTTGTCTGCATAATCATATTGCCTTTTACAGTGTTATTTTTCTTCTTAGTTGGATAATTTTTGTTTTCTCTTTGTTTCACTTATCTACTTGTTTTTAATGCTTTCCTTCATTAACTGTTTTTGTTAATACATCACAAAGACATCCTTATTCATAACAGACTCTTCATTTAGTGATTGTATTTAACATATAACAGTTTCTTTCGTCTAGTTTTAATTCAAATAAATTGACATATGGTTGCATTCTAAGTTTGGTGTTGCTATGCAACAAAATTTGGTTCCAATTCTTACAAGATACTTGCATTAATTCCAAGTGAAAGTGTCACACTAAGTTTGGTGCGCCACTTATTCTTTATGCAAAGTATTATGCTCACCTTCTTAAGTTTGCAATCACAATGTCTCTGTCTCTTATGCCTTGATTATTATCTTTAATTTTGCTTGCTTAGAACACATGTACTACTAACTTTTCATTGTGTAAGACATTCATGATCCATCTTAGCCCCTAGCCATTGTTCTAATTGTTGCTTGAGGATGAGCAAGCAGTTTGAGTTTGGCAAGGGAAGGAGGAAGAATAGAGGAAAAAGGACAACAATAATGAAGATGAACTACAAGGTTGTAAAGTTCCTTTTCTCCTCATTTGTTTCCAGCGCTTAAAATGCATGATTGTCTTCATCTTTTCTATTTACATGTGTGTATGAATAAAGCATAGCTTGAATATTGATTTATAACATGTTGCCATGCCATTGTGATTCCCAACTTGAGTTTTGTGAATTTAAAAGCAGTAAAGCATCATGATCATAAACAAACAAGGAACTAAAGAAAAGTTTAGCATGTGCATACAAGTATTGGAAAGCTAGTATGATTAATTGTTGCTCAATTGCATTGGATTTTATTTAATTGAAGTTTTCATCTAGAACATTTTGTGAAATCTTTTAAAATCATGAAAACCTTGAAGAAGCAAATGCAAAATAAAGCAAGAAAAGAAAAAGGGAAAGAATGAGAAAGCTGAAGGCTCTGAGTACCAATGGCAATTCATTTGTTAAGTACTTGTGGTGTTTATGTATCAAGCCAAATGCTTGAAAACAAAACACTTAGAAGTCAAGGTTAAGCTCAAAGTGCAAAAGCACTCCCTCAAAGCTCAAGGCTCTGAGCATCAATGATTAGAGAGTCAAGAAAAGAAAAGAAAAATGAGCTTAATGAAGTCCTCTAATCAAATGCTTGTGGTGCTTATGTATCAAGTGGTAATACTTGAAAACAAAGCATTTAGAAGTCGTAGCTTTGTTATCAACTCATGGGGCAAAGCACCCAAAAGGAGAAGCTAATAAGAAAAGTAAAAAGCTTGTTTCAAGGAAGAAATATAAGGAAAAGATTTCATAAATTGAGCTAGATGGAAGCATCAATCATTTACATTTCTTTTGTGATTGTAGCATGCTTAGAAAACTAGCTTACCATAAACATTGAGTTGCTATTCTTCTTGCCTTGGATTGTCAATCTTTATTGCATGATTCTTTTCTTGCTTAGGGACAAGCAAGGTTTAAGTTTGGTGTTGTGATGACATGCCAACATGTCATGTTTTTCTATGCTTTTTCATTTGTTTTCAATAGAATTTATGCACTTTCTTGAGCCATAAGCAAGCCAATTGGGTAGATTTTCATGTTTCCTTTGATTTAATCAACCATGTATATATTCATGCTATTTCATGAGATTTTATGCTATAATTGTCACATATTATGAAAGAATGAATATCTCATGATTTTGAGCATAGCTGTGATGTGTTTGGTTGATTAATGATAGGTGAAGAAAGCTTGGAGAAAGGTTGAAGCAAGAAGGAATGGCTAGGAGTAAAGAGAGGACAATGGAATAAGTGAAAATGGACCAGGAAGCAAAAAGTTGGACCAAAAGTTAGCCTCAAACTTTTGCACAAACTTTTGGGTGAAAAGTTAGCCCCAACGTTAGCCCCTAACTTTTGGGCTAACGTTGGCACATGAAAGTTACTCCCTGGGCACCAAAAGTTTGCGCCAACGTTAGCCTCTAACTTTTGGGCTAACGTTGGCACATGAAAAACACAAAGGGAGAGCAAAAGTTTGCGCCAACGTTAGCCCCTAACTTTTTGGCTAACGTTGGCGCCATGAGTGTGCAAGGGGTATACTTCCAACAACAATAACTTGAGCTACAGAGCTCCAAATGAGGTGATTCAAAAAGCAATGGAAAGTAGGAATCGAGAGCTTTCCAAGAATATATGGCACTGCATGGTGGATACTAAAATTGAGGGAGAAAACTGCCCCGCAATGAGCATAAACGAACATGGTGGCAACCTGCAGTGAGGCCAACTGACCTCTGCACCTTTGACGGAGTATAACTCGAGCTGTAGAGCTCCAAATGATGTGCTCCCAACGGCATTGGAAAGTAGACATCCAGGGCTTTCCAACAATGTATAATAGTATGGGGTGGACAATATGTTTGAGCCTCCAGAACTGGCGTTTTCGACCACGTTTGAGGCAAACGTCGCCTCAAACGCTGCACACCAAAGCCAGCAACCTTGTCCTCTTCAAATGAGCATAACTTGAGTTGTAGATGTCCAATTGAGGTGATTCCAATTGGGTTAGAAATATGACATTCAGATCTTTCCAACCATATATAATAGTCTATAGTTGGCATGAAATTGACAACGTTGACAAGAGGACAAAGTAGCACCCCATACATGCACACAAGGGGGCCAATGTTGGAGCAAAAGTTTGACCCCTAACTTTTGCCCCAACGTTGGTATCAGCAAGGAAGGGTGCTGATGTGAAAAGTTGGAGCAAAAGTTAGACCCTAACTTTTACTCCAACTTTTACTCAAGCTTTCATGATTCCAACCCGGTTCAATTCGGTTCTCTCTCCAACTCCAAGAGCAATCAACCAAGGCCTCTATCAACCCAATTCCATCAAGAGCAAGGGCCCATTATCATCACTCAAAGGCACAAGAGATAGTTAGAATAGAAATTTCGTTTTAATTGTAATTTGTTTTGAATTTCATTTTCATTTTGTAAAAATGCCTATATAAGGCATCATTCTCATTTTAGAAAGGAAGCCCGAATAGAGAGAATAGGGGCGAGCTCCACTAGGGAGCATTAGGAATACAGAGCTCTCTCTTTAGTTTTTCTCTTTGTTTTAAATCTTGGGTGGAGAATTGAAGGAATTCTGTTTCATTCTCACTTTGAGATTTCTCTTG
The DNA here is from genome assembly GCF_059453495.1 of Arachis ipaensis. Classification (NCBI taxonomy): domain Eukaryota; kingdom Viridiplantae; phylum Streptophyta; class Magnoliopsida; order Fabales; family Fabaceae; genus Arachis; species Arachis ipaensis. Next base: position 102,380,970 of record NC_142436.1, on the reverse strand, counting down.
TTCTTCTTCTGCAAACTTTCAGTGAATTGCAATTTGAATTAAAACTCTCTTTACTGCTTTCATCTCCATTTCTTCTGGAAATTTTTTACTGTTGGATCAAGGAAGAAATTGAGATCTAGACTTGGTCTCTAGTCTCATCCAAACCCTGAGATCTTCAACTTTCCTTTAGTTATTGCAATTGATCTGCATTTCATTTTCTGTTCAGTTCCTCAATTCAATTTACATTAAGCCTGCTGCAAATCTCATTTACTTTCCTGCACATGTGTTCCTCTGCATTTTACATTTGAGCCACTGTGATCTGAATTTACTTTTCGTGCAATTTTAATTTCCTTGCAATTGTTCTAAGCTTTGATTTACTGCTTTCATTTAATTTTCCTACACCCAGTCCTCTTTACTTTCATGCAATTTATATTTCTTGCAATTCAAGTTTCAGCTATTTTACTTTCTTGCTCTTTAAGTTACTTGCAATTTTACTTTCTGCACTTTATAATTCCTGCAAGTTTACATTCTGTTGGCTTCAATTGTCACTCAAATCATTCAATGTTAGCTTGACTAAACTAATCACCCACTAAAGTTGCTTGATCCATCAATCCCTGTGGGATCGACCTCACTCCCGTGAGTTTTATTACTTGATGCGACCCGGTGCACTTGCCGGTTAGTTTTGGGTGTTTTGGAGAAATTCGTTTCTCCGTGAAAATATCCCATCACTAACCAAGGCATTGAGGTAGACAGAGCTAAGGTGGAACTCATTGAAAAATTACTCTCACCGAGTGATGTCAAGGTAATTAGGAGCTTTTTAGGGCATGCCGGCTTTTACAGAAGGTTTATTAAAGATTTTTCAAAGATATCCAAGCCTTTAAGCAATCTCCTTGTATCTGATACACCATTTGTCTTTGATGAAAAATGCATGCTAGCATTCGAAAACTTGAAAAAGAGGCTGTCCTCTGCCCCTATCATTTCCCCACCTGATCGGAACTTACCGTTTGAACTGATGTGTGATGCATCTGATTTTGCAGTAGGGCAGTGTTAGGGCAGAGGAAAGATAACTTAGTCCATGTGATATACTATGCCAGCAAAGTCCTCAATGACACTCAAAGAAATTACACCACCACTGAAAAGGAGTTGCTGGCAATAGTTTTTGCATTTGACAAGTTTAGATCATACCTCATTGGTGCCAAAGTGATTGTTTTCACAGACCACACAGCACTTAAATACTTGTTTGCCAAGCAGGAATCAAAACCAAGACTGATAAGGTGGATCTTATTGTTGCAGGAATTCAATATTGAGATTAGAGACAAAAAAGGAGTGGAGAACAAGGTAGCCGATCACCTATCCAAGATCCCTCATGACAAAGGTGGAACACATGATACAAGTGTGAATGAATGTTTCCCAGATGAGCAGTTAATGATGGTTCACAAAGCACCCTGGTTCGCAAACATTGCCAATTTCAAGGCAACTGGGGCTTTACCTCCGGAGATCAACAAACATCAAAAGAGAAAGCTCATCAATGACGCAAAATATTTTGTCTGGGATGAGCCATATCTCTTCAAGAAGTGTTCACATGGAATCCTGAGAAGATGTGTTTCAGAAGAAAAGAGAAGAGAGGTCCTATGGAACTGCCATGGCTCATGCTATGGAGGCCACTTTGAAGGGGAAAGAACTGCAGCCAAGGTGTTATAGAGTGAATTCTTTTGGCCCACCCTTTTCAAGGATGCCAAGGAAGTAGCAAAGAACTGCAATGAATGCCAAAGAGCTGGAAACCTACCCAAAAGAAATGGGATGCCACAGAATTTCATTCTAGAGCTGGAACTGTTTGACGTATGGGGAATTGATTTCATGGGACCATTTCCAACTTCATATTCAAACAAGTATATCTTGGTAGCATTGGATTACGTTTCCATGTGGCTAGAGGCTATTGCAACCCCAACAAATGATAACAAAGTGGTCATGAACTTCCTCAGAAAGAATATCTTTAACCGGTTCGGAGTCCCACGAGCACTCATCAGTGATGGAAGGAGCCATTTCTGTAACAGACCACTAGAAGCTCTTCTCCTACGATATGAGGTGAAACACAAGGTTGCCACACCTTACCACCCCCAAACAAGTGGGCAAACTGAGATATCTAAGAGAGAGCTAAAAAGGATTCTGGAGAAGACTGTAAGAGCATCAAGAAAAGACTGGGTGAAGAAGCTAGATGATGCTCTTTGGGCATACAGAACGGCATTCAAAACACCTCTTGGGATGTCCCCATATCAACTGGTATATGGAAAAGCCTGTCATTTACCACTGGAGCTGGAACATAAAGCCCTCTGGGCTTTCAAGCTACTAAATTTTGATAGCATTGCTGCTGGTGAAAAAAGAGTCTTGCAGCTGCAAGAAATGGAGGAGTTCAGATCTCAAGCCTATGAAAATGCCAAAATCTATAAAGAAAAGGCAAAGAGAAGACATGACCTCAATCTGACACCCAGGAGCTTCGAAAAAGGACAGCAAGTTCTCCTCTACAACTCCAAATTGAGACTTTTTCCTGGGAAACTCAAATTAAGGTGGTCAGGACCCTTTCTTGTCACAAAAGTCTCACCATATGGACACATAGAAATCATGGAGGAAAGTTCAAAGAGGACTTTCACTGTGAACGGACAAAGGCTCAAACACTACATAGGAAACATGGGGGAAAACCCCATAATGAAGTATCATCTCAATTAATGGAGGAATCGTCGAGCTATCGACGCTAAAAGAGCGCTTCATTGGGAGGCAACCCAACCTAAGGTAGTTTCCTTTTCATTGTCATTTCAATAAAAATCACAAGTAGTTTCCCCTGTATTATGAGGAGGTAAGTTTGGTGTTACACACTAAAATAATACAAGAGTGAATGTGTAATTCTAAGTTTGGTGTCCACCAAAGATTTCAGTTAGAATTACACTACACTCCTTCAAGGGCAAAGTGCTAGCTCCAACTAATCAGGGGAACCACTTAACAATAGTTTAGTTTCTAGTTCATAGTTGTTTTGTTAATAACAACACATGAGGTTCTCTGCATGTATTCAATTTGTTGTACTAGGAAAGGTCACACACCAAACTAAGTTCAAAAATTCACAAGCATACATGCATGCTAACTATTTCTTAAGTGCTTTGGGAACAAGCAACTTCCAACAACTTTGCAGGAATCTTCTGGAGAAATGGTGCACCATCATCCAAGGAGGTGAAGAAGGATGCAAAAACTATGGATGATGACAAAGGGATAGCTAGAAGTCACCACCCGAAGGTTGTATTATTACTTGACTCCATATACTTGGAATGGAAAAAAAATTGGAAGTCCGAATGTACCCTTGACTAATAGTTACTCTTTAGTTTAAATCATTAGAATTTAATGTCTGTTTTCCTTGCGTTTGTCACATGTGTGCTGATCCAAGTTACCTGTTTTCATTTTTCACCTTGCTTACTTGTATGCTTGTCCCTTTAAGTCAAATAAAAAGAGATGTTATGAAAGACCAGAGTGATGTTCAAATCATGGAGTAAGTTCTTAAACTTGTGGTGTTGTAATTACTTAGCTAAGCTGGTTCACCAACAAGGTAGGAAGACAACTATCTGTCCTGAATCATATGCTTGAAACACACCCCATGAGACTAGCTACATAACAAGATCCTAATAAGAAAAGGGGAAAAAAAATGAAAGTTGAGAAATAAAGAAAAAGAGTAAGAAATAAGGCTAAGCACTAAGGGTTGAATCTTAAGGCATGTGTTTGTGGTGCTCCTGTGCAAGGGATATACTTGGATGAATAAGCTCTCAGGGGTGCCTTATCACTTGGTAACTTGGGTTAACTAACCTGGGATTATCAGCTGAAAGTCCACTATCAAGAGTAACCCTTGCTACAGAGCACTTAGTAACCCAAAGAGGTCCTGGACACTAAGGTCTCAAGAATAAAAATAACAAACCATGTGCCTGTGGTGTGAATGTATGGGGGAAAGAGACTTGAGGGAGTAAGTCTTTAGGGGTGTCTTAACACCCAGCACCTTGGACCAACTGGTTCGGGAGTGCTGGCTGAAAGCTTATCTTAAAGAGTCGCCCCCTTACAAAGCACCTAGTCTAAAGAACACAATCAAACCCTGAAAAGAAAAAAAAAGGATCAATAAATAAAAGACTCATAGGGTGCAATCAAGTGAGTATTCTAGGTCATGGTAAAGGTCTGAAAGCAAATAAAGGAATGAACCTAAGTTGCTACGCATGAAACCCCATAAAACCAAGGACATGACTTCCACAATAATGATTCATTTCTCTTGTCATTTCATTCATCATTCTCTTGTTCCAGTACTTGCTTAGGGACAAGCAAGCTTTAAGTTTGGTATTGTGATGCCAGGGCATTTTGGCCAGTTTTACTGACCTTTTCTTTATTGTTTTAGGGTAGTTTCATGCACTTTCTTAAGAAATAAGCAAGTTTTGGGTAAATAATCACTTACATCTTGATTCAAGCAAACATTGTGAATTTTATATGATTTTATGAGAATTATGCATGAATTGAATGATAAAATGAATGATGCATGATCTCATGGGTTAGAACCTAGCTTTGATGCACTTTATTTGCTTGATTTCAGGACAAAGGAAGCAAGGAAGAGCCACGTTAGTAGTCACGTTAGTCTAACTAATGTGACCACTAACGTAGAATGGGAGCTAGCTTGCAATGTTAATAAGAAAAGTGATCGCCAATAATGCCTTCTTGAGCCATCATAGCCCACGTTAGTTGCCACGTTAACTACGTTAACGTGGAAGCTAACGTGGAAGAGAAGTAAAGCTCCAACGTTAGTGGTAAAAGTGAATGCCACTAACATTGGAAAAAGGGTCACACTAGCCACGTTAAGAGTCACGTTAAGTACATTAACGTGACCTCTAACGTGGAAGGAACAAAGAAGTGCCAACGTTAGTGACACTCACCTTTGTCACTAACGTTGGACTAAGCCACTATTAGCCACGTTAGTCGCCACGTTAATTGCATTAACGTGGAAGCTAACGTGGAGGAAAGGAATGATGAGCCAACTTTAGTGACACTCACCTTTGTCACTAACGTTGGAGATGGCTATCACTACCACGTTAGAAGTAACGTTAACCTAAGTAACGTGAACTCTAATGTGGGAAGAAGGGGTGTTTGGAGCGTTAGTGACAAAGGTAAGTGTCACTAACGCTCTCAAGGCTAAGGCATGCCCATGTTAAGAGCCACGTTAGTTATACTAACATGGACTCTAATATGAGAAAAGGGGGCTAAGAGCAACGTTATTGAAAAAGGTAAACCCCAATAATGTTCGCGAAGGATCAAGAGGCAACGTTAGTGGTCACGTTAGTGCCACTAACGTTGAAGTTAACGTGAACCATCTTGGGCTAGAAACGTTAGTGAAAAAGGTGATTGTCACTAACGTTCTCGAACCCACATTTTCACTTAAACGTTAACACCACTAACGTCCTAGCTAAAATCCATGCCTACTTCACACTTTCTCTGCAAGTAAAGCTGAGCCCACTGAAGACTCCAAACTAATTCAACTCAAGATCCAAAGGCCCATATCCAAGACTTGAAGAGCCAACTAGAAGAGCAAAAGAGTAGTATATATAGGAGTAGTTTTGAACTAGAGGAGAGCTTTTGGATTGGGGAGAACCACTCTCTGTATAATTTTACTTTCTCTGCAACTTCTAGTTTTACTTTCAGAATGTATTCTCCATCTTTGTTTTCCATTCCTAGAGCTATGAACAACTAAACCCCTTTCATTGGGTTAGGGAGCTCTGTTGTAATTTGATGGATCAATAATAGTTTTCATTATTCTTCTTCTTTCTTTTCTCTTGATTTTACTAGAAAGCTTTCAATCTTTATCCAATTGGGTAGTTGTCTTGGAAAAGAAGCTATTCATACTTGGATCTCTTCGGAACCTTGGAAGAGGAATGAAGAAATCATGCTAAAAATGCTTTCTCATGTTGGACCGAATTGGGGTTTGGAAACATATGTGGTATAATCAGTGACCATACTTCATCTCTTCTCATGAGCAATTGGACCAAGGAATTGGCTATTGATCAAGATTTGAGAGATTGAATTACCAAGGAATTAGAATTCAATCACTTAAGATTGCCAAAGAGATTAATGAATGCATTGATTGAGGAAGAGATGAAAATGAACTTGATCCGGAGAATGCAACATCTCTTAAACCCAATGACTTCCCTATTTCTGATCTCACCCATTCTCTTTAATTTCTGCAATTTACTTTTATGCTCATCTTCTCAAATCCCCATTTAACATTATGCAATTTACTTTTCGCCATTTACATTCAGCTCTTTATTTCCAGTATTTACATTTTCTGCTATTTACTTTCTCGCTATTTAATTTCCTGCAACTCTCACATCAAATTCTACTTAGCTCAACTAGAACATTCCTCTAATTAAAGTTGATTGACCAATCAATCCCTGTGGGATTCGACCTCACTCTATTGTGAGTTTTTACTTGATAACAATTCGGTATACTTGCCGAGGGAAATTGTTGAGAGACAAGTTTCTGTGCATCACTGAGATTTACAAGGTGACCATAGCTTGCTTCAAGCCGACAATCTCTGTGGGATCGACCCTTACTCACATAAGGTTTATTACTTGGACGACCCAGTGCACTTGCTGGTTAGTTGTGCGAAGTTGTGACAAAGAACTAAGATTATGAATGTGCGTATAAAGTTTTTGGCGCCGTTACCAAGGAATGAATGATCACGATTTCGTGCACCAATTAAAGATATAGGCTTTCTATCCTAGTCATTAATTATCATACAACAATTAACAAGAGCTAATCTTATTTAGTCATCTCCAACTTTGGAAGAAGGTACAATGTTATGTTCACATGAGAGAAAGTCAAATAAGACTAGTTAATCTCCATCCAAAAGTCCTAATCAACTTACTAATCTCAATCCAATATTAACTAACAACTCTAGATCACCAACATAAGTTGTGTATTAATGACTCAAGATTGCCTAATTTCTCTTTCCAAGCCAAGAATGCTCAAAAAGCTACTCTAACATCCAACCAAGCATTTTGTCAAACACTTGGAAGGCATAAAAAGAAAGCATGTTAAATTGCAAGAAATGTAAGTTCTACAACTACCAAATGCAAGAAATTAACAACTCAATTAAACAATAAAGGAGCATAAACATAAATTGAATTAAAGAAAATCCAAATCCAACAAGAGTGCATCAACATAAAAGGGGCATAAAAGGGAAATTAACAAGAAAACTAAGAGAGAAAAGGTCTAATAACAAGAAATTGAAAGGAAAACAAGAATTAAACCTAAATCAAAAGGAGATCTAACCTAATTCTACCCTAATTCTAGAGAGAAGAGGGAGCTTCTCTCTTTAGAAAACTACCGACAACATGATGCTAACCTAATCTAATTGCTCCCCCATGACCCATCTTGAATTCTTCATGAAATAGCCTCAGAAATGAGTTGGATTTGGGCTTGGGCAGCACAAAAATTTCCCCTAGCGAATTCACTTTAATGGGGTCACGTGCTGGCTGTGATGCGTACGCATGGGTCACGCGTACGCGTCGCCTTCGACGATGAACCTCTTCACCCGTGCGCGTCTGTCACACGTGCGCGTCGCTCTAAGCACTCCAAATCCTTGTTTTTCCATGAATTCTCCATCTTGCATGCTTTTCTCTTCACTCCTTCCATCCAATACTTGCCTTATGAATCCGAAATCACTCAACAAACATATAAAGGCATCAAATGGAATTAAGGTGAATTAAATTTAGCTATTTTAAGGTCTAAAAAGCATGTTTTTACACTTAAGCACAAATTTAGGAAGAATTACAAAACCATGCTATTTCATTGAATAAATGTGAGATAAGTTGATAAAATTCCCTAAATTAAGCACAAGATAAACCACAAAATTGGGGTTTATCAAACCTCCCCACACTTAAACTAAGTATGTCCTCATGCTAAACTCAAGAAAGAAACAAAGGGTATCAACATTTATTCAATGTAAACTATCTATATGCAATCTATCTACATACAATATATCTATATGCATGCAACTACTTGGTCAAAATAAATCAATTTCCAAGAATACATATATGAACATAAGGGCTAAAGGTATTAACAACCAAATCAAACCCATAATTAAATTGAGTTATTGAAAATAGTTTACAAACTTGTAAGATGAGAGATGATCATCGGTGAAAACATGTAATTGAGCAATCGAACCCTCACCGGATGTGTATCCACTCTTGTCGTTCAAGTGTATAGGGTTGATTCACTCAGTTCTCCTCTAATCATGCTTTCCAAGATTTATTTTCATCTAACAATCAATAATTATTCAATGCATCCATACATTTATCATGAGGTCTTTTCATAGGTTGTAATGGGGCTAGGGTCAAGGTAAGGTTATATATGGCTAAGTGAGCTTGAAATTTGAATCTTTGATTAACTTAAACTTCCCACCTAACCTATATAACAACCTATAAAATTCTAAATAAACCTAACTACCCATAATTCTTACTTTTTCACACACTCATGCATTCTCTTTTTTTTATCACAACTTATATGCATTGAGTATTATTACTTTACTTTAGGGCATTTTTGTCCCCTTCTTATTGCTTTTCTTTTTCTTTCTTTTTTTTTCCTTTTCTATTTTTTTCTTTTTATTTTTCTTTTTATTTTTCTCATTTTTTTTCCAAACTAAAAATATATACAAGGATGTCAATGCATATGGTTTAAATATTTGATGTATGAGTATGTACCCAATTCCCAAAATTTCCAAAAGAAATATAAAAGTACACTTTTATCTCTATCCAATGTTCCCAAATCTTCCCAAATTTTCCATAATTAAATGATAAACACTCTCACTAGCCTAAGCTAATCAAAGATCCAAACAAGAGATATTTATTGTTTTTCGCTTTAGGGCTTGGGATGTGCTAAAATTAAGAACAAATGGGTTTAGCATAGGCTCAAAGTTGGCTAACAATGGAAGATAAAAAGTAAGGCTATTTGGGTAAGTGAGCTAATTGAAACGATGGCCTCGATTATATAAGTGCATTCATACACAAAATAATGGACATAAAGAATCAAACAAATCAAACATTACAATCATAGAAAGAGAATAATACACACAAGAATGAAAATAAGTGGTTATATGATGTAACCACACAATTAGGCTCAAAACTCACATGCTTATGTGTTCTTAGCTCAATAACCATGTTCCACAATATATATAATTCAAGAAAGTTCTAATTTTTTTTTTCAAATTAATTGGGGTGCCCTATAGATAAAATCCTTGGAAAATTTTATTATTTTGACTAAGCTTATTATGTATATGAAAACTAAGAGAATGCAATAAAAAATCCTAAAAGACCTAAAAATGAAATGTGAAAGTGTTGGGGTTAGAAATTTGTCACCCAAAAACGCTGATTGGTTGGACGACCTCTCCACACTTAAAAGTTTGCACGTCCTCGGTGCATGTAAAGATGAGCAAGGGGGTACGGCGACTTTACGGGTTGCTACCTTCAGCTGGTGGATCAACCGGCTACTGCGTGTTCTTTTTCCCGCTTTTGTTTTTGCTTATGATGACTAGTAGCACGAATCCCCATACTTTTGTATTGTTGTACCAGCAAGTGAACTAGGTCGACCAAGTAATACCTGAGCGAGTCAGGGTCGATCCCATGAGGATTGTGGTTTGAAGCAAGTTATGGTTATCTTGCAGGTCTTAGTCAGGCAGATCAGAAGGAGATGTTGATAGATAAATATTTGTGAGATTATTATAATAGAGTGCTAATACATTAAGGATAGAGTTGAGAGTTGGAGTTGCTTTGCCTTTCTGAATTAACTCTGGTACTATTGTCTTCTTTGCTTGTGAATAATCTTCTTCTATAGCAGGCTGTATGTGATCAATGCCATGGGCCGTGGTCATTGATCTCCTCTGCTACAAATTGAACGCCATTGGCCGTGGTCATCCAATCTGACGAAGGCTGAAGTGCTTAGTAGTCCATTCTCTTCGCGATCCTACTTAAACCGCCATAGACAAGGTCGAATCATCCGAATCAGAGGATGCTGCTTCTTAGGATTCTAGCGTATACCACGGAGAACCTATTCTCCCCGAAAATTGGCTGAATTGGTGTCTTGAGAAGTCCCTAACGAAGTCATGGATTAACTGTCTGAGAGATGTATAAACATCGCTGTTGGCTCATGCTTTCCAGTCACGTATTCACATGAACCCAAGTAGACGCAGGTGTTTGTCAGGCACGTTCGTCTTAATATGATGAACAGAGCTAACTTGTTAGATCATCCTATTCACCACAATGGAGATCTGATATACATCTTAGAGATAAATCAAACATGGATCGAAGAAGAAACAGTAATACTTTTATTAATTCATAGTACTCAACAAGGCTCCTCCCGTCAACCTAGGAGGTTTAGAAACTCATACTGATGTAAAATACAAAGTAAAATGTGTATAATGGTCAAAGGAATCAAAGAAGGTCTAAATTACATAAATAAAATCCCTTAAATACTAAACAAATGACTAGTAAAGGTAAAACAGTCTTTTTAGTACTAAAATTCACTTTTGGGGCCCACTTAGTGAGTGTTTGAGCTGAGCTTTGATGAGATCCATGTGTTATGAGGACTCTTGGGCATGGAACGCCAGCTAGGAGGTCCTCTTTGGGAGTTTGGACACTGGTCTCTGCACTTTGGGTGCTGGATGCCTGGAAGGGGGTAGGAAACTGCCGTTGGGCACCAGTTTTGGGCCTTCTAATCCGAAGTATAGTATGAACTATTATATATTATTGGAAAGCTCTAGAAGTCAGCTTTCCATAGCTGTTAAGACCACTTTAGTTGGAGTTTTATAGCTCTAGAAAATTGCTTCCGAATCCAGGCAGGTCAGATCCAGACAGCATCTGCAGTGCTTTCTCTGTCTCTGAATCAGACTTCTGCTCTAGCTCCTCAATTTCCGCCAGAAAATACCTGAAATTGTACAAAAATACAAAAACTCAGCAGAATTAAAAAATGTGAATTAACACTAAAACCTATAAAAACTAAATAAAAACTAAACAAAAACTACAAAAAATATATGAAAATGATGCCAAAAAGCTTATAAAATATCCGCTCATCACAACACCAAACTTAAACCGTTGCTTGTCCCTAAGCAACAAAAAACACAATAGGATAAAAGAATATCAAGATACAATAAATCTCTATTTTTTCAAATGAAGCTTAGTTACAATTAGATGAGCGGGACTTAGTAGCTTTTTGCTTCTGAATAGTTTTGGCATCTCATTATCCATTGAAGCTTAGAATGGTTAGCATCTTTAGGAACTTAGAATCCAGATGATATCATTGACTCTCCTAGTTAAGCTTATTTTGATTATGGCACATAGCTTTCAGAGTCTTGGCCGTGACCCTAAGCACCTTGTTTTCCAGTATTACCACCGGATACAATAGTGCCACAAACACATTAACTGGGTGAACCTTTTTCAGATTTTGACTTAGCTTTGCTAGAGTCCCCAGATAGAGGTGTCCAGAGTTCTTAAGCACACTCTTTTTGCTTTGAACCACGACTTTAACCGCTCAGTCTCAAGATTTTCACTTGACACCTTCATGCCACAAGCACATGGTTAGGGACAGCTTGGTTTAGCTCTTAGGCCAGGATTTTATTCTTTTGTGCCCTCCTATCCATTGATGCTCAAAGCCTTGGGTCCTTCTACCCTTGCCTTTTGGTTTAAAGGGTTACTGACGTTTCCAATCTGCCCTCCTTTTCCTACATTTTTGGGCAGTAATGGATTTTTCTGCTTTTTATTTTCGCCATTTTTTCTTTCTTTTTTGCATGCATATATTTTTTTTCTTTTGCAACATGCTTTTCTTTTTCTTTTTGCTGTTTTTTCTTGCTTCAAGAATCAATTTTTAGATTTTTCAGATTATCAATAATATTTTTCCTTTTTCTTTATTCTTTCAAGAGCCAACATTCTAAAATTTCAACTTCAAATATGCATTGTTTAATCATACATTCAGAAAACAAAAGCAATGACACCACATCAAGATAATTAAACTATTCTTATTTTAAACTTGAAATTCATGCATCTCTCAATTCTTTTCAATTAAAAATTTTATTTTAAGCAAGGTGAGAGATATGTGGAACATTTTACAACTTTTTAAGACATCAATACAAATGATCATCTAACTAGAACAAGAGAACAGACAAAACATAACAGTAAACAGAAAAATGATAAAGGAAAGAAGGTAAAAGAGAACGAGTTCACCTTTAATGGTGGCGGCTAGTGCTCTTCCTTGAGGATCCAATGTGATGCTTGATCTCTTCTATGTCACTCATTTGCCTTTGTTGCTCTTCCCTTATGCCTCTTTGGTCTTTTCTTATTTCATTGAGGGTGGTAGCATGCCCTTGATGTTCCATCCTCAATTGCTCCATATTTGTGCTCAATTCTCCAAGAGAAGTTTGCCATTGATCCCAATAGCTTTGGGGAGGAAAGTATATCCCTTGAGGCATCTCAGGGATCTCATACTAAGGCGGCTGCATAGGCTCTTGTGCATGCTCTCTAGTTTGCTCCATCTTCTTCTTAGTGATGGGCTTATCCTCCCCAATGGAGACATCTTCTTTTATGACAATTCCAGCTGAATTGCATAGTAAGAATGATGGATATTTGGATGAATTCCAACCATTCTCTAGCTCTGGGCTTAAGGTCAACCCTTCTTAATTGAATGGGCTTACCTTAAGAATCCCTTTTCTACTATGCTCCTCTCACACAGATATCTGAGAGCACTTGATCCAATCTCTGATCATAGTTGACTCTCCTATTGTAAGGATGAGGATCTCCTTGCATTAGAGGCAAGTTGAACGCCAACCTCACACTTTCCGGGCTGAAATCTAAGATTCTTCCTCAGACCATGGTGATCCAATTCCTTGGATTTGGGTTCACACTAGTGTCATGGTTTTTAGTAACCTGTGCATTAGCAAAGAACTCTTGCACCATGAGAATCTTAACATCCTGAATAGGATTGGTTAGGACTTCCCCACCTCTTTTCCGGATCTCTTTTTGGATTTCCGGATACTCATTCTTCTTGAGCATGAAAGGGACCTCAGGGATCACTTTCTTCTCAGCCACTACTTCATAGAAATGGTCTTGGTGGGCTTTGGTGATGAATCTCTCCATCTCCCAAGATTTAGAGGGAGTGGCTATTGCCTTTCCTTTCTTCTTCCTAGAGGAGTCTCCAACCTTGGGTGCCATGAATGGTGATCAAAGGAAAAAAGCTATGCTTTTTCCACACCAAGCTTAAAACTTTGCTCGTTCTCGAGCAAAAATAAGAGAAAGAGAAGAATAGAGTAGAAGAAGAAGAAAATAGAAGAAGAAAGAGGGAGAGAGAGGGCTCAGCCTTGTGGGGTGTATTAGGGTATGAGGGGTGTGTGTATGGAGAGTTTTGAGGAGGGTATTTATAGGATTGTGGTAGGTTAGGGTTTGGCCATAGGGTGGGTTTTGGGTGGAAAACTTGATTTTAAAGTCGGTGGGGGTAGGTGGGAGTTATGATGGTTGTTGGGAAGTGGTATGGATGTGATTAGGCTAGGGTTTATAAGGAAGTGTGTATGGAAAAGTGTGAAAGTAAGTGGGGTAAGTAGGGTAGGTGAAAGATGCTGTGGGACCTACAGGTCCTGAGAGGCTAGGGAATCCCGATTCCCTACTTCTCTGCATTGGCATTTGAACGCCCAGGGGCTACTCCCTGGCTGGCGTTCAACACCAGCAATGCTGCCCATGATGGGCGTTGAATGCCCAGCAGGGATACCCTGGCTGGCGTTCAACTTTAACACTCCATCCAGAGTATTTTGTTTTTACTACTGTGAAATTCTGTCTATGTTCTGAATGCTGCATATGATCATGACCCTAAAAAAAAAACAAAACAAAATAAAAGAAAATAAATAATTAATTAAGGTTGGGTTTCCTCCTAACAAGCGCTCCTTTAACGTCACTAGCTTGAAGGTTAGCTCCTTACAGAGGTGAGTATGGGCTCATATTTTCACCCCTTACAGTGATTTTTCTTCCTGTCCTCTTATGAATGAGCTCCACATACTCTAAAGACAGGAAACAATTTACTGTATATGGTAAGACTGGTTTCTTAGTGAAGACAACTCTCATGCCAGGTGAGAGGCCTTTAGTTGGGACTTTCTTGTCCCTCTAGCCTTTAGGTACTTTCTTTTTAGTACCTTTGTACTTTCTTGTCCCAACACCAAACATAGAATTGTTGTCTGGGGGCTCTGGAAAGCTCTGCAAAGAAAGAGAGGGTTGGAAACTTAGGTGTTGTACAGTTGTCTCTCTTTTAGAGGAAAAATTAGGATTGGACATCTTGAGTAAGATATAGTCCTCTCCTAATTGGAAAACCATTTCTCCCTTAGTTACATTAATTATGGCTTTTGCAGTAGTTAAGAAAGGTCTTCCATGGATGACACAGTCATCCTCATCCTCTCTGATATCCAAGACTATGAAGTTTGTAGGGATGTAGTGGTTTTCAACCTTTACCAGGACATCCTCTACTAAGCCATATGGCTTCTTTAATGTCTTTTCTGCCATTTCTAGTAAGATGTTTGCAGCTTTCACCTCAATGATTCCCAGCTTCTCCATTACAAAGAGTGGGATGAGGTTGATACTTGACCCTAAGTCACACAGAGCCTTTTCAAAGGTCATGGTGCCTATGGTGCAAAGAATCAAAAGGTGTCTAGGATCTGGAAGCTTTTGAGGTAGCCTCTGCTGAACTAAAGCATGGAGTTCTTTTGTAAGCAGTGGAGGTTCTTCCTCCAAATGCTTTGTACCAAATAACTTGGCATTCAGCTTCATTAGAGCTCCTAGATACCGAGCAACTTGCTATTCCCTAGTGTATTCATCCTCATCCGAGGATGAGTAGTCATCAGAACTCATACACTACAGAAGTGCATGCAAAGGAACCTCTATGGTTTTTATGGTTTTCTTTCGTTCTGGGCTAGAGGGTTCTTGAGTGGGTTTTAAGCACTCAAAGGGTGTGCTTTGACTGGCGTTCAACGCCAGCTCTGTTAGTTTATTGGACGTCCGTTGCTGTGCACGCTTATTGGCGTTAAATGCCAGTCCCTCTAGAATTCTAGGCGTTCAACACCCAACAAGGATGTCCTTGTTGGCGTTCAATTCCAGCTTCCCTGGGGTTATGGGCGTTGAACGCCCAATGAAGGGTTCCTCACTGGCGTTCAGCACCAGAATGGCTGTATGGTTGGGCGTTGAACGCCTAGTGAGGGGTTCCTCACTGACATTTAGTGCCAGAAAGCCTGAGTGTTTGGGTGTTGAATGCCCAGTCAATGCTCCCTGGCTGGCGTTCAATAATAAACCTCGATTTCGTGGTTTATCTTGTGCTTATTTTGGGGAATTTTATCAATATTTTTCACACTTATTCACAAGAAATGCATGGTTTTGTGTTCACTTCCCAATATTGCTCTATGATGAAAAACATGCTTATTTTACCTTAAAATTGCCATATTTTAACCCTCTTCTATTGTCATTCGATGCCGTGATATCTGTGTTGAGTAATTTCAGGAATTATAGGTTAGGAATGACTCAGAAGAGAGGGAGAAAGCATGTACAAAAAGGGAGGAACATGAAGAATTGAAGTCTTGGGAGCAGCAGCATCGGCGCGCCCGCGCACTCCACCCGCTCGCGTGGATGGAACTGACTAGAAGCGGCGCGCAAGGATGGACGCATCCGCGCAGATTAGAAGATTTCTATCGACGCACACACGCAACTGGCGCGCACGCGTGGATCACAAAAGTAATCGGCGCGCGCGCACGCATGGCGCGCACGCGTGGGAAGCTGCACGTGACCTCATTAAGAGAAATCGTGCCTGGCAATTTCTGACGCCAAGGAGGCCCAATTTTAAGCTATTTCTGCATGGAAAAGACCCAAGGATGCTAAGAGGGAAAGGGGGGAGAACTCATTAGGACACTAGGACATAATTTTAGGAGTTTTTTTAGTTCTTGGGTGATTCTAGAGAGAGAAACCCTTGTTCTTCTCTAGATCTAGTTTCCATTTTGATTTTTCCTTGTTGATTTGTGAATTAGATTTTGTTAATTACAGTTTTAATTGTTCAATTTAAATTCCTTGCTACAATCTTGCTTATATCTAGTGATAGTTTTATGATTCCTGCCAATTGTCATTTTACCCATTTCATGAATGTTGTGGATCTTGTTTTGTTGATGTTACATTGATGATTTCTATGTTTATTCTGGTTGATTGTTTGATTATACATTGATAATTGTTAGTGGGTTTTTGTAGAATTCAATTTAATTGCTATTTTGAACATGTCTTTTGCTAGTGCTTACCAAGTGTTCGATGAATCGTTCACTTTGATTATGGAGTAGTTCCTTCTCACTCTTGGCCTAGGTCAAGGGAATTGGGTAAACTTGAGTCATTGGGTCTAATGGATTTGATGATTTGGGAGCCCTAGGTGGTCAATTTGATACTCATTGACGCCAACCCACTACTAATCTAATTAGTAGGTAGGTTGGGACTTATGGGTTGATGTGATCAGGGCCATTTGACGTACTTCAAGTCTAGGAGTAGACATCACGTACTTAAGACTTGAGAGTAGACTTAATGAGCTTGGTTCTTCATAATTGTCAAGATGTAGTCGTTGGACAAGGATTGTGATCCCAATTCCCATGCCTAGCCAAGAGTGGTTTTTGTCATTCATATTCAAAAACCAATTTCCAATTTCAATTGTCTTAGTTATAGTTATTCGTTTAGTTTAAGGTAGAATTAAGTAGAATATTGCTTGTTCATTGGGATTGCTTAATTTTGCTTACGTAGTTGAATTTGTTTATTGCAATTTAAGATTACTTGCTTGTTAAGTTTTTTCATTTATTTTCATGTTCATAACTCACAACCCTGGATTTCTAACCAATGTCGAAGTACATGTTTGCCCATTCCTTGTGAGACGACCCGAGGTTTGAATACTTCGGTTATTTTTATTGGGGTTGAACTTGTGACAACCAAATCCCTCTTCTAAATTTGACCTCCCGAGGATTGTTGTTGGTAAAGCTATACTCACAACGAGGTGTTATTAAGGAGAAATTTACCAATACACCCTCGGAGAGAGCATCAAATTTCTAGCGCCATTGCCGGGGAATGGTTGCAACATATGCCTTGATATTGGTTATGTGAATATGTGAATACTGTAGATATTTTGCTCTTTCAATACTTAGCTAGAGTTTCAATTTCTTTTGCAATTGTACTATGACTTTCAAGTTTGATGACTCGGTCTCAACCGAATTCTAGCTTAGCCAACTTTGATCCCGAGATTGAAAGAACTTTGTTACACACTCGGCAAGCTAGAAGGCGATTGGACTACACGCCTAGTACTTCGGCCTCTCTTGAGGAAAACACCGAATCACTAGACGCCACCGAGGGTGACTTGGAGTCCGATACTTCCTATTCTTCTATTGGCACTACTAATACGTCTTTGCATCCTAAAGGTGAGCCACACATGGCGGAGCCACGCCGGATCACTTTGCATGAGCAAGGAAATCCGGATATCATACTTCAACCGTTACAAGCAAGGTATCCTAACCTTGATCTAAACTTTGAGTTGAAGAGTAGCTTGATAAATCTACTTCCTAAGTATCATGGGTTGCCGGGTCAAGACCCCATCCGACATTTGAAGGATTTTCATGTTGCTTGTTCTACGGCTCGAAGGCATGGAGCCGATGAGGTAGCCATCATGGTTTTTGCCTTTCCTTTTTCTCTTGAAGCACAAGCAAAAACATGGTTTTATTCGCTACCGGATGATATTGTGACTAATTGGGATTTCTTGAGAAGAGAGTTTCTTGACAAGTTCTTCCCACCGGAGAAGACCGAGTACATCCGGAAAGAGATTTCAGGCATAATGCAAAGAGACCAAGAGAGCATGTATGAGTATTGGTCTCGGTTCAAGAGGCTATTGGAGTCATGTCCACATCACGGAATGACCACTCGCTTGCTCATTAGCTACTTTACCAGAGGTCTTTGTGCGGAAGATAGAAGATTGCTTATCGCCTCTAGTGGCGGGTCCCTTTCGAAAAACAAGACGGAAGGAGAAGCTTGGGATTTGATAAAGGATGTCGCCGAATCTACGCAACACACAAGAGTGAGGAATAACCCCCTTAAGGGTGTGGTAGAACCGTCCCCCTCCGAAGCAAGTCTAACCAAGCCACTTGGGGATATGGCCACCATCCTTACACAAATTCAAAGAGATCAAAGGGAGTATTACTCCATCAATGCCATCCAAGCCCCTCCTCCGGTTGCTCAACTTGAAGGCCCTCCTAGGATTTGTGGGTTGTGCTCTAGCACCACACATTACACCGACCAATGCCATCAAATTCAAAAGGAACATGCCCTTGTGGTAGCCAATGTGAATTACAACAACCGTCCACCATATCGTTCTCAAGGCCAGAACAACTACCATCAAGGGTAGCAATCAGCATCAAGGGTGGAGAGATAATGCACAAGGAAGCAATCAGAACCAAAGATAGAACAACCCTCCTTCTCATCACAATAACAACCAATCTTCATCCCAATAGCACCACAATAACACCAACTACCAAGCCAACCAAAACAAATACACCAAGTACCAAACACCACACTATAGACAACAAAACCAAACTCCTACATCTTCCAACAATCAAGTTGATGAGCTTAGAGCCACTATGGAAAAACGAGATGAGATCAACAAGGCTCAATTCGAGGCCTTGAACACTCAATTGGCCAACCTCACCAACATACTCTCAAAGATGAACATGTCAAGCCAACCACCAACTCCCAATAACAACACCACCCAACCCTCAAGTTCCTCCAACCTTCCATCACAACCCCAACCAAACCCAAGAGGCGGTCTCAATGCCATGACTCTACGGTCGGGGACTACATTGGAGGAGATACCCCCAAGAGTCATGGGAGAGATGCATGAGGAAGAGGTAGTTGTTGAAACTCCACATGAAGAAGAGGTGGTAGACAAAAGGCATGAGGAAGAAGGAGTAAACCTCAAGGAACCCAAGAGGAAAGCCGTAATGGATGAATCAATTCCTATTCCATTTCTTTCCATGGTGAAGAAAGCAAAGAAGACACCGGAATTTGATTTAGACATGCTCCAAGTGTTCAAAAAGGTCGAGGTAACCATACTACTCCTTGATGCTATTCAACAAATCCCCAAGTATTCAAAATTTTTGAAAGACTTGTGTACACACAAGGATAGAATAGGGGAATTGGAGACACTATCCTTGGGTAGCTCGATTTCTTTCTTGATGGAGCCTATTCCAAGAAAATGTGGTGACCCTGGACCGTGCTTAGTGTCTTGTTGTATTGGTGGATACACTTTTCATGATTGTATATGTGACTTGGGAGCTTGTGTTAGCATCATGCCGCTTTCCATCTATGTACGGTTGAATTTAGCCCCATTGAAGAAGTCGGCGGCGAGGTTTGCCTTAGCCGATAAAAGTGTGATCACAGTAATGGGAATAGCTGAAGATGTACTAGTGGCAATTAAGGATTTGGTTTTTCCAGTTGACTTTTACATCCTTGAGATATCCCCAACGGAAGGTAGAAGCTCATCCTCCGTCCTACTTGGTAGACCTTTCCTCAAAACCTCCAAATTCAAGCTAGATGCCTTTACTGGTGTATATTCCTTTGGAGTTGGAGACAAGACTATCAAGTTCAATTTAGAGGAAGCCATGAAACATCCTCCCGAAGAACATTCTATGCTCCGATGCGACATAATTGATGAAGTGGTAGCGGAAGTACAAGAAGAAGATCAAGACAAATCGTGCTACTCCACCGTTGAGGAGATAGATGACCAAGAGGATGAACTTAAAGAAGTTGTCAAGAATGAGTCCCATAAGCTTGATGAAAAGGAACCTCATCTGGAGGTAGCAAGTGAACTGAAACCCCTTCCCTCCCATCTGAAATATGCATTCCTAGAAGACAACTGTGGGTTTCCAGTTATTATTGCTAGTGAACTCTCAAGTGAAGAAGAGGAAAAACTCCTAGACGTTCTAAGAAAGTACAAGAAAGTGATAGGATGGAGCATTGCGGATATTGTGGGGATTGACCCGCATAAGTGCATGCATAGGATATTTCTCCAAGATGGAGCCAAGCCGGTTCGGCAACCGCAAAGGAGGCTCAACCCAACCATCCTTGACGTAGTGAAGAAAGAGGTCACCCGCCTACTGGATGCGGATATCATATACCCTATTTCCGACAGTGAGTGGGTGAGCCCGGTTCAAGTTGTTCCCAAGAAGTCATGCATCACAACGGTCAAGAAGGAAGACGGAGAAATGGTCACTAAAAGAGTGCAAAATGCGTGGCGAGTATGTATTGACTATAGAAGATTGAATGCCGCCACACGGAAGGACCATTACCCCTTACCCTTCATCGATCAGATGCTGGACCGCTTGGCAGGTAAATCTCACTACTGTTTTCTTGATGGATTTACTGGATATTTTCAGATACATATTGCTCCTGAAGATCAGGAGAAGACCACGTTTACATGTCCGTTTGGCACCTTTGCCTATAAAAGGATGCCATTTGGACTATGTAACACACCTGCTACTTTTCAGAGGTGCATGATGAGTGTCTTCTCCGATCTAATGGAAAATTGTCTAGAAGTTTTTATGGACGATTTCAGCGTTTATGGTGTCTCATTTGATTGTTGTTTGGAGAGCTTGGCCAAGGTCCTAGCTAGATGTGTTGACACCAACCTTGTCTTAAATTTTGAAAAATATCACTTTATGGTACAACAAGGCATAGTGTTGGGACATGTAGTATCTCATGAAGGCATTTCCGTGGACCCGGCCAAGGTCGATGTTATTACTACTTTGCCTCACCCCTCATCCGTGAGGGAGGTCCGCTCGTTTTTAGGACATGCAGGATTTTACAGGCGCTTTATCAAGGACTTCAGCAAGATTGCCTTGCCATTGTCGTGCCTACTCCAAAAAGATGTGGATTTTGAGTTTGACAGTGAATGTGTAAAAGCTTTTGAAGAGTTGAGGAAAATTCTCACCATAGCACCGATTGTGCGAGGCCCCAACTGGACATTGCCGTTTGAGATAATGTGCGACGTGTCAAACTATGCTGTGGGTGCCGCGCTTGCACAGCGCGAGGGTAAACTCCCTTATGTCATTGCCTACTCTTCTAAGACACTAGATGCCGCACAATCCAACTATACCACTACCGAAAAAGAACTCTTAGCCATTGTTCATGCCTTAGATAAATTCAGATCTTATTTGCTAGGTTCAAAGATAGTGGTATACACGGATCATGCAGCTTTGAAGTATTTATTGATAAAGAATGAGCCAAAGCCTAGACTCATACGTTGGATCTTGCTTTTGCAAGAATTCGACATTGAGATTAGAGACCGGAGTGGATCTCAAAACATGGTTGCTGATCATTTAAGCCGCATTGAGAATTTAAAAACTGATCCATTTCCGATCAATGACTCATTTCCATTGGAAAGTTTGCATGCTGTGTCGGCTAGTTTTCCTTGGTTTGCCCCAATGGCGAACTACTTGGTTGCAAGAATCTTTCCTCCCAACTTTTCGAAAAATCAAAGGGACAAGCTGAGGAGTGATTCCAAATACTATATTTGGGATGACCCTCACTTGTGGAAGAGAGGTGTAGACCACGTAATCCGAAGGTGTGTCACGGAATCCGAATTTTAACTAATTCTGGAAGCTTGTCATTCGTCCGACTGTGGTGGCCACTTTGGCCCACAAAGGACCGCCAACAAGGTGTTGGATTGCGGATTCTGGTGGCCAACCCTATTCAAGGATGCTAACCGGCTATGTGTGTCTTGTCATCAGTGTCAATAGTCAGGAAACACATCCCAAAGGGATGAAATGCCTCAGCAACCTATGTTGTTCTGTGAGATATTTGATGTGTGGGGCATTGACTTTATGGGACCGTTTCCTAACTCTAGTGGGTATCTGTACATTCTGTTAGCGGTTGACTACGTGTCAAAGTGGGTGGAGGCCGTGCCTACCCGCCTTGACGATGCCAACACCGTTGTTTCTTTCATTAGGAATCATATTGTATGCCGTTATGGGTCGCCACGAGCAATCATGAACGACCAAGGATCCCACTTTTGTAACAGGAAGGTAGAAGCATTGCTCAAGCGCTATGGAGTATTGCATAAGGTTGCCACTGCTTATCATCCGCAAACAAATGGGCAAGCGGAAGTGTTCAACCGGGAAATCAAGAGAATCTTGGAAAAAGTGGTCAATCTACAAAGAAAGGATTGGAGCCTCCGGTTAGGAGATGCACTATCGGCATACAGAACGGCCTACAAGACTCCGATAGGGATGAGTCCCTTTCGGATCGTCTATGGTAAGGCATGCCACCTTCCGGTGGAAATTGAGCATCGAGCATATTGGGCGGTAAAGCAGTGCAACATGGATTTAGCTAAGGCGGGTGAAGCTAGGAAGTTACAATTAGAAGAGCTTGAGTGTTTGAGGAACGAGTCATATGAGAATGCCCGAATTTACAAGGAAAAGACTAAAGCGTTCCATGACCATCACATTCGGAAGAAGGACTTTAAAGAAGGAGATGAAGTCCTCCTCTACAACTCAAGGCTCCGATTTATGCCTGGAAAGCTCCGTTCTAGATGGGAATGACCTTTTAAGGTGAAAGAAATGAAGCCCTACGGAGTGGTAGAATTGTTTGATCCCAAAAGTGAAGCAACTTTCAAGGTGAATGGGCATAGAGTGAAGAAATATCATGGTTACAAACCTCCAAGGGAGCTAGAGGTGTACATATTGGAGGATGCACCAAGTAGAGATGAAGCTTGAGAAGAGGACCGTCCAACTTAAGGACGTTAAAGAAAAGTGCTGGGTGGGAGGCACCCTACCTTGGTAAGATCTTCCTTGTTTATACCATCTTGTAGTATCTTTAGTTCCTTGAATTTTGTGCTCTTTTGATGATTGATTGAGTGCTTAGGGATGCTAGCTATGTTGATTCTGTTAGATAGGTAGAATGTTCATTTAGATAGGTTGTGAAAGAGATAAAGAAAACACAAAATTTTTCTTTGAAAAAGAGCATCGACGCGCAAGCGCACAGTGCGCGCACGCTGGTTGCGAATTTCCTTTTTCAGGCTAAAAACCTGAGAGTCAGGCCAACTTTGTGCCCAACTCGCGCCAGGCACCCGCGCGTTCGCGTACATGCCGCCTGCGTGCACCATTGCCAGTTGACCATCGACGCGCAAGCGCACTATGCGCGCGCGCGCCGATGGAGCTATATGAAGTCTCTGGTACAAAAACCAGGAAGTTGTGTCACGATTGGGCTAACTTTGTGCCAAAATTGACGCATCCGCGAGTAGTGCGCGCCCGCGCCATCTGTAGAATACCATAAGCACGCGTCCGCGCATGGTGCACATCCGCGCGCATACCTCCCTGGGTCACCCTGGTACAAAAACCAGAGACTTGAGCCAGGTTTATGCCACTTTTGTGCCTGGGGCACAGCTCCTTTCGCGCGCGCGCGCCACTGACGCGCAAGCGCCCTCAGCTAGTACCTTCACCGACGCGTCAGCGCACCTTGCGCACGCGCGCCATCTGCGCGAATCAGTTTTATACTTCGCGCCGTTCCACTTCCTTTCTCATTTACCCTTATTTTTCTTTCTTAGCTCCTACTCCCTTCATCACTTCTCTTCTCTTCTCTTCTTCCCCTTCTTCCACAACCCACCACCATTGTCTCCGGCCACTCGCCGGTGACAACAACCATTTTTCCGGTGGCGCTACACTTCTCTTATTTTCTCTCTCATCTTCCCAAAAGAAGATTCAACCTTGCATTTTCATACTCTTCAAGGTTTAACTTCTCCCTCCCCCTTTTACCTTTGCTTTTTCTTATACTATTTCTTCTAATTAAAAATGCTTCTTATCATCTTACTTAGTTTCTCTTTTGCTTGATAGTGATATTTCTTGTTTTTGTTTGCTTATTTTCCCTCTCTTTTCTTTGTTTCTCCATGGATGTTGAACTTGAACTTAATTTGCATTACTAGATCTTTTGTCACTCTTTTACCATTGTGTGATGTTTATGTGGTGATTGATGTTCTATTTTGGGCTTTAAATTGGTTTAGTATTTCATAATTGCTCATTGCTTGATTATTGCACGGCAAGTGTTCGAGGGAATGCACAACTACCATTTTGGCTCATTTTAGTCTTACACTTTCAAATTGGTGCTCCCTCCTCATTCACTTGCTTCCTCTTAAATGCATTGAGTCTAATTTATGTGCTTAAGGCTCATACATGGCAATCCCATATTAATTGAACATGACTTGCTTTTTACTAAGGATGCTTGAGAATACTCTTCTCATGCCTTTGCATGCCTTATTTTCTCTTGCATCACTTGCCAAGTGATATAACCCTTGCTTTCATATTCATCATGGGCATGACAAATCACTTGCATGTTTTCATCAATTTGTTTCTTGGGTTTGATGTTTTCCTCCCTCCCCTTTCTTTTTAGGATGGCCACCAAAAAAAGCAAGGAGGTAGCTTCGAGGAAACCGGCCACAAAAAGGGTACCCCAAGGATCAAATTCTAAGGCGCGTTCTTCAATAGGAGCCAAAACCTTATCAAAGAATGGAAAGACACCCGCTCCTATTGATGAGGATAACAAGGGCAAACTGGCACGAGACTCTTCAAGGTTCCCCAACCGCTTTTGTGAACTCAAGTTCCCTTCCATAGCCATAAGGAACTATCATCCTGAGCATTTGCTCGCTCCGCCGGACAAGATTGCTCCTTATATTCTACCCCGTATTGAAAAGCGAGGATGGGAGTTTCTTTTGAGGAAACCAAGGGAAATCAACCTCTCTTGGGTGGAAGAATTTTACACCAACTACCACCTTCCCTCTCTTCAATAGGTATACATGCGCCGTAAGCAAGTCTCAGTTTCAGAAGAGGCTATTCAGCAAGTACTTAATGTTTTACCAGTGCCAAGTGCCATGGATGGCTACCAAAAAATTCTACGTCAGCGTGAAGAGTATGGATTCGATTGGGACTCGATACTCCGAGTCGTTGCTGAGCCAGAAACTTTTTGGATCTAAGGCTGACAGCGAATGAGGCCCAAGAGTATCAACGCTCGCTTCCTCACTGTGGAAGCTAGAGCCTGGGCCCAGATCCTTTCTCACTATGTGCTACCTAGCACTCACAGGTCGTCCATCACGGCGGACCTTGCCTTGCTTGTTTGGTGTATTCTCACGGAAAAGCCGGTGAACATCTCACCTCTTGTCAAGCAAGCAATGAGTCAAGTTCACGACCGGGGTAACCTGCCATTTCCAGCTTTGATATCTGACTTAGTTGCTGCTGGATAAGAAGATCATGGTTTCGGCTAAGGGCGATGTGGTCCCAAGCGGAAAATACCTATATCTTTCCATGAACAAACCAAGCCTTGACATGGCCCCGCCACTTCTTCTTCCTTCGAGCTCATCACCACCACCACTGAGATCCACAGATCAAAGGATAGAAGATCTTCACCGGAAGCTGGATAGGTATGAGCGGCGCAACCACCGCCGATACATCCACCTCAAGAAGCTTCTGAGTCGTGTTGCCCTGAGCATGGAGGAACCTGAGATATTCACATCCACCTCGAACCCAAGCGATGGAAGTTCTAATGGAGGGGATAGTGAAAGCTCCGGTCCCGACCGTCCCTTGAGTATTATTCGTAGCACGGAGGACCGTGCTAATTTCTAAAAGTGTGGGGAGGTCGTTCGACCGATCTCCAAGGGTAACACTCTCTTCTCTTCAATAACCATGGATTTATCTTGTGCGTAGATGTTAGCATATTACATGCGTAGTTAGTTTTTCTCGTAAATACCCTTGCATGGTAGTTAGCTTTAATTAGGATTACTTGGTCAAAGCAATAACTTTCTCCCTAAGAAACTGTGTTCTGGGTGACCTACCAAAATTTTGAAAATTTTCGCAGTGAACTTGCTTTAAGAATGTATTTTGGAACATAGTGATTGAGTTAATAACACAAGCATGAAAGTTTTGAGCCTATTGCATGGTTACATCTTTTAACCATTATTTCCATTCTTGTGTGCATATCTCTCTCTCCATGAATGTGATCCTTAATTTGTCTAATTCTATATGTCCATTGCTTTATGTATGAATGCATTTGCGTGATTGAGGCCATCATTTCAATAGTCACTTTTCCAAAATAGCCTTAACCCTTATATCTACCATTGCTAACCAATTTTGAGCCTTTGATAAACCCTCTTGTTCTTAAATGGAGCACGTCAACAACCCTAAGTGAAAAACCATGAATGTCCCAGAATTTGAATCCTTGATTAGCTTAGGTAAGTTAGGATGTGTATCATTCACATAGGAGGGGTATACTTTGGAAATTCGGGTAGATATATAGGCATGTATTGTAGTATAATTGAAAACTCTAGGATTTTGGGAACATACTCATGTGCTAAATGATTGCACCGTATGCATTGACACTTTAGTTCACTAAGAAACCCCAAGGAAAAGGGGATGATGATAATGTCATATATACAAAAAAAATAATAATAAAAAAAAATATATATATATATATATATGCCCCGAGATAAAGTAATAAAAACAATGCATATAGTAGGTGGACTGAAAAGAAGGCATGAGTATGCAAAAGGGTAGAAATTCAAGGGTAGCTAGGAATATATTGTAGTTGTATAGGTTGTTTTAGGTGTCTAGTGGGATCCGAGGTTGATCAAGGACTCAAATTTTAAGCCCACTTAGCCATATACATCCTTACCTTCACCCTAGCCCCATTACAACCCATGAATAAGACCTCATGATACTTGTACGCATGCATTAAGTAATTGTCGATTGATTAGATGAAAGACAAATCTTGGAAAGCATGATTAGGAGGAGATTGAGTGACGAACCCTAGACACTTGAGCGAATAGAGCGGATACACTTCCGATGAGGGTTCGATGCTCAATGCTTGTTCCCAACTTTCGCAAGCGTTCGTTTAGCAAGTCATATGCTCTCTTTAGTGATGTTCGGTTTGGTAGGATTCGTGAACTGCATACTATCTTCACCCTATATGCTCACATGTATTCTTGAAGGATGGATTCACTTTTGACCAAGTAGGTAGATGTCTTTACATTAGTTACATGCATCCGTTTAGATACTTAGCATTTCATAAACCCTTTCCCATCATAATCTTTGGTCTTTTTATTTTTAAGCATGAGGGCATGCTTGGTTTAAGTGTGGGGAGATTTGATAAACGCCGATTTTGTGGTTTATCTTGTGCTTATTTTGGGGAATTTTATCAATATTTTTCACACTTATTCACAAGAAATGCATGGTTTTGTGTTCACTTCCCAATATTGCTCTATGATGAAAAACATGCTTATTTTACCTTAAAATTGC
This sequence comes from Arachis ipaensis, assembly GCF_059453495.1. Classification (NCBI taxonomy): domain Eukaryota; kingdom Viridiplantae; phylum Streptophyta; class Magnoliopsida; order Fabales; family Fabaceae; genus Arachis; species Arachis ipaensis. The sequence continues at coordinate 102,353,573 of NC_142436.1, read as the reverse complement.
CATATTTTAACCCTATTCTATTGTCATTCGATGCCGTGATATCTGTGTTGAGTAATTTCAGGAATTATAGGTTAGGAATGACTCAGAAGAGAGGGAGAAAGCATGTACAAAAAGGGAGGAACATGAAGAATTGAAGTCTTGGGAGCAGCAGCATCGGCGGGCCCGCGCACTCCACGCGCTCGCGTGGATGGAACTGACTAGAAGCGGCGCGCAAGGATGGACGCATCCGCGCAGATTGGAAGATTTCTATCGACGCACACGCGCAACTGGCGCGCACGCGTGGATCACAAAAGTAATCGGCGCGCGCGCACGCATGGCGCGCACGCGTGGGAAGCTGCACGTGACCTCATTAAGAGAAATCGTGCCTGGCGATTTCTGAGGCCAAGGAGGCCCAATTTCAAGTTGTTTCTGCATGGAAAAGACCCAAGGATGCTAAGAGGGAAAGGGGGGAGAACTCATTAGGACACTAGGACATAATTTTAGGAGTTTTTTTGGTTCTTGGGTGATTCTAGAGAGAGAAACCCTTGTTCTTCTCTAGATCTAGTTTCCATTTTGATTTTTCCTTGTTGATTTGTGAATTGGATTTTGTTAATTACAGTTTTAATTGTTCAATTTAAATTCCTTGCTACAATCTTGCTTATATCTAGTGATAGTTTTATGATTCTTGCCAATTGTCATTTTACCCATTTCATGAATGTTGTGGATCTTGTTTTGTTGATGTTACATTGATGATTTCTATGTTTATTCTGGTTGATTGTTTGATTGTACATTGATAATTGTTAGTGGGTTTTTGTAGAATTCAATTTAATTGCTATTTTGAACATGTCTTTTGCTAGTGCTTACCAAGTGTTCGATGAATTGTTCACTTTGATTATGGAGTAGTTCCTTCTCACTCTTGGCCTAGGTCAAGGGAATTGGGTAAACTTGAGTCATTGGGTCTAATGAATTTGATGATTTGGGAGCCCTAGGTGGTCAATTTGATACTCATTGACGCCAACCCACTACTAATCTAATTAGTAGGTAGGTTGGGACTTATGGGTTGATGTGATCAGGGCCATTTGACGTACTTCAAGTCTAGGAGTAGACATCACGTACTTAAGACTTGAGAGTAGACTTAATGAGCTTGGTTCTTCATAATTGTCAAGATGTAGTCGTTGGACAAGGATTGTGATCCCAATTCCCATGCCTAGCCAAGAGTGGTTTTTGTCATTCATATTCGAAAACCAATTTCCAATTTCAAATGTCTTAGTTATAGTTATTCGTTTAGTTTAAGGTAGAATTAAGTAGAATATTGCTTGTTCATTGGAATTGCTTAATTTATCTTACGTAGTTGAATTTGTTTATTGCAATTTAAGATTACTTGCTTGTTAAGTTTTTCCATTTATTTTCATGTTCATAACTCACAACCCCGGATTTCTAACCAATGTCGAAGTACATGTTTGCCCATTCCTTGTGAGACGACCCGAGGTTTGAATACTTCGGTTATTTCTATTGGGGTTGAAGTTGTGACAACGAAATCCCTCTTCTAAATTTGACCTCCCGAGGATTGTTGTTGGTAAAGCTATACTCACAACGAGGTGTTATTAAGGAGAAATTTACCAATACACCCTTGGAGAGAGCATCATTCAACGCCAGCTCTGCTGCCAGGATGGGCGTTGAATGCTCAGTGAGGGGTTCCTTACTGGCGTTCAGTGCTAGGCTTGCTGCCATTGTGGGCGTTGAACGCGCAGTGAAGGCTTCTTCACTCACATTCAACACCTTCTGATTTTTTTCTGATTCGGCCTCTACCTCCATGGTTGTGGCCTTGCACTCTTCTCTAGGATTAACCTCAGTGTTACTGGGAAGAGTTTCATGAGGAATCTTAGGGATCCTCTTGCTCAGTTGACCAACTTGCACCTCTAAATTTCTAATGGAGGACTTTATTTCATTAATGAAACTATAAGTGGTCTTAGAGAGGCTGGAAAGCAGAGTAACTAAGTTAGAAAGGCTCTGCTTAGAGATTTCCATATTCCCTTGAGAAGATGGGAATGGTGGTCTGTTATTGAACCTATTCTCGTTCCTTCCACCTTGATTGTTATTGAAACCTTGCTAAGGTTTCTGTTGATCCTTCCATAAGAGGTTAGGATGATTCATCCATGTGGGATTGTAGGTATCTCCATAGGGTTCTCCCATGTAGTTTACCTCCTCCATAGAGGGTTGATCAAGATTATAAGCTTCTTCTTCAGGAGAAGCTTCCTGATTACTATAAGCTGCAGTTTGCATTCCAGTCAGATGCTGGGAGATCATATTGACTTGCTGAGTCAAGATCTTATTCTGAGCCAATATGGCATTCAGAGTTTCAACTTCATGAACTCTTTTCTTTTGAGAGATCCCGTGGTTTCAGGATTTCTTTCAGAAGTATACATGAATTGGTTATTTGTAACTATTTTAATTAGTTTTCTTGCTTCTGCAGCTGTTTTCTTTAAGTAGAGTGATCCACCTATAGAGCTATCCAATGAAATTTTGGATATCTCAGACAAGCCATCATAGAACATGCCTATGATGGACCATTCTGAGAGCATGTCAGGAGGACATCTCCTGATCAGTTGCTTGTATCTTTCCCAAGCTTCATAGAGGGATTTACCTTCTTTTTGTCTGAAGGTTTAAACTTTCACTCTGATATTGCTCATCCTTTGAAGAGGAAAGAATTTAGGCCGAAAAGCATTAACTAGCTTTTCCAAGAGTCAATATGCTCTCTTGGTTGGGCATCCAACCATAGCTTAGCTCTATTTCTTACAGTAAAGGGAAAGAGCATCAGCTTGTAGACTTCAGGATTAACTCCATTAATCTTTACAGTCACAGATCTGTAAGAACTTAGCTAAAAACTGATGTTGATCTTCCATTGGAAGTCCATAGAATTTGCAATTCTGTTGTAAAAGAGAGACTAGCTGAGGCTTAAGCTCAAAATTGTTAGCTCCAATGGCAGGTACAGAGATACTTCTGCCATAAAGTCAGAGGTAGGCATGGTGAAGTAACCAAAAACCTTTCTGGGCTCCTCTTGTGGTTCGGACATGTCTCCCAGTTCTTATTCAAAACTTTCTGAAAGGTCTCTTCCAGAGTATTGTGCTTTAGCTTGTTGTGAACGCATTCTTAGAGTCTTCTTGATAAACCTCAATTTTATGGTTTATATTGTGTAGAATTTGGGGGGTTTTGTCAATATTTTCCATGCTTAGTCACCAAAATTGCATGATGCAAATATAAAGACATACCTTTACATCTACCCATGTTCCCAAGTACACCCTCCCAATTGAATGATACACACTCTCACTTGCTGATGGGTTGGAAATCAGATTCCACACCAAAACTTACTGGCAAGTATACCGGGTCACATCAAGTAGTAAAACTCACTTAGAGTGAGGTCGATCCCACAGGGATTGATGGATCAAGCAACTTTAGTGGGTGATTAGTCTAGTCAAGCTAACATTGGTGAATTGGATGAAATTGAAGCAATAGAAAGTAAATTGCAAGAATTAAAAATACAGAAGCTAAATTGGCAGTGAAAGTAAAATGCAGAATGTAAATTAGGTTAACCTTGAATGACAAGAAAAGTAAAATTTCAGCAGATCTCACTTGTAGGAAGTAAATTGACAGAACCTTAAAGAACAAGAAATGTAAATTGCATCAAGTGTAAATCAGCAGAATGTAGATTGGACAAAAGCTTAGAGAGCAAGAAAAGTAAATTGCAGCAAAATGTAAAGGGGGCTGGGTGCTGGAAAGTAAAGAAGCAGTAGATAAAAGCTTGGAACAATTGTAGAGGAATTTAATTGCAGGAAGAGTAAATCATATCACAGTATGCTCAAATAAAAAATTGTAGAAAGTGAAATTGCAGAAGAGAATCGTAGCAGAAAAAGGAAATTGTAGCAGAGAAGGAAATTGAAATTTGCATAAGCCAATATTAAATTCAATACTTAAAAATGTAATAATGCAGAAAAATTAAAAGTGTTTCAAAGAGGACTTTCTATTCTACCCTACTCCTAATGCTCTCTAGCAGAGCCAGCCTCCTCAATGAAATGAAACAGATGCCTTTTTATTGGCTTTACGAAAATGAAAATGAAACTGAAATTGAAATCAAATTACAAATTAAATGAAATTCCTAATCTGGCTTGTTTTTGTGCGTTTGAGTGATGATATGGGCTTTGCTTGGTTTGGCCTTGAATGGATGGACCAGGAGTGGCTTGGTTCAAGTGAGGTGGGGTGCATGGGTTTCTCCTAGGGTAGTGCTCCGCTTGGTTGTGTGAGCATAGTGCTCACTTTCCCTTGGCCTAGCATGCTTTTAGTGTAGCGCTCACTAAGTGAGCATTGTGCTCAATATTTGAGCGCTATATCTTGTGTGGAGTGCGTTTCCCCCTTCGAGCCTTGGTGATCCCTTTGCTTGGCTATTGAGTGTGGTTTTTGGGCCTTAAAGATGCCTATCACTTGTGCTTTAATTTTGTGCCAAATAAAGATTGTTATATATCATTGGAAAGATCTGAATGTTATCTTTCCAACGCAACTAGAAGCGCATCAACTGGACATCTGTAGCTTAAGTTATGGCCCTTTGAAGGAGGCATGGTCATGCTGTCACAAGGCTTAAAGGAAAGCCCAAAAATGCTCACTTCTTTTGAGCATAGTGCTCACTTCTTTGAGCACCAGCCTTTGTTTTTGCTTTTCTTTCTTCCAAGACACGAGAATGCTCACATTTGCGAGCATAGTGCTCACTTCTTTGAGCATTCTTTGCTTGGGCCTTGCTTTCCTTGGTTTAATGCGTCACACTTTAGTTTCATGGGCCACGCTTTTTAAATTGTGGCCTAAGGTCCAAAGCGTGCACAAACTTCAAAGCATGCCAAAAATTCCTCTTTTCTTCTTTTTAGCTTATTTTGTGCTTTTTTTTTTTGCTTCTTTTTCTTCTTATTTCCTATAAAGTTTATAAAATCAAAAGATCAAAGAAATATACCATTTAAGCACAAAAGAATGCAATATTTAAGCACTAATCATCAATTTCTTGTATGAAAAAGCATAGAAAAACATGACATGATGACATGTCATCACAACCCCAAACTTAAACCTTGCTTGTCCTCAAGCAAGAAAAGAATCTTGCAATAGAGATTAACAATCCAAGGTAAGAAGAATAGCAACTCAATGTTCATGGTTGGCTAGTTTTCTATGCATGCTACAATCACAAAAGAAATGTAAATGATTGATGCTTCTATCTAGCTCATTTTATGAAATCTTTTCCTTATGTTTCTTCCTTGAAACAAGCTTTTAATTTTTTATTAGCTTCTTCTTTTGGGTGTTTTTCCCCATGAGTTGATAACAAAGATACGATTCTAAATGCTTTGTTTTCAAGTATTACCACTTGATACATAAGCACCACAAGCATTGAATTAGAGGACTTCATTAAGCTTATTTGTTTCTTTTTTTGACTCTCTAATCATTGATGCTCAGAACCTTGAGCTTTGAGGGAGTGCATTTGCACTTGAGCCTAACCTTGACTCTAAGTGTTTTGTTTTCAAGCTTTTTGCTTGATACATAAACACCACAAGTACTTAACAATTGAATTGTCATTGGTACTCAGAGCCTTCAGCTTTCTCATTCTTTCCCTTTTTCTTTTTTTTTTGTCTTATTTTGCAATTGCTTCTTCAAGGTTTTCATGATTTCCAAAGATTTCACAAAATGTCCTAGATGAAAACTTCAATTAAATAAAATCTAATGCAATTGAGCAACAATTAGTCATACTAGCCTTCCAATACTTGTATGCACATGCTAAATTCTTCTTTAATGACCCGGTTTGTTTATGATCATGATACTTTATTGCTTTTGAACTTACAAAACTCAAGTTGGTAGTTATAATGGCATGGCAACATGTTACAAATCAAAATTCAAGCCATGCTTATTCATACCACACATGCATACAGAGAAGATAAAGACAATCATGCAATTTAAAGTGTTGGAAACAAATGAGAGAAGAAGGAACTTTACAACCTTGTAATTCATCTTCTATATTGTTGTCATTTTCCACTTATTCTTCCCTTTCCCTTGCCAAACTCAAAATGCTTGCTCATCCTCAAGCAACAATTAGAACAATGGCTATGTGGCTAAGATGGATCATTAATGTCTTACACAATAAAATGTTAGCAGTACATGTGTTTTAAGCAAGCAAAATTAAGGATAAAAATCAAGGCACAGAAAACAGAGACATTGTGATTGCAAAAATAAGAGGGTGTGCATGATACGTTGCATAAAGAATGAGTGGCACACCAAACTTAGTGTGACACTTTTACTTGGAATTGATGCAAGTATCCAGTAAAGATTGAAAGCAAATTTTGTTGCATAACAACACTGGTACGCGAGAACGTGATCTCACTGACCAGCAAGTGCACTGGGTCGTCCAAGTAATAAACCTTACGTGAGTAAGGGTCGATCCCACAGAGATTGTCGGCTTGAAGCAAGCTATGATCATCCTTGTAAATCTCAGTCAGGCGGATTCAAATGGTTATGAAGTTTTGATAATTAAAATATAAATAAAATATAAAATAAAATAGAGATACTTATGTAATTCACTGGTGGGAATTTTAGATAAGTCCAGAAATGTGAATTTTGAATAAAAACTAATAAAAATATAATAAAAAGTAACTAAAACATACTAAAAATTATGTAAAAACAATGCCAAAAAGGGTATAAATTATCCACTCATCACAACACTAAACTTAAATTGTTGCTTGTCCCCAAGCAACTGAAAACAAAATAGGATAAAAAGAAGAGAATATACAATGAATTCCAAACTTATCAATGAACTTAGTTCCAATTAGATGAGCGGGGCTAGTAGCCTTTTTGCTTCTGAACAGTTTTGGCATCTCACTTTATCCTTTGAAGTTCAGAATGATTGGCATCTATAGGAACTCAGAATTTAGATAGTGTTATTGATTTTCCTAGTTCAGTATGTTGATTCTTGAACACAACTACTTTATGATTCTTGGCCGTGACCCTAAGCATTTTGTTTTCCAGTATTACCACCGGATACATAAATGCCACAGACACATAACTGGGTGAACCTTTTCAGATTGTGACTCAGTTTTGCTAGAGTCCCCAGTTAGAGGTGCCTAGAGCTCTTAAGCACACTCTTTTTGCTTTGGACCACGACTTTAACTGCTCAGTCTCAAGCTTTTCACTTGACACCTTCACGCCACAAGCACATGGTCTGGGACAGCTTGGTTTAGCCGCTTAGGCCAGGATTTTATTCCTGTGGGCCCTCCTATCCATTAATGCTCAAAGCCTTGGATCCTTTTTATCCTTGCCTTTTGGTTTAAAGGGTTATTGGCTTTTTCTGCTTGCTTTTTTTCTTTTACTTTCTTTTTTTTTCGCCATTTTTTTTGCAAGCTTTGTATTCACTGCTTTTTCTTGCTTCAAGAATCAATTTTATGATTTTTCAGATTATCAATAGCATTTCTCTTTTTCCTTTATTCTTTCAAGAGCCAACAATTTAAACATTCATAAACAACAATATCAAAAATTTGCACTGTTCAAGCATTTATTCAGAAAATAAAAAGTATTGCCACCACATTAAAAATAATTAAACTAATTTTAAGCTAGTATTCGAAATCATGTACTTCTTGTTCTTTTGCAAATAAAAACATTTTTCATTTAAGAAAGGTGAAGGATTTATAGGACATTCATAACTTTAAGACATAGACACTAGACACTAATGATCATGTAATAAAGACACAAACATAGAAAAAACATAAAGCATAATTTTTGAAAAACAGAAAAAAAAAGAACAAAGAAATTAAAGAACGGGTCCACCTTAGTGATGGCGGCTAGTTCTTCCTCTTGAAGATCTTATGGAGTGCTTGAGCTCCTCTATGTCTCTTCCTTGCCTTTGTTGTTCCTCCCTCATGGCTTTTTGGACTTCTCTAATTTCATGGAAGAGGGTGGAATGCTCTTGGTGCTCCATCCTTAGTTGTCCTGTGTTGGAACTCAATTCTCCTAAGGAGGTGTTGATTTGCTCCCAATAGTTTTGTGGAGGAAAGTGAATCCTTTGAGGCATCTCAGGGATTTCATGATGAGGAATTTCCTCATTCTCTTGTTGAGGTCCATGAGTGGGCTCTCTTGTTTGCTCTATCCTTTTCTTAGTGATGGGCTTGTCCTCTTCAATGAGGATATCTCCCTCTATGGCAATTCCGGCTGAATTGCTAGGTGACAAATGAGATGAGGGAAGGCTAACTTTGCCAAAGTTGAGGGTTTGTCCGCCACCTTGTAGAGTTCTAGGGATATGATCTCATGAACTTCTACTTCCTCTCCATTCATGATACTATGGATCATGATAGCCCGGTCTATTGTGACTTCAGACCGGTTGCTAGTAGGAATTATAGAGCGTTGGATAAACTCCAACCATCCCCTAGCCACTGGTTTAAGGTCAAGCCTTCTTAGTTGATCCGGCTTGCCTCTTAAGTCTCTCTTCCATTGAGCTCCTTCCACACAAATGTCCCTAAGGACTTGTTCCAACCTTTGATCAAAGTTGACCCTTCTAGTGAAAGGGTGAGGATCTCCTTGCATCATTGGTAAGTTGAATGCTAACCTCACATTTTTCGGACTAAAATCCAAGTAATTCCCCCGAACCATTGTGAGCCAATTCTTTGGGTTCGGGTTCACACCTTAGTCATGGTTCCTAGTGATCCATGCATTAGCATAGAACTCTTGAACCATTAAGATTCTGACTTGTTGAATGGGGTTGGTGAGAATATCCCAACCTCTTCTTCGAACTTCATGTCGGATCTCCGGATATTCACTCTTTTTGAGCTTGAAGGGGAGCTCGGGGATCACCTTTTTCTTGGCCACAACTTCATAGAAGTGGTCTTGATGCACTTTTGAGATGAATCTCTCCATCTCCCATGACTTGGAGGTGGAAGTAATTGCCTTCCCTTTCCTCTTTCTAGAGGTTTCTCCGGCCTTAGGTGCCATTAATGATTATGGAAAAACAAAAAGCTTAGCTCTTCCCACACCAAACTTAGAAGGTTTGCTCGTCCTCGAGCAAAAGAAGAAAGAAAGGAGTAGAAGAAGAAGAAATAGAGGAGATAGAGTAGTGGTTTGGGTTCGGCCAAGGGGATAGTAGTGTGTATGTTGAGTGAAATTTAAGGTAGTGAGGAGGGGTATTTATAGGGTAAGGGAGAGGGGGTATTCGGTCATGAAGGGGAGGGTTTGGGAGGGGAATGGTTTGAATTTGAATGGTGAGGTAGGTGGGGTTTTATGATAGATGGATGTGAATGGTGAAGAGGTTATGGGGAAGGAGGTAGGATTTGATAGGTGAAAGGTGTTTGGGGTTTAGGGTTTAGGGTGTTCGGGGAAGAGTGTTATGGAAAGGTGTGAAGAGGAGAGAAGAAGAGGTAGGGTACGTGGGGATCCTGTGGGGTCTACAGATTCTGAGGTGTCAAGGAATTCGAGTCCCTGCACCATTCTGGTGTTCAAATGCCCATTCTATGCCAATTCTGGCGTTTAACGCCAGCTCTGCTACCTTTCATGGCGTTAAACGCCAGTCTGCTGCCCTTTTCTAGCGATAACGCTAGCCAAATGCCCACCAGCCAGATGCCAGACAGCCCTTTCTGGCGTTAAACACCCAGAGTGCTACCCATTCTGGTGTTTAACGCCCAGAATGCTGCCAGGCTGGGCGTTAAATGCCCATTCTGCTATCCTTACTGGCGTTTAAACGCCAGTAAGCTTGTCCTCCAGGGTGTGCTATTTTTTATGCTATTTTTCATTCTGTTTTTGAGTTTTCAGTTGTTTTTGTGACTTCACATGATCATCAACCTAAATAAAACATAAAATTACAAAGGAAAACAAATAAATATAATTAAATAACATTGGGTTGCCTCCCAACAAGTGCTAGCTTCTTTAATGTCAATAGCTTGACAGTGAGCTCTTAGAGAGCTTCACAGAGATTGAGAGCTTTATGATAGCCTCCCAATACCAAACTTAGAAGTTGAGTGTGCAGGCTCTGTTTGACTCTGTATTGAGAGAAGATTTTCATGCTTCCTCTCCATGGTTACAGAAGAAGATCCTTGAGCCTTAAACACAAGGTAGTCCTCATTCAATTGAAGGACTAGTTCTCCTCTGTCCACATTAATCACAGCTCTTACTGTGGCTAGAAAGGATCTTCCTAGGATGATGGATTCATCCTCATCCTTCCCAGTGTCTAGGATTATGAAATCAGCAGGGATGTACAGGCCTTTAACCTTCACGAAGACATCTTCTACAAGTCCATAAACCTGTTTCCTTGAATTGTTTGCCCTCTCTAATGAGATTCTTGCAGCTTGCACCTCAAAGATCCCTAGTTTCTACATTACAGAGAGGGGCATGAGGTTTATCCCTCACCCCTGGTCACACAGAGCCTTCTCAAAGGTCATGGTGCCTATAGTACAAGGTATTAAGAACTTTCCAGGATCCTATTTCTTCTGAGGTAATTTTAGTTGAACCAGATCATTTAGTTCATTGATGAGCAATGGGGGTTCATCCTCCCAAGTCTTATTACCAAATAACTTGGCATTCAGTTTCATGATTACTCCTAGATATTGAGCAACTTGCTCTTCAATAATATCTTCATCCTCCTCAGAGGAAGAATACTCATCCGAGATCATGAATGGCAACAGTAAGTTCAGTGGAATCTCTATGGTCTCCATATGAGCCTCAGATTCCTTTGGTTCTTCATTAGGGAACTCCTTGGAGGTCAGTGGACGTCCATTGAGGTCTTCCTCACTGGAAATCACTGCCTTTTCCTCCTCTACGGGTTCAGCCATGTTGGACATGTTTATGGCCTTGCACTCTCTTTTTGGATTCTCTTCTGTATTGCTTGGGAGAGTACTAGGAGGGAGTTCAGTAACTCTTTTACTCAGTTGACCCACTTGTGCCTCCAAATTTCTAATGGAGGACCTTACTTCAGTCATGAAACTGAGAGTGGTCTTAGATAGATTAGAGACTACAGTTGCTAAGTCAGAGCGGCTCTGCTTAGAATTCTCTGTCTATTGCTGAGAATATGATGGAAAATATTTGCTATTGCCAAACCTATTTCTCCCACCATTATTATTATTGAAGCCTTGATTAGGCTTCTGTTGATCCTTCCATGAGAGATTAGGTTGATTGCTCCATGAAAGATTGTAAGTGTTTCCATAGGAATCTCCCATGTAATTCACTTCTTCCATTCCAGGGTTCTCATGGTCATAGGCTTCTTCTTCAGAGGAAGCTTCCTTAGTACTGCCTGATATAGCTTGCATTCCAGACAGACTTTGAGAAATTATATTGACTTGCTGAGTCAATATTTTGTTCTGAGCTAATATTGCATTCAGAGTATCAATCTCAAGGACTCCTTTCTTCTGAGTTGTCCCATTATTCACAGGATTCCTTTCAGAAATGTACATGAACTGGTTATTTGCAACCATCTCAATGAGTTTCTGGGCTTCTGCAGGTGTCTTCTTCAGATAAAGAGATCCTCCAGCAGAGTGGTCCAATGACATCTTAGACAATTCAGACAGACCATCATAGAATATACATATGATGCTCTATTCTGAAAACATGTCAGAAGGACACCTTCTGATACAATTGCTTGTATCTTTTCCAAGCGTAATAGAGGGATTCACTTTCCTTCTGTCTGAAGGTTTGGACTTCCACTCTAAGCTTGCTGAACTTTTGAGGTGGAAAGAATTTGGCCAAGAAAGCATTGACCAACTTTTCCCAAGAGTTCAGGCTATCTTTAGGTTGTGAGTCCAACCATATCCTAGCTCTGTCTTTTACAGTCAAAGGGAAAAGCATAAGTCTGTAGACCTCAGGATTAACCCCATTGGTCTTAACAGTGTCACAGATTTGCAAGAATAAAGCTAAGAACTGATGAGAATCTTCCAATGGAACTCCATGAAACTTGCAATTCTGCTGTATTAGAGAAACTAATTGAGGCTTAAGCTCAAAGTTGTTTGTTCCAATTGCAGGAATTGAGATGCTCCTTCCACAGAAGTCAGAAGAGGGTGCAATAAAGTCACCAAGCATCTTCCTTGCTGACGATTGATTTTTCTATCGGTAAAGAAATATAAAAATATGATCGCGTTGTAAGTATAGCTTCTAGACCAACAGAAAATCCTTTTGTACAAATGTTTTGGTTGTCACAAGTAACAAACCCATTTAAAATTGATAACTGAAGTATTTAAACCTCGGGTCGTCTTCTCAAGGAACTACAGGGAGGTATACTTATTATTGGTTATGAGTTTTGTAAATTGGGGGTTTTGAAAGTAAGGAACAAGTAATTTAAATGACAAGTAAAATAAATAAATAACTGTAAAATAACCTCTTGGCAAGGTATGAAAATTCAAAAGTCCTATCCTAGTTATTCTTATGAGAATTGAAGTTAATCCCACTTAGTTAACCTTTACAAAAGCAAGGGAAAGTCAAGTGGACTAATTAGTTAGATTTCCCAAGTCCTAGCCAACTCCTAAGGAAAGACTAAAGTTAGTGGAATTCAATTCAATTAGCAGACATAACAATCAATCACGATAAGTTTGATAACTCAAGAGCCTCCAGTTAATCAATTAAAGCCAAGAATATAAAAAGGCTAAATAAGAATCATAAATCTGAAATACCTCAATTGCATTAATAAGAGAAAATCAATCTAAACACAAAGAGTTCATAAGCCAATTTGGCAACATAAGTAATTAAAGAAAAGCATTGAAGTATCTGAAAGTAAAAGAGAAATATAGAGAAAAAGGAATATTGAACCTGATAGAGAGTTGAAATCCTAAATCCTTTAAGAGGAATCCTAATCCTAAAACCTAAGAGAGAGGAGAGAACCTCTCTCTCTAAAAACTACGTCTAAGTTATTAAAAGTGAATAATGGAAGGCATGTTCATGAATGGATGCATTCTCCCACTTTATAGCCTCTAATCTGTGTTTTCTGGACCGAAAACTAGGTCAAAAACAGCCCAGAAATCACCCCCAGCGATTTCTGTTACGTTCAGGTCGCGGCAAAGTGACGCGGAGGCGTCGTCCACGCGTTTGCGTGGATTGCATTTTTGCCAGGTCATGCGTCCGCGTAATCCACACGTTCGCGTCACCTGGCATTGGGGCAGCTATAGTAAATTATATATCGTTGCGAAGCCTCGGACGTTAGCTTTCCAACGCAACTGAAACCATCTCATTTGGACTTCTGTAGCTCAAGTTATGACCATTTGAGTGCGAAGAGGTCAGGCTGGACAACTTAGCAATTTCTTCAATTTTTTGTATTCCTTCCACTTTTGCATGCTTCATTTCCATTCTCTGAGCCATTCTTGCCCTGTAATCTCTGAAAACATATAACACACATATCAAGACATCTAATGGTAATGAGAGAGGATTAATATTAGCAAATATAAGGCCAAAGAAGCATGTTTTCAATCATAGCACAAAATCAGGAAGGAAAATATAAAACATGCGAATAGTATGAATAAGTGGGTAAAGATTGATAAAATCCACTCAATTGAGCACAAGATAAACCATAAAATAGTGGTTTATCACTTGCATCTCCACCATTGTTATTGGGTTCGTCCATCTCTTCTTCTTTTTCGAAAAATTCTATCAGGTCTTCTCCAGAGTGTTGTGCTTTAGATTCTCTTAGCTTCCTCTTTAGAGTCCTTTCAGGTTCCGGATCAGCTTCAACAAGAATGTTCTTATCCTTGCTCTTGCTCATATGAAAAAGGAGAGAACAGAAAAGAATAGGAATCCTCTATGTCACAGTATAGAGATTCCTTTATGTGAGTAGAAGAATAGAAGAGTACAATGAAGAAGAGAGAAGATGAAGAATTCAAACACAGAGAGGGAGAGAGGGTTCGAATTATAAGAAGAGAAGTGTTGGTAAATAAATAAATAAATAGAAAGAGATGAGAGAGAGAGAGTTCTAATTTTAAATTAAAATAAAAGGAAAATATTTTTGTTTTTATTTTAATTATTGGTTACTATTCGAAATTCAAAAAGAAAAATAAAATGAAATTAATTGAAAATTAAATAAATTGATTACTTAAAAAGATTTTTGAAAATTTTTTTTATTTTAAATTAATTGCTTCAAAATCTAATTTTATTTTATTTCTTTTCTTACTATTTGATTTTCGAAATCAATGAGAGAGAGAAGTAGTTAGGTGGTTTTGAAAAAGATAAGAAATCAGAAAAGGATTTTAAAATTAAGTTTTGAAAAAGATATGATTGAAATTTATCTGGAAAAAGATTTGAAAAGGAAATTAAAAAGATTTGATTTTTGAAATTAAAGTTGATTACTTGACTAACAAGAAACTAAAAGATATGATTCTAGAATTTAAAGATTGATCCTTTCTTAATAGGCAAGTATCAACTTGAAAAATTTTTTATTCTGAATATTATAAATGTTAGCATTAATTTCGAAAATATGAAATAAAAAGTAAGAAAAAGATTTTGAAAATTAATTTTAAAATTTTCAAAAATATTAAGAAAAAATGAAAAAGATTTGATTTTTGAAAAAGATTAAAAAAAAAGATAAAATTTTTAATTTGAAATTTTGACTTGATTTACAAGAAACAACTAAATTTTAAAAATTTTTTACTAAATCAATCTAAAATTTTGAAAATTATGAGCAAAATAAGGAAAAATAATTTTTTTTTGAAATTTTAATAAGGAGAGAGAAAAATAACTAAATGATGCAAAACATGAGAAATTAAAATCAAAACAACTAATGCATGCAAGAACACTTTGAATGTCAAGATGAACACCAAGAACACTTTGAAGATCATGATGAACACCAAGAACATATTTTTGAAAAAAAATTTTTAAGGAAAGAAAAACATGCAAGACACCAAACTTAAAAATTTTTATTCTATAGACACTAATAATTCAAGAATGCATATGAAAAACAAGAAAACACACAAAACAAGAAAATTTAAAGATCAAACAAGGAAAATAATTAAGAACAACTTGAAGATCAAGAAATAACACATTGCATGAATTTTTGAAAATTTAAAGAAAAGTTAGAACATGCAATTGACACCAAACTTAAAATTTGACACTAGACTTAAACAAGAAATACAAATTTTTTGGTTTTTTTTATGGTTTTATTAAAAAAAATTTTGTAAAATTTTCGAAATTTTTTTTTTCGGAAAAAGAAATAAAGAGATACAAAATTTTTAATAAGAATTCCAGGAATCATGCAATGTTAGTCTAAAACTTCGGTCCAAAAGAATTAGACATGGCCAAATGGCCAGCCAAGCTTCAAGTGAAAGCTTCGGTCCAAAAGATTAGACATGGCCAAATTGCCAGCCAAGCTTTAGCATAAAACATACAAGCATGTCAATGAGAAGTGGAAGCCTCAGTCCAAAAGATTAGACATGGCTAAATAGCCAGCCAGGCTTCAACAGATCATGATGAAACTCTAGAAATCATTCTTAAAATTCTGAAGAACGAAATAAAATATTGTATTTTTTTTTGAAAATTTTTCGAAAATAAAATTAAAAATAAAATGCTTAAACATAAAATAAGATTACCTAATCTGAGCAACAAGATGAACCATCAGTTGTCCAAACTCGAACAATCCCCGGCAACGGCGCCAAAAACTTGGTACGCGAGAACGTGATCTCACACTTTTTCTTCACAACTTCGTGTAACTGACCAGCAAGTGCACTGGGTCGTCCAAGTAATAAACCTTACGTGATTAAGGGTCGATCCCACGGAGATTGTCGGCTTGAAACAAGCTATGGTCATCCTTGTAAATCTCAGTCAGGTGGATTCAAATGGTTATGAAGTTTTGATAATTAAAATATAAATAAAATATAAAATAAAATAGAGATACTTATGTAATTCACTGGTGGGAATTTCATATAAGCGTCTGGAGACGCTTTGTTGCTTCTGAACTTCTTCTTTCCTACTGCCTTCTTCCAACCATGCGTTACCTCCTTCCATGGCAAGCTGTATGATCCTCTCGGATGAAAGAAAATCCATTTGCGCTGTCACCGCACGGCTAATCATCTGTCGGTTCCTGCTAGCGTCGAAATAGGAACATTGTCCTTTTTGCACACTGTCGTTGTGCCCAACATTCGCAGGTTTGAAGCTCGTCACAGTCATCCCTTCCCGGATCCTACTCAGAATACCACAAACAAGGTTTAGACTTTCCGGATCCCAAGAATGCTGCCAATGGTTCTAACCTATACCACAAAGGTTCTAATCTCAGATTCAGAAGCTCTGTTGTTAGGAGAGACGATGTGAATCATAGATTAGAAACCCAAGAGAATATACTCCGGCTGTCGTCCAATGACTATGTTGAACATCATGCAGACCGCTTTGTGATTGTCAGGCACACGATCTTGGCTAAGCGAGTAACGAAGGTTGGGTGATTGTCACGGGTCACCCCATCATTCTGACTTAACTAAATTAAGTACAAGAGTATATCTTGGAGAAGAAGTAGGCATGAATTGAAGGAAAAACAGTAGTAATTGCATTAATTCATGAAGAACAGCAGAGCTCCACACCTTAATCTATGGGGTGTAGAAACTCCACCGTGGAAAATACATAAGTGAAAAAGGTCTAGGCATGGCCGTGAGGCCAGACTCCATGCCAAAGGTCTAAGGACTAAACGTCCAGAGATAAAAGCTCTCTGAATACAATAGTAAAAAGTGCTATTTATACTAAACTAATTACTAGGGATTACAAAAACTAAGTAACTAAGTGTAGATAGTGCAGAAATCCACTTTCGGGGCCCATTTGGTGTGTGATTAAGCTGAGCATTGAAGCTTTTTTCATGCATAGGGTGTTCCTAGAGTTAAACGCCAGCTTTGGTGCCAGTTTGGGCGTTTAACTCCAATTCTGGTGCCAGTTTGCGCGTTTTACGCCAGAAAGTTTTAGGCTTGCTTTAGACGCCAGTTTGGGCCATCAAATCTCGGACAAATTATGAACTATTATATATTTCTGGAAAGCCCAGCATGTCTACTTTCCAACGCAATTGAGTGCTTGCCAATTGGGCTTCTGTAGCTCCAAAAAATCTATTTCAAGTGTAGCAGGGTCAGAATTCAACAGCATCTGCAGTCCTTTTTCAGCCTCTGAATCAGATTTTTGCTCAGGTCCGTCAATTTCAGCCAGAAAATACCTGAAATCACAGAAAAATACACAAACTCATAGTAAAGCCTAGAAATGTGAATTTTGAATAAAAACTAATCAAAATATAATAAAAAGTAACTAAAACATACTAAAAACTATGTAAAAACAATCTCAAAAAGGGTATAAATTATCCGCTCATCAAACACCAAACTTAGAATGCAACCATATGTCAATTTATTTGAACTAAAACTAAGCAAATGAAACTGTTGTATGTTAAGTACAATCACCAAGCCAAGAATCTGTCATGAATAAGGATCTCTTGGTGATATATTAACAAAAACAGTTAATAAAAGAAAGCATTAAAAACAAGGAAATGAATAAAACAAAGAGAAAACTAAAATTGTCTAACTAAAAGAAAGATAACACTGCAAAGGGCATTATGATTATGCAGACAAGTGGTGTTGCTTAATGAATTGCATAGAGAATTAAGTGGCACACCAAACTTAGAATCTTAGTGTGACACTTTCAATTAGAATTGATGCAATCATCCAGAGGGATTGAAAACAATTTGTTGCAGGGCAACACCAAACTTAGAATGTAATCATATGCCAATTTATTGAAATTTAAACAAAGCAAAGAAAGAAAATAAACCAAGCAGAGAAATGAAATGTTACCTAAGGTTGGGTTGCCTCCCAACAAGCACTCTTTTAGTGTCATTAGCTTGACATGTTGTTCTTCACTTTCTTCCTCTTCTTCCAGTTTGTTAAGAGGAATGACCTCAAGGGGGGAGAAGACTCAGCTATTGTCCCTTGTCTTAGCCTCTCCTCAGCAAGCTTCCTTTTGTAAATGGCTTGATTGAGCTTGCTTGTTGAATCAGGGACAGGATTGGTGCTCTTGTTAGTTGCCTTCACTTCTTTGGATTCAAGACTTGGTTGCTGTATGATTGTTGGAGTATTTTCTTCATCAAAAGCCTTTTGAATTGGTTGTTCTATGAGCCCTTCCTCTATGCACTTCTCTGCTTCAATTGAGTGTGACTTCTCTTGAGTGTCTTCCTTACTTTCTTGCTCCTCCACTCCTTCCTTTGCACTCAACATTTGACTTAATAGCTCTTTCATGGAGGAGGTTTGTTATTTTTCCCAAGATTTCTTCATCTCCTCTTCATATTTTTCAATCCCAGATTCAAGTGTTAAGAATTTTTGGTTCAGGGAAGTTCGTGAAGGTTGTGAGTTTTTATGTTCTCTTGTCATCTCAAGTGCAATTTCAGGTTCAAAGACCTCCGGTGAAGTAACTAATGAGCAAATGAGTGTCCAATCCATGGTGTGGACAAGATTCTAATAGCCTCTTAAACCTAGTCCAATACTCATATAAGCTCTCTTGGTCCTTTTGCATTATACCCGAGATTTCCTTCCAGATGTAGTCGGTCTTCTCCGACGGAAAGAACTTGTCTAGAAACTCTCTTCTCAAGAAATCCCAATTGGTCACAATCTCATCCGGTTGCGAATAAAACCACATTTTCTCTTGCCCCTCAAGGGAGAAGGGAAAGGCAAAAACCATAATCGCCACCTCATCGGCTCCATGTCTTCGAGCCATGGAACAAGAAACTTGAAAATCTCTTAGATGTCGGATGGGGTCTTGACCTGGAAGCCCATGATACTTGGGGAGTATATTTATCAAGCTATTCTTCAACTCAAAGTTTGGGTCAAGATTGGGATACCTTGCTTGCAAAGGTTGGAGTATGATATACGGAGCTCCTTGCTCATGTAAGGTGATTTGGCATGGCTCCGCCATATATTGTTCACCTGTGGGATGCAAAGATGTATTAGTGGTGCCAACAGAAAAAAAAGAAGTAGCAGACTCTAAGTCACTCTCAGTACCGTCTAGTAATTCAGTACGTTCCTCAAGAGACGCCAAAGTACTAGCCGTATATTCCAACCGCTGTCTAGCTTGCCGAGTGTGTAACAAAGTTCTTTCAATCTCAAGGTCAAGATCGGCTAAACTAGAGTTCGGTTGAGACCGAGTCATCAAACTTGGAAGTCATAGCACATGCATAAAAGAAATGTAAACTACAACTAAGTATTGAAAGCAAGTAAACTATCTACACTATTCACATATTCACATAACCAATGTCAAGGCATACGTTGCAACCATTCCCCGGCAACGGCGCCAAAAATTTGATAGCGTGGACTATCGTTGGTAAAGAATTTCACAAAATATTCATGTTGCTAGTATAGCCCTCAATCGACAAATGATCCTCGAATCAAATTTTAAGGGCTTGGTTGTCACAAAGTTCAACCCCAAGAAAAGTAACTGAAGTATTCAAACCTCGGGTCGTCTGACAAGGAATGGGCAAATATGTGCATCAACATTGGATAGAATTCCAGGGTTGGAAGTCATGATTAAGAAATTAAACTAATAGACCTAACAAGCAAGAAATCTTAAAGTGCAAGAAACTAAATCAAGCAACTAAAACAAGGTGGGAGCAATTGCAAGTTAATAAGAGAACATCCAATAAAATTATATTCTAAAACTAAACAAGTGACTGTAACTAGAATTAAGCAAATGGAATTTTTGGGTTCCAAATATGAATAATAAAAGCGACTCTTGGCTAGGCATAGGAATTGGGATCACTATCCTTGTCTAATAACTATATCTTGCCAATTGTGAGGAACCAAGCTCATTAAGTTTACTTCTATACTTGAAGTATGTCAAATGGCTTGATCAACATCAATCCATAAGTCCTAACCTAGCTACTAATTGACTTAGTAGTAGGCTAGTGTCAATGGTTATCAAATTGACCACTAAGGGTTCTCAAATCACCAAATCCATTAGACCCAATGAATCAAGTTTACCCAATTCCCTTAGCCTAGGCCAAGAGTAAAGAAAACTACTCCATAATCAAGGGAAACATTTCATCAAACACATGGTATGCATTAACAAAAGACATATTCAAATTGCACTTAAGTTGGAAATTATAAGGACCCACTAACAATTATCCATAAAGAACAACTCAATTAACACTAACGATCATAGAAAACATCAATGTACTCATAGAATTCAAGATCCATAATATTCATAACATGAGTGGAAAATTGTAAAATAACAAGATAACATAACTGATGCCAGGGCATTTTGGCCAGTTTCACTGACCTTTTCTTTACTGTTTT